>NC_071620.1:40962596-41327596 GCF_014839835.1 Dryobates pubescens
TCCCTGGATCTGCTGGCCACAGTTCTTGATGCACCAGAGGATCCCATTGGCTCTCTTGGCCACAAGGGCACATTACTGTCCCATGGGGAACTTGCTATCACCACAGAATCATAGAATCATAGAATCAATAAGGTTGGAAAAGACCTCAAATATCATCAAGTCCATCCTGTCACCCAGGACCTCATGAATACTAAACCATGGCACCAAGTGCCACGTCCAATCCCTTCTTGAACATCTCCAGGGATGGTGACTCCACCACATCCCTGGGCACCATCATTGCTTGGAGGAATACAGGATTGTGACTCTTCATCATTTGACAGGGTGATGACTCTCTCTGAAATCCAAACTACAGATTATAGAGCCATAATTTGTGTGGAGACAAAATTTGGTCAATTGGAAGCTGAATTATCTTCAGAGGAAGGATTTCATAGCATCTGTGAGGCTCCAGCCCTTCAGCACACACAATACTTGATAACTGTTATAATTGCTATGACGAGCTGAACTAATATTCTAATTGAGTTTCCATAGAAAATCATTCCTCAGAGGTGAAAAGTACTGCTATTGGTAATCACATCACTTGTTTTACAAGGTGTTGCTGTAAGCTGGGTGAACACAACTGGGATATTTTTAATGATATGGTTGTGCCAGGGGCAATCATATTAGCAACAAGCCCATGCAGTGCTACAGGCTGGGGTCAGAGTGGCTGCAGAACAGCCAGGCAGTACCTGGTGGTAGTGGTTGAGAGTAGGCTGAACATGAGCCAGCAGTGTGCCCAGGTGGCCAAGAAGGCCAATGGCATCCTGGTCTGCATCAGGAACAGTGTGGCCAACAGGAGCAGGGAAGTCATTGTGCCCTGTGCTCAGCACTGGTTAGGCCACACCTTGAGTACTGTGCCCAGTTCTGGGCTCCTCAATTTAAAAAGAACATTGAGATTCTTGACCGTGTCCAGAGAAGGGCAACAAAGCTGGGGAGGGATCTGGAGCACAGCCCTGTGAGGAGAGGCTGAGGGAGCTGGGGTTGCTTAGCCTGGAGAAGAGGAGGCTCAGGGGAGACCTTCTTGCTCTCTGCAACTCCCTGAAGGGAGGTTGTAGCCAGGTGGGGGTTGGTCTCTTCTCCCAGGCAATCAGCACCAGAACAAGAGGACACAGTCTCTAGCTGTGCCAGGGGAGGCTTAGGCTGGAGGTGAGGAGAAAGTTCTTCACAGAGAGAGTTGTTAGCCATTGGAATGTGTTGCCCAGGGAGGTGGTGGAGTCACTATCCCTGGAGGTGTTTGAGAGGGGACTGGACGTGGCACTTGGTGCCATGGTTTAGTCATGAGGTCTGTGGTGACAGGTTGGACTCGATGATCTTTGAGGTCTCTTCCAACCTTGGTGATTCTGTGATTTTTGTTTTATGAAATGATGATGCTCAGAGCCTGGTTATTTTTACATCATTATCATTACTTTATATTATGTCATTGTATAATACATAATTATATCATGATGTACATATAATTATGTTATTATATAATTATTATGTTATACAATTATTTAAGATAATTACTGCAGTAAAGATGGTTGAAATTGCAGGATTCTCACTCTGGTCTACAGTCTTCCCCCCTCCCCAATTCTTCTGTTTCTCTTTCTGTGTGAGTGGAGCAGCATTAAGCTAGGGACCTGCAGAGGATGATGAGAACCTTTGCATATCAAATTAGTAAATCAGTTTAATTAGGAAGAGAAGAATTGCAATCCTCTGTGACTCATGCACAATCAGGCAAGGTCTTCATTGGGATTTAAAGGTGAGAGTTCTAACAAGGAGCTGCTTCCATAATGATTGTGATTCATTCACTGGTGGCATAAGACATGCTAATCACTTGGGCAAACATAGTCCTGTATGGATGGGTGGGTTTTTATCCTGGCTTTCAACTTGCAGCTTTTGATATTCAGTTAAGTTTTCATTATCAAAAAATAAACCCAAACAGTAAATCAAGCAGTGATATTCTTCTCTCAATATTTCTCATGAATGTAATACAGCCAAAAGAAAAGAATGCTTGCAGGAAGTGATCACAGAACCACCCAGAATTGTTGAGGCTGGAAAAGACCTCTGAGGTCATCAAGCCCTGCCTATGGCCTAACACCACCACACCACCATGACACCAAGTGTCACATCCAAGCTTTTCTTAAAGACCTTCAGCGATGGTGACTCCACCACCTCCCCTGGGCAGTCCATCCCAGGGCCTAATCAGCCTTTCCATGAGGAAGTGCTTCCTAATATCCAACCTAAACCTCCCCTGGCACAGCTTCAGGCCATGCCCTCCTGTCCTGTCACAAGTTGCCTGAGAGAAGAGCCTGACCCCCACCTGACTACAGCTTCCTTTTAAATAGTTGTAGAGAGTGATAAGGTCCCCTCTAAGTGTCCTCTTCTCCAGGGTGAACACCCCCAGCTCCCTTAGCTTTTCCTCATATATGACTTTCCCTCCAGCCCCCTCTGGTTTCTCTGCTCTTGATGATCTCTGAGGTCTTTTGCAACCTTCTTGATTCTATGATTCTATGAATGTAGTTTCTAAGGTTAGGAAGTGCTTTTCCACCCACCTGTAGATCATAGAGCACTGGCTGCACTGTTCCATTGTGGATAAACTTGGCTCTGATATAGTTGTCATAGAATCATAGAATCATACAATCAATAAGGTTGGAAAAGACCTCAAAGATCATCAAGTCCAAGCTGTCACCCAGGACCTCATGAATAATAGACCATGGCAACAAGTGCCACATCCAATCCCCTCTTGAACACCTCCAGGGATGGTGACTCCACCACCTTCCTGGGCAGCACATTCCAATGGCTAACAACTCTCTCTGTGAAGAACTTTCTCCTCCCTTTGAGCCTAAACCTTCCCTGGCACAGCTTGAGACTGTGTCCTCTTGTTCTGGTGCTGGTTGCCTGGGAGAAGAGAACAACCCCTTCCTGGCTACAATCTCCCTTCAGGGAGTGGTAGAGAGCAATGAGGTCACCCCTGAGCCTCCTCTTCTCCAGGCTGAGCAACCCCAGCTCCCTCAGCCTCTCCTTGTAGGGGCTGTGCTCGAGGCTTCTCCCCAGCCTCATTGTCCTTCTCTGGACACCTTCAAGTGTCTCAATGTCCTTCTTAAATTCAGGGGTCCAGAACTGGACACCAGACTCAAGGTGTGGCCTAACCAGTGCTGAGTACAGGGGCAGAATGACCTCCCTGCTCCTGCTGACCACACCATTCTTGATGCAGGCCAGAATGCCATTGGCCTTCTTGGCCACCTGGGCACACTGCTGGCTCATGTTCAGCCTACTGTCAACCAGTACCCCCAGGTCCTTTTCTGCCTGGTTGCTCTCCATCTACTCTGACCCCAGCCTGTAGCACTGCATGAGGTTGTTGTGGCCAAAGTGCAGCATCCAGTACTTGGTCTTGTTGAATGCCATCATGTTGGCCTCTGCTCATCTGTTCAACTGGTCAAGGTCCCTCTGTAGAGCCCTTCTACCCTCTAACTGATCAACACCCACTCCCAACTTGGTGGGATCTGCAAATTTACTGATGACTGACTCAACCCTCTCATCCAGATCATCAATGACGATGTTAAACAGGATGGGGCCCATGCTGCACTCAAAGCTGGCACATAAAATGCATATGCCTTCAGCAGGGAAAGTTCAGAAATGATCATCTCTGCATCATCTCATGCAGGCATCACTGAACATAAATGTTCCAATAACGATCAATGAATCAACTGCTGCTACAAAACACTTTCTTTTGGTGAGCTAGGCTTGCCAAGTGTGATGCCTTGAGGATCCTTCTGATGCAGAAGAGAGTTTCTTTACACTTAGGGAGACACTTGAAGTCTCTTGAGAGCAGAATGTGAGCAAATTTGCAAAGGGAAATACTTGATTCTGAGGACCTGAAGCCTATATGTGTTTTTCAGACTTTCAGTACCTCTCTGAGTAAATGGCCCTAAGTGGGTGTGAAGCATTAAGTGCACCCTTGCATCTTCTAATTTTAGTTTAATCTGGAAGCAAACAAATTCACAAGCTCTCTTTGAAAGTGACTGAAACACAGCATGGGCAATTTCTTTCAGAAAATGAGTTCTGATGTGAACTAAAATAGACCCAAGAATTGCCCTCATTTTTATTTTTTTTTTGTCTTTCTAAGGAGAAACAAAATACTCTCAAAAAAAAATAAAAAGAGAAAAAAAAAGGGGGAAAAAAAATATTTGATATCATAAATTGGGTCTGTTCAGCCTGGAGAAGAGAAGGCTCTGGAGAGACCTTATAGCAGCCTTCCAGTACCTGAAAGGGGCCTACAAGAAAGTCAAGAAGAGATTTTTTACAAGAGCTTGCAGTGACAGGATGAGAGGGAATGGATTGAAGCTTGAGGAGGGGAGATTTAGACTAGATATCAGGAAGAAATTCTTTCCAGTGAGGGTGGAGAGACACTGGAACAGGCTGCCCAGGGAGGTTGTGGATGCTCCCTCTCTGGAGGAGTTCAAGGCCAGGTTGGATGAGGCAATGCATGGCCATGAAAGGCCTTCCTGCCTGTAGCAGGGAGGTTGGAGCAGATGATTTATAATGTCCCTTCCAACCTAAGCCACTCTATGATCTGTGATTCTATGATCAGGGGGCTGGAGCACATCAGCTATGAGGACAGGCTGATGGAGCTGGGAGTGTTCAGCCTGGAGAAGAGAAGGCTCCGAGGAGTATTAATTACACCTTTCAGTACCTGAAATAGTCCTGAAAGAAGGCTGCAGAGGGACTGTTTATGAAAGCCTGCAGTGATAGGACGAGAGGCAACGGCTTCAAACTAGAGAAGTGCAGATTTAGATTGCTAGGACCAAGTTCTTTACCATGAGGGTAGTGGAACACTAGAACAGGTTGTTCAGGAAATTGCTTGTGGCCCCATATTCAAGATGAGGCTCAACAGGGCTCTGAGCAGCCTGATCTAGTTGAGGATGTCCCTGCTGACTGCAGAGGGGACTGGAGTAGATGACCTTTGAAGGTCCCTTCCATCCTGGGTGATTCTATAATTCTATGACTCGAGTTGACTTCAATCTAGTATTCCTCCCTAGTGATTAGGGATGCCCACTGTCATGATGGTGAGCACGAGGAATGGGAACATGAGTGATCTTTGTGTTGGGATTCATCTCTATGTTGCAATTGCTGTGTCATACTTGTATTGTTAATTTCAGCACACTGCTTGTATCACTGTTAAGTCAAATTCCTGTGTCAAGGTAAATAAATTTGGTATTGCAGGCTAAAGCCTCTTAAGCTTGCCCAGGGAGGTGGTGGAAGCCTCATCCCTGGAGAGTTTTAAGGCAAGGCTGGATGTGGCTGCAAGCAACCTGCTGTAGTGTGAGGTGTCCCTGCCCATAGCAGAGGGGTTGGAACTGGATGATGCTTGAGGTCCCTTCCAATCCTAACAATTCTGTGATTCTCTGATTCTAAAGGCAAAGCTGCCTTACCTACCATTCTTCCAACTGGACAGCTGCTCCATTAATTTCTCCTCTATTTTTATGTTTTAAATCTTCTAGTCCCTGCTATTTATCTGCCTTATTCATAGGATCATTGAATTCTGTGATTCTATTTTATCAGTTTAACTTAGATTCCTGCTCTAGTTGGCTGGGTCCAGCATATTCTGTGTTACTGAGGAAGTGAACATTACAGAAACAGGGTGGGGAGAAGTTACTTGGTCCAAGGAGAAGATCCTCAGTGATGCAGTTGTCACATTTCTCTGACAACTTCTGACTTTGTGCCTGTAGGTAAATAATGGGAGAATATGAGCCAGTGTTGTCCTTCAAGAATATTGATAGTCAGGAGATAAAAGCACCATGGACACAGAATCATAGAATGGTTCTATGATTCTAAGGTAAAAGAGTGTTTCATGAGCAACCTGCTCTAGTGTGCCCATCTAGTTGCCTAGGGAGGTGGTAGAAGCCTCAATCCTGGAGGGTTTTAAGGCCAAGCTGGATGTGGCTCTGGGCAACCTGCTGTAGTGTGAGGTGTCCCTGCCCATGGCAGGGGGGGTTGGAACTAGATGATCCTTGAGGTCCCTTCCAACCCTGGCAATTCTGTGCTTCTATGTTTCTCTGAAAGAACCTGGACAGAAAGTATTGGACTCTGACAGGAGATGACAGAGCATAAAAGGTGTTATTTTTTCCCCCCCCTTACCTTGGCATGAATTTGCTATCATCATATCTTCAATCAGCCTCTGACAAAGATAGTCTCTGCCACTCTTATTTGGATCTGTTATGAATTTCTCTTGTAATCTCGGCCTCAATTGGATCATCTGCGTACCTAAAGGTAATTGCAGCTTGGATTGAAATTGAAAAGGCACATTTAAAAAGCACAGTTATGCACACAGACACTGCTGCCCTGCTCTATCATCTTCATCAATGGAAGGCTTCATTTACATCCACAGCCTGAAAGTCAAGCAGGGAAAAGAGGAAGGAATGAAAAGAGAGCCACCTCGGCTGCTAACATGAGGAAAGTTTTGCCACAAGAATAGCCTCACTAAATCCACTCAGGTTTCATTTTGCTCATCCCAAATGCCCTCTGGATTCAATTTTGCCCTGCTTGCAGTGGATAATATCAATAAAAAAACCCAACCCCAAAATATCAGCCTGGCAACTTTGTCAGAATGCATTTGACTTGGAAAGGTGCTACATCAAAGGAAGAAAGTAATTAATTGCATGCTTCTCCTCTGGTTAATTACACACACACACATATATATATATAAAACATCTCACTGTGGGTCTTTATTTTTTTTACTGTGAAAAACTCTCCAAAATGACAGCAAACTTCCTGTGGAAGTGTTCCTCTCAGCTGGTATTGGGCATTGTATTTGCATTCTGACATAAAGTGCAAGGTCCTGCAGCTGGGCTGGGGCAATCCCAAGCACTGTTATTGGCTGGCTTGAGAGCAGCCCTGAAGAAAAGGACCTGGGGGGTGCTGGTGGATGAGAGGTTCAGTATCAGCTGTCAGTGTGCACTTGCAGCCCAGAAAGCAAATCACATCCTGGGATGCATCAAGAGAAGTTTGACTAGCAGGATGAGGGAGGTAATTCTCCCCTTCTGCACTGCTCTCCTGAGACCCCACCTGGGGTCCTGCATCCAGTTCTGGACCTCCTATTACAAGAAAGACCTGGACATGCTCCAGCATCTCCAGAGAAGGGCCATGGGGATAATCAGAACACTGGAGCTGATCTCCTATGAGGACAGACTGAGAGAGTTGGGGTTGTTCAGTTTGGAGAGGAGAAGGCTCTGAGGAGACCTTCTTGTGGCCTTCCAGTATCTGAAGCGGGCTACAAGAAAGCTGGGGAGGGACTTTTTAGGCTGTCAGGGAGTGACAGGGCTAGGGGGAATGGAGAAAAACTGGAAGTGGGTAGATCAGATTGGATGTTAGGAAGAAGTTCTTCCCTATGGGGATGGTGAGAGACTGGCACAGGTTGCTCATGGAGGTGGTAGAAGCCTCATCCCTGGAGGTTGTTAAGGGCAGGCTGGATGTGGTTCTGGGCAACCTGCTCTAGTGTGAGGTGTCCCTGCTCATGTCAGGGGGGTAGTAACTGAGTGATCTTTGAGGTCCCTTCCAGCCCTGACAATTCTGATTCTATGATTTTATCATACAGAGTACTGTGTCACTTACTGCACTGTGTTGTGGCACACCTATTCCATTTGTCCTTATCCAAGGAAGGGCAGTGGGAAGAACATGGGAACGTGGCAAGTAGAGGATTATCCTTTCATTAGGATGAACCTACTTACCACAGCCCTTCTAATCCACCCCAGGATGCCATTGACTTTCTTGGCCACAGGGGCACATTGCTGGCTCATGGTCATCCTTTTCAGGCTGGTGAATTCTACTCCATTAATTCCTCCTGATTGCACCTTGAAACACTTTTGTTTCCTTTCCCTGTTCTGTTCTGCTGTCTCTGAATATCTGTTCTGTGTGTCAGAGTGTTCCAAGCCATTTTCTGCGGTGCATGGTGGATCCATATCTAATTAACAGGCAGTGCACAGCAGAGCAATAGGGTAATGAACCATGATAAGGGCTTGCTCGGGGCAAATCTTCAGTTGTTTAGTAGTAGTGTCACAATGTGGGACAGTGAACATAAAGACCATTCCCTGGAAGTAAAGTTTATGTACTAAGAAGACAAAAAAGCAGAGAAACACAGCAAGTCATTCACCACACAAAAAAAATGCACTGAAGAAACAGCATGGACACAGCTCTGGAAAGCTGTCTGTCACTGGCAAACTGTTTGTCATCATCAAGGATTCCTCCTACAGGCTGTGGAACCCTCAGCATGTGCTTGATTAGAATGGAATAGAAACAGAATAGGAATAGAAACAGAATAGGAATAGAAATAGAAACAGAAACAGAATAGCAATGGAATTAGAATAGAATAGAATAGAATAGAATAGAATAGAATAGAATAGAATAGAATAGAATAGAACAGAACAGAATAGAATAGAATAGAATAGAATAGAATAGAATAGAATAGAATAGAATAGAATAGAATAGAATAGAATAGAATAGAATAGAAATGAAGAATAGAATAGGATTGAATTGAATTGAATTGAATTGAATTGAATTGAATTGAATTGAATTGAATTGCAATAACCAGGTTGGAAAAGACCTTTGAGATCATCAAGTCCAACCTATCACCCAACACCATCTAAGCAACTCAACCATGGCACCAAGTGTCTCATTCAGTCTCTTCCTGAACACCTCCAGTGATGGTGACTCCACCACCTCCCTGGGCAGCACATCCCAATGGCCAATCTCTCTTTCTGGGAAGTACTTCTTCCTAACATCCAGCATAAACCTCCCCTGGTGCAGCTTGAGACTGTGTCCTCTTGTTCTGGTGCTGGATGCCTGGGAGAAGAAACCAACCCCCACCTGGCTACAAACTCCCTTCAGGTAGATGTAGACAGCCAGTGTACATGTGGAGTTTAAGATGCATGGCTTTGTACTGTGGATTAAGACACTGGAAGAGGCTGTCCAGAGGGTCATGGATGCCCACTCCCTGGAGGTGTTCAAGGCCAGGGTGGATGAGGTCTTGAGCCCCCTGGTGTAGTGGATGGTGTTCTTGCCTGGGGCAAGGGGGTTAGACCTAGATGATCTTCAAGTTCCAGTGATCCTGTGAATGGCATCAAAACTAGGAGAGCATTCTGAGTGTTGGAGAACAATAGCCAAGAACTTCAACCATAAACATAAGACGTGAAGGATAGCACAAAAGGGTGAAATTAAAGCAGAATAATGGCATCTAATTCCAAAAGCAGATATGGGAAGTGAACTGAACTTCACATGATGAAGGTTCATATCCATAATTAATTAACCCTCTAGAAGTTTCTGAGGTTTAGCTGCAAATGCTAAATAGAGTCCTGTAAATAATTAATTTGCCTTTACTGGTTTTGCATTCAACAGAGGATCTGAGATTTGAGAGTAGGCAAAAACTGCTGAAAGGAGAAGGCTTGTGGCAAAAGTTACAAGATCAGTGATATCGTCAGGAGAGAAGTAGACAGCACATAGGAATAATTACATAGTAAATACATAGAACAGCCCAAGAAATTGTGGCACTGGGAATGAGGAATCAATAGTGATAGGACCAGGGGAAATGGAGCAAAAATAGAAGTGGGAAGATTCAGATTGGATGTTAGGAAGAAGTTGTTCCCCATGTGGGTGGTGAGACACTGCCACAGGTTGCCCAGGGAAGGTGGTGGAAGCCTCTTCCCTGGAGGTTTTGAAGGCCAGGCTGGATGGGGCTCTGAGCATCCTGATGCAGTATGAGGTGTCCCTGCCCATGGCAACCAGGGTGGAACTGAATGATCCTTGAGGTCCCTTCCAATCTTAACAATTCAATGATCATATGAATAAGGCAGATAAATAGCAGGGACTAGAAGATTTAAAACATAAAAGTACAGGAGAAATTAATGCAGCAGCTCTCCAGTTGGAAGAATGGTAGGTAAGGCAGCTTTGCCTTTAGAATCAGAGAATCACAGAATTGTTAGGGTAGGAAGGGACCTCAAGCATCATCCAGTTCCAACCCCCTGCCATGGGCAGGGACACTTCACACTACAGCAGGTTGCTTACAGCCACATCCAGCCTGGCCTTAAAACTCTCCAGGGATAAGGCTTCCACCACCTCCCTGGGCAACCTGTGCCAGGCTCTCACCACCCTCATGGGGAACAACTTCTTCCTAACATCCAATCGGAAACTACCCACTTCTAGTTTTGCTCCGTTCCCCCCAGTCCTATTACTCCTTGAGACCCTAAAAAGTCCCTCCCCACCTTTCTTGGAGCCCCTTTCAGATACTGGAAGGCCACAATTAGGTCTCCTCAGAGCCTTCTCTTCTCCAAACTGCACAACCCCAACTCTCTCAGTCTGTCCTCATAGCAGAGGTGCTCCATTCCTCCAGCCCCCCTCCTTAGGATGGCAATAACAATAACTCAGTCACTGCTGGAATAAATTTGTTCATGTTTCATAAAAGATTGTGGCTAACCAAAAATAACACCTCCATGTTGAAAGCAATCTGTATGGTCAGAGGGAAGAAGATGAAAGATAAATAGATAGACAGTGCTCTGTATTTCACACTTGTAAACAGAGGCTGTGATTTTGTAAGGATGCTTCACTCACATCAGCTAGGGGTAGAAAAATAATGCTCACCTTTATTTGTATGGACAAATAAAGATGATTGCAGTGTGCTGAAATCTCATGTAAATATGCACTGCAGTACTACAGGACAGGAAGGTTAATGGCTTAGAGCCAAGGTGTGATAAACAGGCTCTTCCCATAAGAGCCTGCAGCCAATTCTTCTTCACTCAGTGAATAATGGAGAAACAAATGGCAACAGAGGCAAAAATCCACTCTGTGTACTATGAATGAGGTTGAAAACCACAACTTTTTCTTTGAGTCTGTGTAGGCTGCACTGACATCAGATAAATATTTCAGAACAAGGCAAGATTTAGTCCATGAAATACATATTAGTGTAACCAAATGGGACACAGATTGCCTAAGTGAAATTCTCCTTGCACTGCAGGCTTAGCAAATAGAAGAAAAATCCAGAAGGTGCCCTGCATCTTGCATGTTCTTGATGTGTTTAACATTGTTACCCCTCTGAAGTATAAATGGTCTTGATGATATTTATATAGAGGGGGGTTGCAATAAACTCATCACCCAGTTCTGGGCCCCTCAGTTTAAGAAGGACATTGAGACACTTGAACGTGTCCAGAGAAGGGCAACGAGGCTGGGGAGAGGCCTTGAGCACAGCCCTGTGAGGAGAGACTGAGGGAGCTGGGGTTGCTTAGCCTGGAGAAGAGGAGGCTCAGGGGAGACCTTGCTGTCTACAAATACATAAAATAGAATACATAGAATACATAGAATACACCAGGTTGGAAGAGACCTTCTAGATCATGGCATCCAACCCATCAACCAATCCAACCCACCTAAACAACTAACCCATGGCACCAAGCACCCCATCAAGTCTTCTCCTGAACACCTCCAATGACAGTGACTCCACCACCTCCCCAGGCAGCCCATTCCAATGGGCAATCACTCTCTCTGTGTAGAACTTCCTCCTAAATACCTGAAGGGAGGTTGTAGCCAGGAGGGGGTTAGTCTCTTCTGCCAGGCAACCAGCACCAGAAACAGAGGACACAGTCTCAAACTGCGCCAGGGGAAGTTTAGGCTGGAGGTGAGGAGAAAATTCTTCACAGAGAGAGTTGTTAGCCATTGCAATGTGCTGCCCAGGGAGGTGGTGGAGTCCCCGTCCCTGGAGGTGTTCAAGAGGGGATTGGATGTGGCACTTGGAGCCATGGTTTAGTCATGAGGTCTGTAGTGACAGGTTGGACTTGATGATCTTTGAAGTCTCTTCCAGCCTTGGTGATGCTGTGATTCTGTGGTCTTTTATAATCCAGACTTAGAAAACAGAAGAATCTAGAAGGTCCCTTACATCTTGCATGATCTTGTCTGTGTTTAAGATTGTTAGCCCTCTGAAGTATAAATGGTCTTCATGTCATAACATTTATATCAAGAGGGTTGGAATAAACTCACCAGTTATAATCCAGGACACACTGGAGACACTTTGAACTGGGCTCTACAAGAAAATCTCTCTGTATCTCTGGGAAAGCTAATCAAGACCTTCTCAGTCTGGAAGAGATGGCTCTGAGGAGACCTACTTGTGGCCTTCCAGTATCTGAAGGGGGCTACAAGAAAGCTGGGGAGGGACTTTGTAGGGTGTCAGGGAGTGATAGGACTGGGGGGAATGGAAAAAAACAAACTAGAAATGGGCATATTCAGATTGGGTGTTAGAAAGAAGTGCTTTGCCATGAGGGTGGTGAGAGAATGGCACAGGTTGCCCAGGGAGGTGGTGGAAGCCTCATCCCTGGAGGTTTTGAAGGCCAGGCTGGATGTGGCTGTGAGCAACCTGCTGTAGTGTGAGGTGTCCCTGCCCATGGCAGGGGGGTTGGAAGTCCCTGTCGTTGTTGAACCAGGGCGCCCAGAACTGGACACAGTGTTCCAGATACAGCCTCAGCAGGGCAGAATAGAGGGGGAGGAGAACCTATCTTCTGGTCACCCTGTTGTCTACCAGGACACCCTAGCCCTTTCCCCAGAGTTGCTCTCCAGCAGATTAGCCTCCAACCTGTACTGATCCATGGGGTTCTTCTTCCCCAGGTGCAAGATGAATATCAGCTCTTAAGAAGCAAGAACAAAGAGCACAAATGTAGCAATTTATGGATAAATATCATAAACCAAGGAAGAATGTGAAGATGAAAACCATACCTCAGAAAGCTGCTAGAGCTGTTTGAAGGATTCAGTATGCCCTTGGGCAAGAGGATGTCACTGATGTAATGCATCTGAATTTTCAAGGAGGTTTTCATAAAGTCCTTCATCAAAGGATCATTAAAAAGCTGAGTAATTCATGGGATTAAAAAGGAAATTGCTTCATATACATGTAATGTCCTGAGCTTTCAGGACAGTGAGCATATGCTAATTAATTACAAGCTGCAGCAGGGGAGGTTCAGGTTGGATATTAGGAAATATTTCTTCACTGAAAGGGTTCTCAAACATGGGAATGGTCTGCCCAGGGCAGTGGTGGAGTCACTATACCTGGAGGAGTTTAAGTGCCCTGTGGACCTGGTAGTTAAGGACATGGTTTAATGTTGAGTCTTCAGTGCTGAGTCGAGGAGTGGACCTGGAGGATCTTTGAGGTCTCTTCCAAACAGATCACAGAATGTCTGGGGTTGGAAGGGGTCTCGAGATATCATCCAGTCCAACCCCCCTGCCAGAGCAGGATCACCTAGAGCACAGGAAATCATCTAGGTAGGTATTGGATATCTCTAGAGAGGGAGACTTCACAACCCCTCTGGGCAGCCTGTTCAGTGTTCTGTCACCCTCACAGGGAAATAATTCTTCCCCATTTCTCCATGGAACTTCCTCTGCCTCAACTTCCACCATTGTCCCTTGTGCTGGCATTGGGTGTTGTGAGCAGAGCCTGGCTCCAGCCTCTTGGCACTCACCCTTTACATCTTTATAAACAGGAGTGAGGTCACCCCTCAGGCTCCTCTTCTCCAAGCTAAAGAGCCCTCAGTTCCCTCAGTCTCTCCTTGTAAGGAAGATGTTCCACTCCCTTCATTATTTTTGTGGCTCTGTGCTGGACTCTTTCAAGCTGTTCCCTGAGGTCCTTCTTGAACTGAAGGGCCCACTGTTGTTTCTGTTGTCTCACCTTCATGGGCCCCACTTTTCTCACCACATCTTCCTGTCTTCATTTGTTCTCATATAAAATCATCCCCAGGGATTGATTTGTCTCAGTGAATGTTTGAGACATTAACCTTGGCTCCTTCAGACTGTCAGAGTACTGCAAACTGGTTATAAAGATAGGGAATTTGTTAGCATAGAGCTATCACTCCTCCTTGGAGAGCATCCCCAGAAATGAATTATTTTGTGCAGGGAAGGGCTGCACTTTTCAAACAAATCTCAAGAGTATCTGCAAAGGGCTTTGAGCAGGAGCAAGGAAGTCATTGTGCCCTGTACTCAGCACTGGTTAGGCCACAACTTGAGTCCTGTGTCCAGTTCTGGGCTGCTCAATTTAAGAAGGACATTGAGACACTTGAATGTGTCCAGGGAAGGGCAACGAGGCTGGGGAGAGGTCTGGAGCACAGCCCTGTGAGGAGAGGCTGAGGGAGCTGGGGTTGCTTAGCCTGGAGAAGAGGAGGCTCAGGGGAGACCTTACTGCTCTCTACAACTACCTGAAGGGAGATTGTAGCCAGGTGGGAGCTGGTCTCTTCTACTGGGCACCCAGCACCAGAACAAGAGGACACAGTCTCAAGCTGTGCCAGGGGACATTTAGGCTTGAGGTGAGGAGAAAGTTCTTCCCAGCAAGAGAGATTGACCATTGGGATGTGCTGCCCAGGGAAGTGGTGGAGTCACCATCACTGGAAGTGTTTAAGAGGAGCCTGGCTGAGGTACTTGGTGTCATGATTTAGTTGATTAGATGGTGTTGGGTGATAGGTTGGACTTTATGATCTCAAAGGTCTTTTCCAGAGGATTCTATTCTATTCTATTCTATTCTATTCTATTCTATTCTATTCTATTCTATTCTATTCCATTCCATTCCATTCCATTCCATTCCATTCCATTCCATTCCATTCCATTCCATTCCATTCTACAACTTTCCTTCAGGTAGTTGTAGAGTGTGAGAAGGTTCCCCCTTGGTCTCCTCTTCTCCAGGCTGAACACCCCCAGCTCCCTTAACCTCACCTCATCTGACTTTCCCTTCAGTCCCTACCCCAGTCTGGTTGCTCTCCCCTGCACCCACTTCAGCACCTCAAGAACTCTCTTGCAGTGAGTGGCCCAGAGCTGCACACAGTGCTCGAGGTGAGGCCTCCCCAGTGCCATATACAGGGCAGAATTCCATCCCCAGCTGGCCACACTATTCCTGATCCAAGACAAGATGGCATTGGCCTTCTGTGCCACCTGGGCACAATCATAGAATCATAGAATCAATAAGGTTGGAAAAGACCTTAAAGGTCATCAAGTCCAACCTGTCACCCAACACCTCATGACTAACCAAACCATGGCCTCAAGTGCCACATCCAATCCCTTTTTGAACACCTCCAGGTGCTTTAAACAGGCAAAACACCCTCAGAGGCATGGCTGTGCTTCACTGTTGTAATCAGTGTGAAGTTACTTTGCTTTTTAGAGGGTTTCTGACGTGGACATCATATGTATACAGCCCTTTTTTCCCCTTCTCCCTGCCCCCCAAGTTAAAATACCATATTTGTACTGTTCACAGAGTTGTCAAGGACTGAAGGAATATGAAACCTCAGCTGACAGTGATTTCCAGGGAACAGTGACAATGTGCAGGAGCAGAGAATGTCATTAAAGATGAATCTGTAATGCCACCATTATTTGTCAATTAGATTGTCAAATGCTTGTGTCTGAACTATTCCTCCGTGCGAACAGAACTCAGCTTTCCAAGGTTAACACTTTTGCTACTTGCAGAAGTACTCAAACAGTCATTTTTGAAGGGGGAAAAAAAAAAACCCAAAACCTAAATGAAAAGCTTCCTAACAACAGAGAACTCAAATGTCACAGTTTTACCTTGGTTCCTTTCTATTTGTCATTACAGCTCAACAAACAAAAATCTATTATTCCTTCAAAGCCATTACATTTATCATGCCTGCACTATTCTCACCCTGCAGCTTCCCCACAGAACAGGTTTCCCACTTCTACTGCTTGCAACAGCTAAAATACCTTGTTATTACTGAAAAGAGTCCTAATAGCCAGAGTTACTGAGGTGCTTCAGCATGAGATGTTTCTCTGCTCCACTCTGGTGAGACCCCACCTGGAGCACTGCACCCAGTTCTGCAGCCTCTGTTACAACAAAGATCTCTGGTCCAGAGAAGGGCCATGAGGATGGGCTGGTGGCTGGAGCTCCTCTCCTATTGACACAGGCTGAGAGAGTTGGGGTTGGTCAGTTAGGAGAAGGCTCCAAGGATATCTTATTGTAGCATTCCAGGATCTGAAGGGGGCTACAAGAAAGCTTGGAAGGGACTTCATAGGGTGTCAGGGAATGATAGGACTGGGGGGAATGGAATGAAACTAGAAATGGGTAGATTCAGATTGTATGTTGGGAAGAAGTTTTTCCCCATGAGGGTGGTGAGAGCCTGGCACAGGTTGCCCAGGGAGGTGGTGGAAGCCTCATCCCTGGAGGTGTTTGCAGCCAGGCTGGATGTGGCTGTGAGCAACCTGCTGTAGTGTGAGATGTCCCTGTCCATGGAAGGATGATTGGATCTAGATGATCCTTGAGGTCCCTTCCAACCCTGACAAAGACAGAATAGAATAGAATAGAATTAACCAGGTTGGAAAAGACCTTTGAGATCACCCAGCCCAACCTATCACCCAATACCATCTAAACAACTAAACCATGGCACCAAGTGCCTCATCCACTCTCTTCCTAAACACCTCCAGTGATGGTGACTCCACCACCTCCCTGGGCAGCACATTCCAATGGCCAATTACTCTTTCTGGGAAGAATTTATTCCTAACCTCCAGCTTAAACCTCCCCTGGTGCAGCTTGAGAGTGTGTCCTCTTGTTCTGTCACAGGTTGACTGGGAGAAGAGACCAACCCCCACCTGGCTACAACCTCCCTGCAGGTAGTTTTAGATGGCAATAAGGTGTCCCCTGAGCCTGCTTTTCTCCAGGCTAAGCAACCCCAGCTCCCTCAACCTCTCCTCACAGGGCTGTGCTCCAGACCCCTCCCCAGCTTTGTTGCCCTTCTCTGGACACCTTCCAGCAACTCAACATCTTTTCTAAACTGAGGAGCCCAGAACTGGACACAGGACTCAAGGTGTGGCCTAACCAGTGCTGAGCACAGGGCAGAATGACTTCCCTGCTCCTGCTGCCCACACTCTTCCTGATCCAGGCCAGGATGCCATTGGACAGTCCTATTATTCTATGTTATTGTTTGATAAACATCCTGAGAGCTTTCAATGTCTGTCCTCACAGCCAGCTCTTTCCTGAGAATAACAAGCAGAAGGTTAAGAACATTTTACTACTGATATGTTTTTGCATGTGTAGCTGCCAAAGCCTTGAATAATAGACATGTTCAAAAAGCACTCCCAACTGTTGTTCTCAATCTGCTTGTACAGGTAGTAATTGTTTGAGCAGTGAATAGGCTTCCCTGGATTTCTTTAAACATGCTCGGCTTGCTTCTCTTTAGCAACAATGAGTCTGGTTTAACTATCATAAAGCTGTTTAGGAAGAGGTGAGGTTGTACTGAGGGTGGTGAAACCTGGCACAGGTTGCCCAGGGAGATGGTGGAAGCCTCATCCCTGGAAGGTATCAAGGCCAGGCTGGATGTGGCTGTGAGCAGCCTGCTCTAGTGTGAGGGGTCCCTGCCCATGGCAGGGGGGTTTGGAACTAGATGATCCTTCAGGTCCCTTCCAACCCTGACAATTCTATGGTTCTATGAGTCCAAACCCCTCTGCATTAAGCAGGGGAATAGATACATTAGCCTAGTACCAGGATTGAGGGAAAAAAAAAATTGTTATAAATAAAAAATGATGGTTTGGGGTAAAATAAATGCATAAATTGCAATCATACCACTGAAAGAATGCAGCTCTCATTTTAGCATTATTTCTGGACTTCATTTGGTATTACAGAATTTCAGAAAAGCTGAATAATTCAAGCTAGAAGACCCCAGAAAGTCTCTTACCTAACATATAGATAAAGTGCTGAGCAGCCTGGTGAAACCACAGCTGCCTTTTGAGCAGGAAGTTAGAATATTCTATTCTATTCTATTCTATTCTATTCTATTCTATTCTATTCTATTCTATTCTATTCTATTCCATTCCATTCCATTCCATTCCATTCCATTCCATTCCATTCCATTCCGGAGAAAAGAAGGCTCCAAGGTGACCTAATTGTGGCCCTGCAGTATCTGAAGGGGAGGTTCAAGAAGCCTGGGGAGGGACTTCTCAGGATCTCAGCTAGTGATAGGACTAGGGAGAATGGAATGAAGCTGGAGGTGGGGAGATTCAGGCTGGATGTGAGGAGGAAGTTCTTCCCCATGAGAGTGGTGAAGCCCTGGAATGGGTTGTCCAGGGAGGTGGTTGGGGCCCCAGCCCTGGAGGTGTTTAAGCCCAGGCTGGATGAGGCTCTGGCCAGCCTGATCTAGTGTGGGGTGTCCCTGCCCATGGCAGGGGAGTTGGAACTAGATGATCCTTGTGGTCCCTTCCAACCCTGACTGATTCTGTGATTCTATTCTATTTAGGAGGGGACTGAATGGGGTGTTTGGTTGCATGGTTGAGTTGATTAAATGGTGTTGTGTGATAGGTTGGATTCGATGATCTTGAAGGTCTCTTCCAACCTGGTCTGGTCTATTCTATTCCATTCATTTCCATTCCATTCCATTCCATTCCATTCCATTCCATTCCATTCCATTCCATTCCATCCCATCTTCCTGCTCAAAGGGCAGCTGTGGTGTCACCAGGCTGCTCAGCACTTTAGCTCCATGTTCATACACTCCTCAATTCCTCCTTGCTCCACAGTGGCTACGAGGCCTGAAGGCGAGAAGTGCGAACCACAGGTTTGAAATAGCTCCCCTAAATTCTTCCACTTCATAGCCCACATTTCAATTAAAAGCATTTAATATTAAAATTATTATTTCACTGAGACAGAGGGGTCACTTTTATAGCTCCTAATCTTGCATGACCTAAGCACAGTAACCTTGATTTACAGTGCCATAAGCTGCTCTTTGAGCAGGCAGTGTTCATTCATAAAGCACTCATTGGAAATTCCCCTGCAATAAGCAATTATCTCTCCAAAGTCCTATGTTTAAGCCACAAAATTCCCTTGTAGCCCAGGAAAAAGTAATCAAATTGTATGACACTGAGCATAGGAATTGGCCTCTGCAGAATTAGAAAGCTTAACCCCCGTGAGCCATCGTAAGGAATATGTAATCACAGGCTCACAGGACGTCAGTGGGTGGAAGGGACCCAAAGAGACCATCCAGCCCAAAACCCCTGCCAGAGCAGGACCATACAATCTAGCTCAGGTCACACAGGAACACAGACTCCAGAGAAGGAGACTCCACAACCTCTCTGGGCAGCCTGCTCCAGTGCTTTGTGACCTTTAGAGGAAAGAAGTTCCCCCTTGTGTTGAGGTGAAGCCTCCTGTGCTGCAGCTTCCATCCATTGCTCCTTGTCCTACCCCAGGGAGCAAGTGAGCAGAGCCTGTCCCCTCCCTCCTGACCCCCAGCCCTCAGATATTTATAAAGAGTTATTCAATCCCCTCTCAGTCTTCTCTTTTCCAGACCAAAAAGCCCCAGGTGCCTCAGCCTCTCCTCCCCAGGCAGTGCTCCAGTCCCCTAATCATCCTTCTAGCCCTCTGCTGGACCCTCTCCAGCAGATCCCTGTCCCTCTGGAACTGGGGAGCCCAGAACTGAATGCAGTTTTTGCTCCCTTTGTGCAGGCCCTTTATTAATGTCTTGTGCCTGAGTAGTGAGCAGCACTGAGCTGCAAGTACTGAGGCAACATCTCATGAAAAACACAGATGTTTCTATTCCTGTGCCTTTTGAGGGCTTTAAGCCAGCTTCTGGGTCAGAGTTCTGGCTCTCAATTTGAATATATATTTCCTAGGCACTTTTGACAGCTGAGGTTTTTCTTCATGTGCATGAGCACAATTCTGCCTTCCTCACACATTACCAGCAGATAAATTGGCATAAGATGGAATGACCAATGCAATCCCATTGGCCTACTCTACAAGGTTCACCCCCTAAACCATAGCCCCAAGCACCACGTCCAAACCACCCTGACACACATCCAGGGTTGGTGACTCCACCACCTCCCTGGGCAGCACATTCCAATCCCTGACCACTCTTGCCTGGAAATTTTTTTTCCTACTGTCCAGACTAAACCCAGCCAGTCACAGCTTGAGGCCATTCCCTCTTGCTCTACCACCAATGACCTGGGAGAAGAGACCAGCACCAGCCTCCCCACAACCTCCTTTCAGGTAGTTGTAGAGAGTGATGAGGTTCCCCCTCAGCCTCCTCTTCCCTAAACTACACAGCCTCAGCTCCCTCAGTCACTCCTCATGATGACCTTAAGTGAGGTAAGAGCAGGGGTGAAGTTCAGGCTGCACCTTCAAGCAGTCTGACCTCAAACCAAACAGAAACTGTGATTAGGTTTACTGCAGGTCACACAGACATTTCAAGGTTTCCAGGCTATGTCTTGAATGAGCTTGAATCAATTGTCAGGGTTGGAAGGGACCTCAAGGATCTGCCAGTTCCAACCTACCTGCCATGGGCAGGGACACTAGATCAGATTGCTCAGAGCCACATCCAGCCTGGCTGCAACAACCTCCAGGGATGAGGTTTCCACCACCTCCTTGGGCAACCTGTGCCAGGCTCTCACCACCCTCATGGGGAGGAACCTCTTCCTAGCATCCAATCTCAATCTTCCCAGTTCTACATTTTTTTTCTAACCCCCCTAGCCCTATCCTTACCTGACACCCTAAATCAGATAATGAGATAATTAGGCTGGTGATTCCTAGAAGTGATATTTATTAACAAAAAATCCCAAACCAAATCAAACCAAAGCAAACAAAACAAAAAGAGGGAGAGAGAAAAAAACAAAAAGAAGAGAAAGAAAGATTCCAGCTGCAAGCCACAGAAATGAAAGGAGTGGAACATCTTCCTTATGAGGAGTGACTGAGGGAGCTGAGGGCTCTTGAGCTTGGAGGAGCCTAAGGGGTGACCTCATTCGTGTTTATAAAGATGTGCAGGATGAGTGGCAAGGCTCTGCTGGGTGATGCCCAATGGCAGGACAAGGGGCAGTGATGGAAGCTGAGGCATAGGAAGTTCCTTGGAAATATGAGGAAAGAGTTTTTCACTGTGAGGGTAACAGAACACTGAACCAGGCTGACCAGGGCAGGTGTGGAGTCTCTCTCTCTGAAGATATTCAAAACCCACCTGGATGTGTTCCTATGTGATCTGCCCTGGCAGGGAGGTTGTACTGGAAGAGCTATTGAGGTCCCTTCCATCCCCTGACATTCTGTAATTCTGTGATTCTGTGATCTGTTTGGAAGAGACCTCAAAGACCATCCAGGTCCACCCCTCGACCCAGCACTGAAGGCTCAACGCTAAACCACGTCCTTAACTGCCAGGTCCACAGGGCACTTGAACTCCTCCAGGGATGGTGACTCCACCACTGCCCTGGGCAGACCATTCCCATGTTTGAGAACCCTTTCAGTGAAGAAATATTTCCTAATATCCAACCTGCTGCAGCTTGTAATTAATTACCCTATGCTCACTGTCCTGAAAGCTGCCCCATGCCAGCACAAGGGGCAATGGTGGAAGCTGAGGCATAGGAAGTTCCTTGGAAACATGAGGGAAAAAAATTTCACTGTGAGGGTAACAGAACACTGAACCAGGCTGCCCAGGGGGGCTGTGGAGTCTTCCTCTCTGGAGTTATTCAAAACCCACCTGGATGTGTTCCTGTGTGATCTGCTCTGGGTGATGCTGCTCTGGCAGGGGGGTTGGACTGGATGAGCTTTCAAGGTCCCTTCCAACCCCCAACATTCTGTGATTGTGTGAAAACAAACAAGCACACAAACAAACAACTCCAGGATGAAACAGAAACCACAGCTTTTGATATACCAGCCAGCACAAAAGTGGTAGCTTCTGCCTGCTCTTGTTTTCACAACACCAACTGGTTAACTTTTTCTCTCCTCCTCCTTCCCACTGCGCTGCCTGTTGTAGAAAACAGACTCCATAGTAAATCCTACACCAACAACAGCCTGCAGTCAAGTGTAAAAGGTCATGTTTTCAGCTCCTGGATGAACCACTCACACTGAAGAGCTCTACTGAACAATTTACAGAGAAGAAACAAAGCAGTCAGGGTCAGGGTGTGCATGCTCCTTTTGCGGTCCCTCCCCACCATAATGAGCGTGCAGCAGTTCTAACTCAGCTGACCTTGCTTCTTTTAGCCATGCTTGAACTGATAAAGAAAAACAACCACCAAACCTCAGTGACTTTTTCATACACAAGATAAGGTCTTGTGCCCCAGCTGTGAGAAAGCAGACTGGAAGCAGAGCAGGAGGACAGTGGTTCTGAGAGCACAAAGAAGGACACAGTGTGTGCCTGGAGACATCTGCGCAGCAATTCAGTCTGCATGAACCACCCATGACCTCGGGCTCCAATTTGAGACAGTTATTACTACCTCCTCCCAGGTGCTCTTTGACAGCCATTCTCCCTCTCACCACAGCTGGGCTGCTCTGGCAATTGTCTAATCCCTCTGGTTGTTGAGGGTCAGATATTCAAGGTCAGACCTGGCACGGCCCTGGACAGCCTGATCCCATTGGAGGTGTCCTTGCTCGCTGTAGGGGGCTTGGACTAGATGACCGTTGAGTGTTCCTTCCAACCTGATGTCACCTGTGAATCTGTAAGTCATAGCCTGTAGATACTCCCACTCTGTCCTTTCCCTTATCTTTCACTCTGCTGTGCCACCTTCTCCACACATTCTGACACTCCCAGTCTCATCCTTTTTCACCTGAAAATGACCTAGCCCTAAAAAGCCAAAATATAAACCCCAAGCATAAACTCTTCTGTTGTTTTTGATTCCCCCACCCCCCCTATTCTGAAAGAATCCATCAATAATGGCAGTCTGTGCTTCTCCATGCAGATACACAATGCATGGCTTGCCTTTGGTCTTCCCATAGTGTTCATAGCCCTGCCAAGCAGGCTTCCAAGGATTTAATTGATATTTAGAAACACACACTTAATCAGACTTGTAGAGTGTCACTTCATCTTATCTTGCCCCCAGTATCTGCCTGCTTGCTTTCACTCAGGTGTGCTTGAATTGGTGCATTTCTGCTGAAGGGATTTCTCAAGAGGAGACAGACAAAGAACCAAGTATCAAAGGATGATTGAGGCTGGAATATGCCTCTGAGATCACCCAGCCCAACCTATGACCTAACAACACCACACTGACCAGACCATGCCACTAAGTGCCACATCCAATCTTTCCTTGACCAACTCCAGGGATGGCAACTCCACCACCTCCCTGGGCAGCCCATTCCAGTCTCTAATTCTCCTTTCCCCCAAGAAGTGCTTCCTAACATCCAAACTAAACCTCCCCTGGTGCAATTTCAGGCCGTGCCCTCTCCTCTTGTGTCACAGTATCACAGTATCACAGAGGTTGGAAGAGACCTCAAAGATCATCGAATCCAACCTGTCACCACAGAACTGATGACTAGACCATGGCACCAAGTGCCACGTCCAATCTCCTCTTCAACACCTCCAGGGACGGTGACTCCACCACCTCCCTGGGCAGCACATCCCAATGACGAACGACTCGCTCGGTGAAGAACTTTCTCCTCGCCTCCAGCCTAAACTTCCCCTGACACAGCTTGAGCCTGTGTCCTCTTGTTCTGGTGCTGGTTGCCTGGGAGAAGAGACCAACCCCTTCCTGGCTACAGGCACCTTTCAGGTAGTTGTAGAGGGCAATGAGGTCACCCCTGAACCTCCTCTTCTCCAGGCTAAACAATCCCAGCTCCCTCAGCCTCTCCTCACAGGGCTGTGCTCAAGGCCTCTCCCCAGCCTTGTTGCCCTTCTCTGGACACATTCAAGTGTCTCGATGTCCTTCCTAAACTGAGGAACTGGACACAGGACTCAAGGTGTGGCCGAACCAGTGCAGAGTACAGGGGCACAATGACCTCCCTGCTCCTGCTGGCCACACTATTCCTGATGCAGGCCAGGATGCTATTGGCCTTCTTGGCCACCTGGGCACACTGCTGGCTCATGTTTAGGCAGCTGTCAATCAGCACCCCCAGGTCCCTCTCTGTTTGGGAGCTCTCCAGCCACTCTGACCCCAGCCTGTAGCTCTGCATGGGGTTGCCGTGGCCAAAGAGCAGCACCTGGCACTTGGATTTGTTGAATGTCAAGCTGCCTGGGAACAGAGCCTGACCCCCACCTTACTGCAACTTCCCTTTAGGTAGTTGTAGAGTGTGAGAAGGTCTCAAGCTGCACCAGGGGAAGTTTAAACTGGAGGTGAGGAGAAAGTTCTTCACAGAGAGAGTTGTTTGCTATTGGAATGTGCTGCCCAGGGAGGTGGTGAAGTCATTGTCCCTGGAGGTGTTCAAGAGGGGATTGGACGTGGCACTTGGTGCCATGGTTTAGTTGGTCATGAGGGGTTGGGTGATAGGTTTGACTCAATGATCTCAGTCTTTTCCAACCTGGTTAATTCTGTATTCTAAATTCTATAATCTATAATCTATATTCTATGTTCTATGTTCTATCACCCAACACCATCTAATCAACTATTTGATTCTATGATTCAGTCCCCCCCTGTGTCTTCTGTTTTCCAGGCTAATCAATCCCAGCTCCCTCAGCCTCTTCTCATCAGACATTCCCTCCAGTCCCTTCCCCAGTCTCATAGCTCTCCTCTGGACCAGCTCCAGCACCTCAATATCTCTCTTGAAGTGCAAGTAACATCATTTTATCATCTTTTAAGAGCCACACAACTACCCTATCAAAGTGACTAGTAAAAACCACAGAGAAATGTGGAAGCTTCCAGGAAAGAGTTGTCAGAGCTTCATAGCTATCCGCAGTGCCAAGGGTGATTGTAGAACTGCAGCAGTGCCTTTTTGCTACTCTGCTCTTTACAGAGGTTCTAAATTTGGAACTACCTCTGAATTAGCATTGGGAGTGAGTTTAAGCTAGGATAGCTGCATGTGGATGACTCCAGATTTGGTGGTTTGTGATCAAAGCTTCTCCTTGCTTGGTAGCTCACGACGCTCAGGAAGGGATATTGGGGTTAAAATTTCACATTCATATAGACTTCCAACCTCAAAGCTCACCATATTTATGAGTAAATTTTGCTGCCCTTCAACTTTAATTGTTCAAAAGCTGAGAATTAAAAAAAAAACACCCAAGGTCAAGTCCACTTCTTTCTGGTTTTCTGTGCCACAAACTTTATGGCCTGAAAAGATTATTGCTGTCTGCAACTCCCTGAAGGGAGGTTGTAGCCAGGTGGGGGTTGGTCTCTTCTCCCAGGCAAGCAGCACCAGGACAAGAGGACACAGTCTCAAACTGTGCCAGGGGAAGTTTAGGCTAGATGTTAGGAAGAAGTTCTTCCCAGAAAGAGTAATTGGCCATTGGAATGTGCTGCCCAGGGAGGTGGTGGAGTCACCATCCCTGGAGGTGGTCAAAAAGGGATTAGATGTGGCACTTGGTGCCATGGCTTAGTAGTCAGGATGTGTTGGGTGATACGTTGGACTTGATGATCTCTGAGGTCTTTTCCAGCCTCATTGATTCTATGATTCTGTGATTTAAATGTAGTTTTCCTCTCCTTTTTAAAATAAGCCTCTTTAAAAGGCTTATTTGCCTCTCCCAGGCAACCAGCACCAGAACAAGAGTACACAGTCTCGAGCTGCGCCAGGGGAAGTTTAGGCCGGGGGTGAGGAGAAAGTTCTTCACAGAGAGAGTCATTGGCCTTTGTGATGTGCTGCCCAGGGAGGTGGTGGAGTCACCATCCCTGGAGGTGTTCAAGAGGAGATTGGAGGTGGCACTTGGTGCCATGGTCTAGTCATGGGGTTTGTGGTGACCGGTTGGACTCGATGATCCTTGAGGTCTCTTCCAACCTTGGCGATACTGTGATACTGTAAAATGAAATTCAAGAAACCTTCAAACCTCAACATCCATTCAGTTGCCTCAGTAATTTGTTCCTCTGGGATCTCACTTCACTTATTTATTTATCTGTTCATTTATTATGATCAGTGCTCTTTGTAAAGGAATTAACCTGGCACATGCTTTATTCCTTGTGAAAATTTCAGAGCCAAGACTGCCTTCCCCCCCCCCCCACCTTCTTTTTTAATTCAAGGGACATGTCACCTGTAATTTCCTTGCATATCAAGATCAAGGCACACTTTGAAATCCTGTATTCTGTGCAGTTGGTAAGGAAGCCTTGGATAATTCAGATCTGAGAATGCAACAATAACAAGCCCACACTTTAGTAGCAGATTTATTTTGGGATTCAGTAACACTATCATCTTATTTAAACTTATTTCCTAGCTTCCCCCCAATGCTTTGAAGTAGAAAACCTCTTCTTTTGTTGTTGCTGTTTTATTGTCACTGCTATACACTGCTGTGAACTACCTGAGCTACCTCCATCTTGGTCTGGTCTGGTCTATTCTATTCTATTCTATTCCATTCCATTCCATTCCATTCCATTCCATTCCTATTCTATTCTATCCTATTCCATTCCATTCCATTCCATTCTATTCTATTCTATTCTATTCTATACCTTCTAGAGCAGCCCTGTGGAGAAGGACCTGGGATTCCTGATGGACAACAAGTTATGCATGGGACAGTAATGTGCCCTGGTGGCCAAGAAGGCCAATGGGATCCTGGGGTGCATACGGAAGAGTGTGTTCAGAAGATCCAGGGAGGTTCTCGTCCCCCTCTACTCTGCCCTGGTGAGGCTCCACATGGAATATTGCATCCAGTTCTGGGCTCCCCAGTTCAGGAGGGACAGGGATCTGCTGGAGAGAGTCCAAGGGAGGGCTACAAGGACGATTAGGGGACTGGAGCACTGCCTGGTGAGGAGAGGCTGAGAGTTCTGGGGCTGTTTGGTCTGGAGAAGAGAAGACTGAGAAGGGATCTAAAGTCTATAAATGTCTGAGGGCTGGGGGTCAAGAGGGAGGGGTCAGGCTCTGCTCAGTTGTACCCTCTGGAATAGAACAAGGGGTAATGGATATAAACTACAGCACACAATGTTCCACTTCAACATGAGGAGGAACTTCTTCACTGTGAGGGTCACAGAGCTTTGGAACAGGCTGCCCAGAAAGGGTGTGGAGTCTCCTTCTGTGGAGACTTTAAAGACCCATCTGAATGTGTTCCTGTGTGATCTGTGCTGGATTCTATGGTCCTGCTCAGGCAGGGGAGTTGGACTTGATGATCATAGAATCAATAAGGTTGGAAAAGACCTCAAAGATCATCAGGTCCAACCTGTCACCCAAGATCTCATGACTAACTAAACCATGGCTTCAAGTGCTCTTTGGAGGTCCCTTCCAAGCCCTAACATTTGACTTGATGGAGTGCTTGGTGCCATGGTTTAGTTGATTAGGTGGATTGGATTGGTTGATAGGTTGGATGTGATGATTTTGAAGGTCTCTTCCAACCTGGTCTGGTCTGGTCTGGTCTGGTCTGGTCTGGTCTGGTCTATCCTATCCTATCCTATCCTATCCTATCCTATCCTATCCTATCCTATCCTATCCTATCCTATCCTATCCAGTGAGCCTGTGTGATCCTGTGAAATATAAGCTACCTGGGTGATCAAAATAGTCAGTTAGCAATCCCCTTCTATTAAACTATCATGAGCTTTGTTTAAAAATTCATGTTGTATCTGAAAAAAATTGCCAGCATCCTATTCACATCAGCTTTGAAGGGGCACTAATTTGCTCTTCAGATTCATACCAATGCTTTTAATAAAGCATTCAGCAAGACCACAAGCTAATAAATAGGAAATGAAGAAATTGTTCTGATTTGCAGCACATCTTCTTCAAGCAAACAGATAGATTGAGTGGTAAGGGAGAGGACCTCCAAAGTAATTTCCTCATGACAGGTGTCTAAAAATCAGCATGTTTTATCTGGTCAACATTTCAAGCTTGCAAACCTGTTACAGCTGCAGTATCCAGCGTGGATTGAGTCTGAAGTTACTGGTAGATGCAAGTCTTGGCCTGGAATATTCATGAAGTAGTTATAGAATCAACCAGGTTGGAAAAGATCACAGAGATCATCAACTCCAACCTCTAATCGAATACCTAACACCTCCTGACAACTAAACCATGGCTCCAAGTGCCACATCCAGCCCCCTCTTGAACACCTCTAGGGACAGGGACTCCACCACCTCCCTGGGCAGTGCATTCCAAAGGCAAATCTCTCTTTCTGGGAAGAACTTTCTCCTCACCTCCATCCTAAACTTCTCCTGACACAGCTTGAGGCTGTGTCTTCTTGTTCTGGTGCTGGTTGCCTGGGAGAAGAGACCAACCCCCACCTGGCTACAATCTCCCTTCAGGTAATTCTAGAGAGCAAGAAGGTCTCCCCTGAGCCTCCTCTTCTCCAGGCTAAGCAGCCCCAGCTCCCTCAGCCTCTCCTCATAAGGCTTGTTCTCAAGACCTCTCCTCAGCCTCATTGCCCTTCCCTGGACACGTTCAAGTGTCTCAATATCCTTCTTACATTGAAGAGCCCAGAACTGGCACAGTATTCCAGGTGTGGCACTGACCTCTCCACTACCTCCTTTCAGGTAGTTGTAGACATCAATGAGGTCTCCCCTCAGCCTCCCCTTTTCTAAACTAACCATCCCCAGCACCTTCAGTTGCTCTTCATCAGATTTATTCTCCAGGCCCTTCCCAGCTTCCTTGCCCTCCTCTGCCGTGCCTCCAGCACCTCCACATCTCTCTTGCATTGAGGTGCCCAAAACTGGACACAATACTCAAGGTGTGACCTCACCAGAGCTTTGTACCAGGGTACCATCCCCTCCCTGCTCCTGCTGGACACAGCATTTCTAATCCCAGCCAGGATGCCTTAGGCTTTCTTGGCCACCTGGCCACACTGCTGGGTCCTATTCAGCTGCTTGTCCATTAGCACCCCCAGGTCCCTTTCTGCCAGACAGCCTTGCAGCCACACTGCCCTAAACCTGTAGCATTTCTTGGGGTTGTTGTGCCCCAAGTGCAGGACCTGGCATTTGGCCTTGTTGGAGTTCATCCCATGGATCCAATCTATCTGCAGAGCCTCCCAACCCTCACAAAAACTGTGGCAACCCCTTCCCTGGTTCACCAGTAGCCCACATCCCCTTTCTTACATGATTTAGTGCTGCCCAAAGCCCACAACCCATGGCCCCAGGAAACTGAAATAATCTGTTACTGAAGATTTACCAACTATGAGATCATGACAAAAGTAATGCAGAAGCAATCCATGCTGCTGCCCCACAGAGCTGGAGACAAATGTTATGCTTGCATCTAGCAAGCAATACATCACTTAGAGAAAGGAACCTCTTAGGATAAGGCTGCACTACGAGGTACAATTTATCTTCCCAGCAGGGCTCACTCTCCTATTGTGCAACAGGTCAAAGACCTATGGCTCCTATGGAACTTTTAGTAAAAGAAAACCAGAAGAAAATTTTCTGTTCCAATGGAGTGGGTGCAGAGGAGGCCCAGGAGTATGATCAGGGAGTTGGAACACCTCTGCTACAAGGACAGGCTGAGGGAGCTGGGGGTGTTCAGCCTGGAGAAAAGAAGGCTCCAGGCAGACTTAATAATGACCTTCCAGTACTTGATGGGGGCTTACAAGAAGGCTGCAGAGGGACTGTTTACAAAGGCCTGGAGTGTTAGGATAAGGAGCAATGGCTTCAAAGTAGAGAAGTGATTTAGATTGGATGTTAGAAACAAGTTATTTACCATGAGGGTGGTGGAGCACAGAAGTAGATTGCCCAGGGGGGCATTTGAGGCCCCATCCCTGGAGATAGTCAAGGTGAGGCTTGACAGAGCTCTGGGCAACCTGATCTAGTTGAGGATGTCCCTGCTGACTGCAGAGGGGGTTGGACTGGATTGTCTTTGGTGGTCCCTTCCAATCCAAACCATGCTATGATTACTTTAAGCATTTGCAATGTTCAGGCACTGTAATATCTGGAAGAGCTGTACCATTTCGACCTGTTGCAATCTCAGAATGTGTTGAATCTCTTACTAGCTTGGGTACTGAAGGACATAGTGAGAGGATAAATGGCTTTTGTGAGGATGACTCTTGCATACTTGTGAACACCTGGGTTTTGCCTAATCTGAGCCAAAACTGCATTGCTCTCCTGAAGTGAAATGGAATATTGCCCATTCAAGCCAGTGGAGGACTTCATTTCAAGCCTTTTCTTATCCAAGCACAGCAGCTGTCTGTTCTACAGGGACCAATTTGCTGAACACCAGTTTCTTTCTTCATTTCTCATGGTGATTCCATCTAGATTCCTCATGGAACCAGTCACACACACACCAATCACACACACTGTGGCACTTGGTGCCATGGTCTGGTCATGAGGTCTGTGGTGAGAGGTTGGACTCGATGATCTTTGAGGTCTCTTCCAACCTTAGTGACACTGTGATACTGTGATACACACTTGCAGACATGCCACTGGTTTCAGTGGAAGGACTAGGGACAGAACAGATTGTGTGTGTTTTTTGTGTGTGTTATAGTTTGAGCCACATAAATCCTGCCCAGAGTTTTAGCACTGACCTCTGTAAGCTCTGCCTGAGATGCAGCACGACAAGGTGCTCAACCCAGTAATGAAAACCACCAAAGAGCAGGGCAGAAGAAATATTCCTCAGGGAGCTTTGCTATCCTGAATTGCAAACAACTGTGACCTTAAGGCACCCAAATGTTGAACAGAAAGATGAGACTTAGCCTCCAGCACCTATATTCTGTAGATCTTTCTGTGGATCTGGGCCAACACAATTAAGAATTCTAACTGATCCCACACAGCAGCCTCAATGAATTCTAACTTTCATTTTAGCACTCTAACCATGTATAAAGCAGCGGACCCAAGGGAAAGCTATAAAGCCCCATGTTTCAGGCCAGAATGACCTCTAACTGTCAAGAGTGGGGAGGAAATCTTGTCTGGAAATGTTATGTCTTAATTGTCTCTTGCAGAGTTCCTTGAGCTTTGCTATGAAGCATCAGCCAGCACAAATTAGTACTATGAATCAGAAGAACACTGCCTGTGCCTGTGTCTGAGCTTTTTTGGGTACTAGTCTCAAAACCTAGCATCTGACTTTCAGCTGCCTTAGGTTAAATTGGAAGAAATGAGAAAAAAAAAACCACCCAGAAAGGCAACAGGTAAGTTAAAAGTATTGTCAATAATCACAGAATGGTAGGAAGTAAAGTGAGTTGCTGCTATTAATTCCTAGATAAGTTCCAGAAGTGAGAGCATTTAGTGTCATAATGTTCATTAAGCAATCACAGAATGGTCTGGGTTGGAAGGGACCTCCAGAGCTCATCCAGTCCAACCCCCTCTGCACTCAGCAGGGACATCCTCAATTAGATTAGGCTGCTCAGAGCCCTGTCAAGCCTCACATTGAATATCTCCATGGATGGGGCCTCAACTGCCTCCCTGGGCGACCTGTTCCAGTGTTCCACCACCCTCATGGTGCAGAATTTGTTCCCCACATCCAATCTGCTCTGCTCTGGTTTGAAGCCATTGCTCCTCATCCTATCACTATAGGCCTTTGGAAAGAGTCACTCTCCATCAGCTCAATGCTTGACTTGCATTTATCTTCTCTAAAAACATCCAAGGTGATGATGAAGGTTGACTTCTGGTCTGATCCACAAGCATAGGAGAAGTACTTTGGTCAGTTAGGCTGGTACAAAAAGCCACTTTAGTGGAAATAGTTTCTCCATTGTTTGCTTGCCCAGGGAGGTGGTGAAAGCCTCATCCCTGGAGAGGTTTTTAAGGCTAGGCTGGAGGTGGCTCTGGGCAACCTGATCTAGTGTGAGGTGTCCCTGCCCATGGCACGGGGGCTGGATCTAGATGATCCTTGAGGTCACTTCCAACCCTAACAATTCTTTGATTCTTTGGTCTTTGCAAAACATAAATGGAGTGTGGAGAGAGGGCAAAGATGTCAGAGGGCTCACAGTGCTGTTTTCCAGCAGGGTGATTTCTGGGCTTTGTGCTAATCCTTGTGTCTCCCAAATTCCCAGATTATTTATTTTCTGCCTAATACTTTGCAGTAACATCTTCTGAGACTGGCCACAACAACCCCATGCAGTGCTACAGGCTGGGGTCAGAGTGGCTGAGAGCAGCCAGGCAGAAAGGGACCTGGGGGGAGTGATTGATAATATGCTGAACACGAGCCAGCAGTGTGCCTAGGTGGCCAAGAAAGCTAATGGCATCCTGGCCTGCATCACGAATAGTGTGGCCAGCAGGAGCAGGGAAGTCATTCTGCCCTGTATTCAGCACTGGTTTGGTCACACCTTGAGTCCTGTGTCCAGTTCTGGGCTCCTCAGTTTAGGAAAGATGTTGAGTTGCTGGAAGGTGTCCAGAGAAGGGCAACAAAGCTGGGGAGGGGTCTGGAGCACAGCCCTGTGAGGAGAGGCTGAGGGAGCTGGGGTTGCTTAGCCTGGAGAAGAGGAGGCACAGGGGAGACCTTCTTGCTCTCTCCAACTCCTTGAAGGGAGGTTGCAGCCAGGTGGGGGTTGGTCTCTTCTCCCAGGCAACCAGCACCAAAACAAGAGGACACAGTCTCAAGCTGTGCCAGGGGAGGTTTAGACTGGATGTTAGGAAGAAGTTCTTCCCAGCAAGAGAGATTGGCCATGGGAATGTGCTGCCCAGGGAGGTGGTGGAGTCACCATCACTGGAGGTGTTTAAAATGAGACTGGACGAGGCACTTGGTGCCATGGTTGAGTTGCTTAGATGGTGTTGGGTGCTAGGTTGGACTTGATGATCTCTGAGGTCTTTTCCAACCGGGTTAATTCTGCATCTCTCTATTTCTGTATCCTGGTTTTGTTAATCATCTTTGTGTTTAGAAGTCGTGATGTTAACATTCTCTTGGTTCATTAGGAATCTCTTAATAATCATAAATGTATTAATATTTGCCAAAAAATATATTTAATCAACATTCCTCTTTGCTTTATTAAGCCTTCTGACTCATTTTTGTTTCAAAGGCTGTTACTTAGCATGACAGAAATAACAGCTTCATGAAAAGTCAGCATCATCCCAGTGAGCTCTAGGAAACCCCAGCACTAATCACATGGAAAAAAACCCCAAACATCAAGTTGTGCAAACTGTATCCAGTTTGAGTCCCTAATGGACATTACACCCAAAAATCACACCCAAAATCACCCAAATTTGAACTGCTGTCATATAATCTGTTCAGTGTCAGGGAAAAAAGTCAGTAATTACTGACTGCCAATGGAGCTACTCAAGTGAATTCGGCCACACCAACCCCATGCAGTGCTACAGGCTGGGGGCAGAGTGGCTGAGAGCAGCCAGGCAGAGAGGGACCTGGGGGTGCTGGTTGACAGCAGCTGAACATGAGCTTGCCCAGGTGGCCAAGAAGGCCAGTGACATCCTGGCCTGCATCAGGAATAGTGTGGCCAGCAGCAGCAGTGAAGTCATTCTGCCCTGTGCTCAGCACTGCTCAGGCCACACCTTGAGCCCTGTGTCCAGTTCTGGGCTCCTCAATTTAAGAAGGACATTGAGAGACTTGCAGATGTCCAGAGAAGGGCAGCAAGACTGGGGAGAGGTCTGGATCACAGCCCTGTGAGGAGAGGCTGAGGGAGCTGGGGTTGCTTAGCCTGGAGAAGAGGAGGCTCAGGGGAGACCTTCTTGCTCTCTACAACTCCCTGAAGGGAGGCTGTAGCCAGGTGGGGGTTGGTCTCTTCTCCCAGGCAACCAGCACCAGAACAAGAGGACACAGTCTCAAGCTGTGCCAGGGGCGGTTTAGTCTGGATGTTAGGAAGAAGCTCTTCCCAGAGAGGTGTGGGAGGTTGCACAGAGAGGTGTGGGAGGTTGCATGTAGACAGATATTCAAAGTGAGGCTCAATAGGGCTCTGGGCATCCTCTTCTAGTTGAGATTGTCCCTGCTTACTGCAGAGGGGGGTGGACTGGATGAGCTTTGGAGGTCCCTTCCAACCCAGACCACGCTCTGATTCTATGATTCTATGATTCTAGGTGTGGGAAGCTGCATGCCTTAGCAAACTGCTAGCTTCTGTTTCAGAGTTAACCATTGCCTCCAGCTAATCAAGAAGCATCCTCTGTGAATGCAAACATGAATTCTGTTTCATGTCTTTTTCTAGTGGTTTAACAAGGAAAGATGAGGATTTTCATGCCAAAAAATACATGAGGTAAGGGTATGGAATATTCTCCAGCAGCACCACATGCTTTTGGCTTGGCACCTTCCCTTTGATTTGTGACAGACTAACCCATTTGCAGGAACTGAATTCAGATCTGGATTTAATAGTTCCTCAGGATATGCAAGATAATTAACCCCCTCCATGTGCTTACTATGAAATATTTTCTCTCTGAGGTGTTGTGGAAAATCCTCAGAAGAACAGTATCAACAGAATCTTAGAATAACTTCCGTGGGAAAAGACCTCCAAGACTGAGTCCAGCCACTGATCTAACACAACCATGGCTATTAAACCACCTCCCAGAGTGCCATGGCCACACACTTCTTGAGCACCTTCAGGGACAGTGACTTCACCACCTCCCTGGGCAGCCTGTTCCAATGCCTGACCACCCTTAATGTAAAGAATGCTCTCCTAATATCCAATCTATACATCCCCTGGCACTACTAGAGGCCATTTGCTCTCTTTATATCACTTGATACCAGGGAGAAGAAACCAACCCAGGGAGGTGGTGGAGTCACCATCACTGGAGGTGTTTAGGAGGAGCCTGGATGTGTCACATGGTGCCATGGTTGAGTTGATTAGGTGGTGTTGGGTGATAAGTTGGACTTGATGATCTCTAAGGTCTTTTCCAACCTGGTTTATTCCACTCCACTCCACTCACTCCACTCCACTCACTCCACTCCACTCTACTCCACTCTACTCTACTCTACTTCACTCCACTCCACTCCACTCTACTCTACTCTACTCTACTCCACTCCACTCCACTCCACTCTACTCTACTCTACTCTATTCTACTCTACTCTACTCTACTCTACTCTACTCCAATCTACTCTACTCCACTCCACTCCACTCCACTCCTATCCTATCCTATCCTTTCAGGTAGCTGTAGAGAGCAACGAGGTCTCCCCTCAGCCTCCTGCAGACAAAACAACCCCAGTTCCCTCAGCTTCTCCTCACCAGCCCTGTTCTCCAGACTCTTCAGCAGTTTTGTTGCCTTTCTCTGGACACACTCCAGCACCTCAATATCCTTCTTGCAGTTGGGGACCCAAAAGTGAACACAGTATTTGAGGTGTGGTCCAAGCAGTGCTGACTACAGGGGGATGATCACTTCCCTACTCCTGCTGGCCACACTGCTCCCAGTACAGGCCAGAACAGACTTTTGTTCACAAACATTGCTCTGCATTAGGAGAAAAGAGTAAGGCCTAGCTCCCATGTCCTCAGAGGGTAGGGATTTGCCTCACTGCAAAGGTATCTCAAGTCCTCTAGCAGCCTTTTGTTCCCTCCCCCTGCTGCCTGGTTCGAGCTTTCCATAGTGCAGCTGTGCCAGGGGAGCTCTGTCTAGGTTTCAGGAGGTCTGCTGGTATTTTTCCTCTTGACAGTTATATTAGTTCTGTACCATTTCTATAATGAAAGGTGAACAAGGTCTGCTCCGAGTTCCTTCTAGGGCTAGGATTCTGTGAGATAGAGACAATCCTACACATTATAAATCTGTCTCTTGCTCTGCCCCTTTCAGCTACTGTCATCAGTGTTTGCCCTTCCTCTTTGGCTATTCAGAAGGAAAGCTGTGGTCTCTTTGACTTCTATCAGGATCAGCTTGAAGCCTTTACTCAGCAGCTTAGTAATACAGCTGTGGTTGCTTCCCAGTGCTGCAACACTAAATGCCTCATATCTCGCTTTCAGTCTTTTTCTGTCAGACAAATATGTTTGGGATGCATTCTGCCTCAACAGAGTGCAAGATCTATTTCAAAGAGTTCACCAGGTTCAAGTTGATGGCCAGAGGATGATGACTGTGAAGGGCTAATGGGCTAGTCATAAAAAAAGACCCAGCTTTAATTCCTCTCACTTGTTTAGCTTAACACCTTTCTGAAGGGCACTTGTGTTTTCAGAGTCCCAATAAAGGTTAACAGAGGTCTGCTGTGGAAAATCTTAGCTCTCTTTCATACTAGCTTATTATCAGGTCAGCCCAAATAGAGGAGAGGAAGTCTGGAAGCATAGCCCTAGATTAAATTATTTTTATTTAATAGATTTTATTTGTTTCTTCTTGAAAAAAATAATTAAAATCTATCTACTTATCTATAGATCTGTATTTGTGTATAGAGATACAGAGAGAGAGGATATAGATATATGCAGACAGAGATAGAGCTGGGAGAGAGAGAGACAGAGAGACAGATAGAGGTAGGTGAGAGAGATAGAGATATAGAGATAGAGATAGGTGAGAGAGAGATAGAGACAGACAGATAGAAAGATATATATATAGAGAGAGAGAGATAGAGGTAGGTGAGAGAGAGAGAGAGAGATAGGTGAGAGTTAGAGACAGACAGAGACAGAGAGATATAGAGGTAGAGATAGAGAGACAGGGATAGAGACAGAGAGATGAGAGAGAAAGGGATATAGAGATAGAGATAGAGAGAGAGATAGAGATAGAGAGAGATAGAGGTAGAGATGAGAGAGAAAGGGATAGAGAGATTGAGATATTTTAGAATAGAATAGAATAGAATAGAACAGAATAGAACAGAATAGAATGGAATTAACCAGGTGGGAAAAGACATCAAGTCCAACCTATCACCCAACACCATCTGATCAATTCAACTATGGCACCAAGTGCCCCATCCAGGCTCTTCTTAAACACCTCCAGTGATAGTAACTCCACCGCCTCCCTGCACATTCCAATGGCCAATCTCTCTTGCTGGGAAGAAATTCTTCTTAACATCCAGCCTAAATCCAGATAGAGATGGAGATAGAGATGGAGACAGAGATAGAGATAGAGATAGAGATGGAGACAGAGATAGAGACAGAAATAGAGACAGAGATAGAGACAGAGATAGAGATAGATAGAGATAGAGATAGAGATAGAGATAGAGATAGAGATAGAGATAGAGATAGAGATAGAGATAGAGATAGAGATAGCAGCTTTCCAGTATCTGTAGGGGGCCTAAAAGAAGGCTGAAGAGGGACTGTTTGAAAAGGCCTACAGTGACAGGATGAGGGGCAATGGTTTGAAATTAGAGGAGATTTACAGGAGGAAGTTCTGCACCATGATGGTGGTTGAGAACTGAAACAGGTTGCCCAGGGAGGTAGTTGGGGCCTCGTCCCTGAAGATAATCCAGGTGAGGTTGGACTGGGCTCTGGGCAACCTGATCTAGTTGAGGATGTCCCTGCTGACTACAGGGGGTTAGTACATAAACACACAAAACAAACCCTCACAGGAAAACCACGAACAAATAAAAAACCCAAACCAACCTATCCCCCAACCTACCAACCAAAGCAACAAGCAAGGGGGTTTGTTGGCCTTTATTAATAACAAAATTGGATTAAAAACCCTAACAAGAAACAAACCCCCAAAATCCTCCCTCCCCCCCCCCCCAGCCAAAGAAAATAAACCCAAAGGAATTGGAAGTTAATCCTGATCTGGACTCATGAACGTGTCCAGAGAAGGGCAACGAGGCTGGGGAGAGGCCTCAAGAACAGCTCTATGAGGAGAGGCTGAGGGAGCTGGGGTTGCTTAGCCTGGAATCATAGAATCAGTCAGGGTTGGAAGGGACCACAAGGATCATCTAGTTCCAACCCCCCTACCATGGGCAGGGACACCTCACACTAGATCAGGCTGGCCAGAGCCTCAGAGGAGCCTGGAGAAGAGGAGGTTCAGAGGAGACCTTCTGGCTCTCTACAACTCCCTGAAGGGAGGTTGGAGCCAGGTGGGGGTTGGTCTCTTCTGCCAGGCAACCAGCACCAGGACAAGCGGACACAGTCTCAAGCTGTGCCAGGGGAAGTTTAGGCTGGAGGTGAGGAGAAAGTTCTTCCCAGAGAGAGCTGTTATCCACTGGAATGTGCTGTCCAGGGAGGTGGTAGAGTCACCATCCCTGGAGGTGCTTATGAGGGGATTGGACGTGGCAATTGAAGCCATGGCTTAGTAGTCATGAGGTCTTGGGTGACAGGTTGGACTTGATGATCTTTGAGGTCTTTTCTAACCTTATTGATTCTATGGTTCTGTGATGCTCTACATGACTCTTTACTTTTCTCTTTCTCATTTCAACTATTTTTTTCTCCCTCATAGTTTTTTCCTTTCAGTGTTGCTTACTCTTGGCCAAGCATCACCAGCGTGATGCAGTTTGGTATCCTGACTCTTGCCAGCGTGGATTTACACCTAGCAACAACTGGTGTTATTTGGTGCCTTCCTATGAGTCATTCTTACACCATTTAAATATAAATCCCTCACCTACTGTACTCTATAATTAGAGTTATTTGCAACTTGGAGGTTATACAAAGTTCAGCTGCAGTTTCAAAACCAGAGACTCGTGGATGCATACAGTTTTAGACACAGAGATAAAGAGATGCAAGAGCTTCAATCCTTATTCAGTGATGGAAAAGAAGTCCCAATGACTCTCATTCAGTGATGGAAAGGATGTCCAAATGACTCCATTCAGCCCAGTGTGACCTGTAGCAACCTTAGAAGAATTGCTTAGTCAAGCAGGAAGATAGCTGCCAGGAACTGAGCCACTGAGGTATTTTTGGCTCGCTGAAGATGTGATCTGTGGTGAGAGCAGTTCACCAAAATGTCAGCTTTAAGAATAATTCCACTAAAAATGTCAGATTTAAGAAGAGTTCCAAGTGGCTAAAGTTTGCTGCAGAATAAACCTTGACCATCTTTCCAGCCTGTTTGTCTGGTTGTGTTCATCACCTCGTGCTGTGTCACGTTAAGCATAAGGAATGGCAGGATGCTTAATGTATTCAGCAAAGCCTTAAAGAAAACCAAACCAAACCAAACCAGCAACAGAAAACAAACAGGAGGATTTGTAAGGATGATTCCTACCCTTTTAACAAATGCAATTATTTGACCAAACAGCCCTCAGAAAGACCTCTTTAATATCTCTGTGCTGGAGTTTGTTCTCTAAGTCCAGGTTCTGGAAGTTAAGACAGTTTAAAACATACAATCATAGAATGGCGTAGGTTGGAAGGGACCTCAGAGATCATCTACTCCAAACTCCCCATGGGGAGGGAAGCCTCTCAGCTAGACTCACACAGAAATCACACAAATCCCAGGAGCATTCAGATTGGAAAAGGCCCTCAGGATCATCAAGAACACTACTCTACAAAGTTCACCCCTAAACCATAACCCCAAGCATCACATCCACATGACCTTTAAACACAGCCAGGGTTGCTGACTCCACCACCTCCCTGGGCAGCACATTCCAATCCCTGACCACTCTTGCCTGGAAGAAATTGTTTGGAATGGAATGGAATGGAATGGAATGGAATGGAATGGAATGGAATGGAATGGAATAGAATAGAATAGAATAGAATAGAATAGAATAGAATAGAATAGAATAGAATAGAATAGAATAGAATAGACAAACCAGATTGGAAGAAACCTTCAAGATCATTGTGTCCAACCCATTATCCAGCACTACCTAATCAACTAAACCATGCAAGCAAGCACCCTATCAAGTCTCCTCCTAAACACCTCCAATGATGGTCACTCCTCCACCTCCCTGTGCAGCCCATTCCAATGGGCAATCACTCTCTCTAATGTCCAGTCTAAACCTACCCAGTCATTGCTTGAGGCCATTGCCTCTTGTTCTATCATTAATTACCTGTAAGAAGAGACCAGCAGCAGCTTCTCTACAACATCCTCTCAGGTAGTTATAGAGAGCAATGAGGTCTCCCCTCAGCCTCCTCTTCTTCAAACTGACCATCCCCAGCTCTTTCAGTTGATCTTCAATAGATTTATTCTCCAGGCCCTTCTCCAGCTTCATTGCCCTGCTCTGCACTCACTCCCACAGCTAGGTGTTTCCTTTGTACTGAGGTGCCCAAAACTGGACACAATACTCCAGGTGTGGCTTCACCAGAGCTCAGTCCCAGGGGACTATCTCTGCTCCTGCTGGGCAGAGCATTTCTAATCCCAGCCAGGATGCCTTTGGCTTTCTTGGCCACCTGGGCACACTGATGCTTCATGTTCAGCTGCCTGAAGATAAAGTAAGGAAAAACTGGCAGGTCCAATGGCTGCTACTCAAAATGCTGAGTGAGTGCACCGTGCCACTGTGAAATTTCTGGACAAACAGAACGCTCAGAGCAGGAATTTACCATAAAACATTTTGCACACATAGAGTAATGAAGTTTACACTAGCAGTCAAAAGATGTGGAATAATGATTAGGGTCTGATTTAAGGCAGGATCTCATTACCAAGAGTAAAACTGGAGCCTCTGAGAAGCTGTGTAACAGAGCTTGTTAATGTTCTGCTCACCATTAGGTGCTCAAGATGAACCTTATTAGGGTCTATATATTTTCAAAAGGCTTTTCATAGGATTTCACATGACAGGCTGCTGATTAAATCTGGGACACTTCAGACTCAGGGTGTAGTGTGATAATACATAGAAGTGTAAGAATGTTAGGAAAGTTTTTTTTCTAATCAGGGAGTTCTGGGGCCCTCAGTTTAGGAAAGATGTTGAGTTGCTGGAAGGTGTCCAGAGAAGGGCAACAAAGCTGGGGAGGGGTCTGGAGCACAGCCCTGTGAGGAGAGGCTGAGGGAGCTGGGGTTGCTTAGCCTGGAGAAAAGCAGGCTCAGGGCAGACCTTATTGCTCTCTATTAACTACCTGAAGGGAGGCATAGACAGGCAGGGTCTGGTCTCTTCTCCCAGGCAACCAGCACCAGAATAAGAGGACACAGTCTCAGATTATGCCAGGGGAGGTTTAGGCTGGATGTTAGGAAGAAGTTCTATACAGAGAGAGAGATTGCCCATTGGAATGGGCTGCCTGGGGAGGTGGTGGAGTCACTATCATTGGAGGTGTTCAGGTGTTGGTGGGGTGCTTGGTGCCATGGTTTAGTTGTTTAGGTGGGTTGGATTGGTTGATGGGTTGGACATGATGATCTTGAAGGTCTCTTCCAACCTGGTCCTATTCTATCCTATCCTATCCCATCCTATCCTATCCTATCCTATCCTATCCTATCCTATCCTATCCTATCCTATCCTATCCTATCCTATCCTATCCTATCCTATCCTATTCCATTCTGTACAAGGTCTCCCTGAAGCCTTCTCTTCTCCAGGCAGCAAAGCCCCACTCCCTCAGCCTGTCCCTATAGGGGAGGTGGTCCAGCCCTTTGGTCCTCTTTGTGGCCCTCTTCTGGGCCTGCTCCAGCAGTTCCATCTCCCTCTTATACTCAGAGCAGCACAACTGGATGGAGTACTCCGGATGGGGGTCTCGTGAGAGCAGAGCAGGGAAGTCCTTTTCCTTTTGCTCCCTTTTCCTCTTTCCCCCTGTATTTGGAGGTAAGAAAGCAGCTGTGTGCTGCTTAGCTGCAGCTAGAGTTCATTTACATGCAGGAAACACTAAATGTGATCTATCCTCTAAGCAAAATAGGAAGCAAAAAGGTGTATTTAGTTATTATTCACTTTCAGGTAATGTGGTTATGTGCCAGATCTGATTCTCTTCATTAAACAAAAAATGTTCTTAGGCAATTAAACAACAAATGCCAGTAGCCCTTTCACTTGGAGCTGTTTGGGTGGTTTTTTTCCCTCTAGTGGCAGGAAATTTGCTCTGGAAGAAAAGAAAGGGTAGAGTTAGCTGACATTTGTCTCAGTAACAGTGACAGCCCTGCTCTTACTTTCCTGGAAGCAGTTCTTCTATCTAGTTCAGGACTTCATGCAGCACATCTGAGAAGGCACAAAGGAGCAAAAAGCAGCCACTAGGGTCACAGATGGCTTTTACACTGCCAAGAGATGCATTTTGTCACCTGTCTGGCTTTGTCTTAAGCCAGAAATCCAGGCTCTTAGCCTAGGTACAAATAATTACTGAGGCTACCAACACATGAAAGAAATTGTCATTCAAATCTAAGGCATGGTAAGGACAGTATTCACCTCACTAGCAGGAAGCAAGGGATGGGCAGGAGAGCCTTCTTAACTTCAGGAGAGCCTTCTTGTGTCCAGAGAAGGGCTACAAAGCTGGGGAGGGGTTTGGAGCACAGCCCTGTGAGGAGAGGCTGAGAGAGTTGGTGTTACTTAGCCTGGAGAAGAGGAGGCTCAGGGGAGACCTAGGTTGGACTCAATGATCTCAAAGGTCTTTTCCAACCTGGTTAATTCTGTTCTATGAAACATTCCCTGTGCAGCTATTGTCCTGGAAGACACACCTCACCTCATAAGATTATGAAGTGTTTTTAAAGTGAACAAAACTCCTCTGAATGTAGACTGATGGTATTAAGAGTAGGAGTTGGCTTCACTGACAAATAGCACATTCCAGGTAGTATCTGGAAGTGTTGCATTGACAGATCCTGTAGGTGTGTTTATGCACAGCACTCTGCATGCTGTCAGCTTACTTTATAGCAGTCATCTATATCCTTTATAGCTATGACAAAGGTGAGTAATTGTATATTCACAAGGTTCACTTTGTGTTACAGTAGCAGGGCTCTCTCAAAACAATGATGTTTCTGTCCTATTGTCTTAAAAAGAGGCACAACTCTGTCACCATACCTGAAGGGGGCTGCAGGAAGGCTGCAGAGGGACTGTTTGCAAAGGCCTGCAGAGAGAGGATGAGGGGCAGTGGTTTGAAATGAGAGAGGAGCAGATTTAGATTAGATGTTAGGAACAGGTTCTGCACCATGAGGGTGCTGAAACACTGCAACAGGTTGCCCAGGAAGGTAGTGGAGGAGCTATTCAAAGTCAGGCTCACCAAGACTCTGAGCAACCTGATCTATGGGAGGATGTCCCTGCTGACTGCAGGGGGACTGGGCTGGATGAGCTTTGGAGGTCCCTTCCAATCCAAACAATTTGATATATTTATATCAATTAATTTCACTGAGAAATGGCATATCTGGGCCCCTCAGTATAGGAAAGATGTTGAGTTGCTGGAATGTGTCCGGAGAAAGGCAATGAGGCTGGTGAGAGGCCTTGAGCACAAGCCCTATGAGGAGAGGCTGAGGGAGCTGGGGTTGTTTAGCCTGGAGAAGAGGAGGCTCAGGGGAGACCTTCTTGCTCTCTACAACTACCTGAAGGGAGGTTGTAGCCAGGTGGGGGTTGGTCTCTTCTCCCAAGCAACCAGCACCAGAACAAGAGGACAGAGTCTCAAGCTGTGCCAGGGGAGGTTTGAGTTGGATGTTAGGAAGAAATTCTTCCCAGAGAGATTGGCCATTGGAATGTGCTGCCCAGGGAGGTGGTGGAGTCACCATCCCTGGAGGTGTTTAAGAAGAGGCTGGATGAGACACTTGGTGCCATGGTTGAGTCGATTAGATGGTGTTGGGTGACAGATGGACTTAGTGATCTCTGAGGTCATTTCCAACCTGGTTAGTTGTGTATTCCATATTCTATTTCATGTAAACCCTTAACTGCCATTTCCAGTGCTGCTTATCATAACTTCAAGCATCCTCTGCTTTAATTTGGAATGTTTTAAACAGGCTCAGATGGCAGTGCAACATGCAGAGTGATTTAAAATTATTGGAGGATTTCAAAATTTATAGGCACTTCAGTCAGGAATGTAAAGCACTCCAATAATTTTCAAATCACCCTGCACTGCACAAAGCAATTTAAATTTATTGGAAGGGAAATTTGGAAGTGATCAGGGCTCTGGGCATTGCAGCATACACTGGTTGCAAGTTACCAGAGCACTTAAAATTTTTGTAAGCTCTTCATGTAAAGATCAGGGCTCTGGGCAGTAAGTTTGAAGACCATGCCAAGGTGAGTGGAATTAGTGAGATGCTCAAGGGTAGAAGTAGAATGGAAGAGAAGAGAAGAGAAGAGAAGAGAAGAGAAGAGAAGAGAAGAGAAGAGAAGAGAAGAGAAGAGAAGAGAAGAGAAGAGAAGAGAAGAGAAGAGAAGAGAAGAGAAGAGAAAATAGAAGAGAAGAGAAGAGAAGAGAAGAGAAGAGAAGAGAAGAGAAGAGAAGAGAAGAGAAGAGAAGAGAAGAGAAGAGAAGAGGAGAGGAGAGGAGAGGAGAGGAGAGGAGAGGAGAGGAGAAGAGGAGAAGAAGAGAATTAACCAGGTTGGAAAAGACCTTTGAGATCATCCAGTCCAACCTATCACCCAACACCATCTAATCAACTAAACCATGGCACTAAGCACCCCATCCAGTCACTTCCTAAACACCTCCAGTGATGGTGACTCCACCACCTCCCTGGGCAGCACATTCCAGTGGCCAATCTCTCTTTCTGGGAAGAACTTCTTCCTAACATCCAGCCTAAACCTCCCCTGGCACAGCTTGAGACTGAGTCCTCTTCTTCTGGTGCTGGTTGCCTGGGAGAAGAGACCGACCCAGGGGAGTTTTAGGCTGGAAGTGATGGTTGATGCTGTTGGGTGATAGGTTGGACTTGATCATCTCAAAGGTCTTTTCCAACCTGGTTAATTCTGTTCTATTATATTCCATTCTATTCCATTCTATTCTATTCTATTCTATTCTATTCTATTCTATTCTATTCTATTCTATTCTATTCTATTCTATTCTATTCTACTCTACTCTATTCTATTCTATTCTACTCTATTCTGTTCTATTCCATTCCATTCCATTCCATTCCATTCCATTCCATTCCATTCCATTCCATTCCATTCATTTCATCATGTTTAGTTACTTTGAAGAACTTGAGCTGAAAAGGAAAATCACTGAACCAAATTTGTGCTGTTCTTACTCAAAACAGGATGAAAGGAAACCAAAATAAATCATTCATTGAAGTGTGGACAGCCCAGCCAGGCACATTCCTGGAGCTGCAGAGACAGGCAGCAGAAAGATCTGGCAGAACAAATGACAAGTTGCAGTTGCCCTGCAATATTTCTTAATGAATTTGAATTGACAAGTCAAACATATGCTGTGTCAGAAAGACACAGACTGTTGGGGAAGGGATTTTTGGATCCAGTCCTGTGCTCCTTAGATTTGCCACGATTCCCTTTATTTATAAATCAAACAAACAAAAATAAACCAACCCCCCCCCAAAAAAAAAACCCACCCCAAAACACCAAAAAACCCCTACCTCAACCACAAATCACTGGGTAAACTTTTATCCATTCTCTGCTTTGCTCTACAAAAATCCCCAAATCACATAAGCAAAACAAATCAAGTAACAAAACTCCTGGGAAAATAACCCCAAGCCCCAAGAAACTCACAAAGTCACAACCAACCACATCCAACCAAAACACCACACAAGCAAACCCAGCAACCCCTATGGAACCACCAAGCCCAACCCACCAACCAACCCCAACCCACTGACCCAATCATAGAATCATAGAATTAATAAGGTTGCAAAAGATCTCAGAGATCATCAAATCCAAGCTGTCACCCAACACCTCTGACTAACTAAACCATGGCTCCAAGTACCACATCCAATCCCCTCTTGAACACCTCCAGGGATGGGGACTCCACCACCTCCCTGGGCAGCACATTCCAATGGCCAGTCTCTCTTTGTGTGAAGAACTTCTTCCTAATATCCAGCCTAAACCTCCCCTGGTGCAGGTTGAGACTGTGTCCTCTTGTTCTGCTGCTGGTTACCTGGGAGAAGAGACCAACCCCCACCTGGCTACAACCTCCCCTCAGGGAGTTGGAGAGAGCAAGGAGGTCTCCCCTGAGCCTCCTCTTCTCCAGGCTAAGCAGCCCCAGCTCCCTCAGCCTCTCCTCATAGTGCTGTGCTCGAGACCTCTCCCCAGCCTTGTTGCCCTTCTCTGGACATGTTCAAGTATCCAGAGCCCAGGAGGTCAAGAAGGCCAATGGCATCCTGGCCTAGATCAGAAATAGTGTGGCTAGCAGGAGCAGGGAAGTCTTTCTGCCCTGTGCTCAGCACTGGTTAGACCACACCTTGAGTCCTGTGTCCAGTTCTGGGTCCCTCCACTCAAGAAAGATGTTGAGTTGCTGAAACATGTCAAGAGAAGGGCAACAAACCTGGAGAGGGGTCTGGAGCTCAGCCCTATGAGGAGGTGAGGAAGAAATTCTTCCCAGAAAGAGAGATTGGCCATTGGGATGTGCTGCCCAGGGAGGTGGTGGAGTCACCATCCCTGGAGGTGTTTAGGAAGAGCCTGGATGGGGTGCTTGGTGCCATGGTTGAGTTGATTAGATGGTGTTGGGTGATAGGTTGGACTCAATGATCTCTAAGGCCTTTTCTAAGCTGGTTAATTCTGTATTCTGTAACTTGATCAAGTGTTGCATGTTGAGGCCATGAAATTCAGAAGGGTGGCCACACCTCATTTCCTAGTACTGAAAGTTCAATTCTGTTACTTTCTATTTAGCTTCTCAGAGAGGATATTGATCTGATTAACAGCAGAACTATAGACTAGCATAATTTAGCAGTCTTTGCTTCCACCTTGCATACACTGGGAGTCTCCTTCTGTTCCAGGAGCAAATGGCTGAAGGTACAGCATAAATATGACCTTCAAAGTTCAACATTGGCCCTTCTCCTCCTGTGGCATACTGGCAACTCTTGCAGTAGAAGTTAAATGACTCCAGAAATCCCCAAAGATACCTACAACAATGTTACACACCACTTGTCCTGGGCCACTTCTCTGTGACTGTAACACTTGGGTTGTACATGCTCATGGAGTGCTGACTGCACAGATCTGAGGTTTATTTAATGGACCTGCTGTGTCTGGGGACAAGAGGAAGATGTCAGCTATAACAGAGTCTCCCTTCTCTTCCAACAATCTAATTTTGCTTTCCTTTCTTTCATCCCTGGTCACCTCCTAGCTGATTTTACTACACCTTTATTAAGTTATAATAAGAGGGGAAAAAAACCCCAACACAACCCTCATCAAATTCCTTCCTTCAGCTTCTTTAGATTTTGCTCTTAGCAGAGGTACTTGGAGAACAACCCCATGTAGCAGTACAGGCTGAGGACTGGTGTGTTGGAGAGCAGTGGAGAAGGACCTAGGGGTTCTAGTGGATGGAAGGATGCCCATGAGCCAGCAATGTGCTCGTGTGGACAAGAAGGCCAATGCCATTCTGGGGTGGATTACAAGGGCTGTGGTTAGTAGGTTGAGAGAGGCTCTCTTCCCCCTCTACTCTGCCCTGGTGTCACTGCATCTCGAGTATTGTGTCCAGTTCTGGGCCCCTCAGTTCAAGAATGACCTCAGGGAACTGCTTGAAAAAGTCCAGTGAAAGAGGCACAAAAGTGCTGAAGGGAATGGAAGATCTTCTTTATGAGGAGAGACTGAGGGAGTTGAGGGCTCTTGAGTCTGGAGAAGAGCAGCCTGAGGGGTGACCTCATTCATGTTGATAAAGATGTGCAAGGTGAGTGCCAAGAGGCTGGAGCCAGGCTCTGCTGGGTGCTGCCCAATGCCAGCACAAGGGGCAATGATGGAAGTTGAGGCATAGGAAGTTCAATAGAAACATGAGGGAATGTTTTTTTCACTGTGAGGATGATGGAACACTGGAGAAGGCTTCTCAGGGTGGGCTGTGGAGTCTCCCTCTCTGCAGATATTCCAACCCCACCTGGATGTGTTCCTGTGTGATCTGCTCTAGGTGATCCTGCTCTGGCAGGGGGGTTTGGACTAGATGAGCTTGCAAGTTCCTTCCAAACCCTAACATTCTGTGATTCTGTGAACTCAGGTGAATGTCCTGCCTGGCTGCCTCAGTGCCTTTAGGGCCATCATTAACTCGTGAAATATTTCCTACCTAGCCCGTATGTCAGCTCCCAGCCTGACAGAAACTTACAACGCTAAGAGACACTGTTTCATTACACTCCATTTTCCAAAATATGGTCCCTAATGAAAACACTGACAGGCAGTTAAATCTGGTGACATTAGCCAATAAAATGTAGAGTCTGCTCAGTTTAAAATATTCAATTAAACTTGACCTGCTGTCAGCTAATTCATGGTTACTGGAAAATCTAATTATGGCAAATAATGAATATGTTCAATTCCAAGTTTTTGCTTGCATACAGCACTTAACTCTCCCTCCATTTACCCTGCCCCCCTCTCCCTCAGGCTGGGTAGAAGAGAGTAGAGTAGAGTAGAGGTGAGCAGAATGGAATGGAATGGAATGGAATGGAATGGAATGGAATGGAATGGAATGGAATGGAATGGAATGGAATTAACCAGGTTGGAAAAGACCTCAGAGATCATCAAGTCCAACCTATCACGCAACACCATCTAATCAACTCAACCATGGCACCAAGTGCCTCATCCAGTCTCTTCCTAGACACCTCCAGGGACAGTGACTCCACCACCTCCCTGGGCAGCACATTCCAATGGCCAATCTCTCTGTCTGGGAAGAACTTCTTCCTAACATCCAGCCTAAACCTCCCCTGGCACAGCTTGAGACTCTGTCCTCTTGTTCTGTTTCTGGACACCCAGGAGAAGAGACCAGCCCCAGCTGGCTACAACCTCCCTTCAGGTAGTTGTAGAGAGCAAGAAGGTCTCCCCTGAGCCTCCTCTTCTCCAGGCTAAGCAACTGCAGCTCCCTCAGCCTCTCCTCATAGGGCTTGTGCTCCAAACCCCTATCCATCACAACTACTAATGGAAGCTATCTTTTAATACAAAGGAATCTAATTTCCAGTAATAAATACTGTCCCTTGCACTGGTGCTTATGGGCAGCATAAGGCAATTCCTCCCCTCCCTATGGTCTGCTGCTGGGATCCCCCAAGCTAGGGACTGAAATGACAAATGGCCCAAAAGCTACTCATGATAAGCCAGATTTTATTAATATTTTCAGGCATGAATCCTTCTACAGAAAGATGATAAAACTGAAGCAAAGAGAGCTAATATCTTCCATCAGGAGAAACCCCTTGATCAAACCTTCTGCAAAGCTGTACAAGAAGAAAAAAAATATTAAGTTTTATGACCTACTCAGGACAAAACTCAAAGTTTTGTTTGCTGAGTGTCCTCAAAATTCCAGGCATTTCCCCACTACTGCAAACAGGCACTGAAAAAATGAATAATGAAGGCTTAGATAAATTGTATGACCTACTCAGGGTGAAACTGAAAGCTTTGCTTAGAATAGAGTAGAATGGAATGGAATGGAATGGAATGGAATGGAATGGAATGGAATGGAATGGAATAGAATAGAATAGAATAAAGCAGGTTGGAAGAGACCTTCAAGATCATCTCATCCAAACCATCATCCAACACCACCTAATCAACTAAACCATGGCACCAAGCACCCCATCAAGTCTCCTCCTGAACACCTCCAATGATGGTGACTCCACCACCTCCCTGGGCAGCACATTCCAATGGCCAATCACTCTCTCTCCCTATGAAGAACTTCTTCCTAACATCCAGTCTGAACCTCCCCTGGCACAGCTTGAGACTGTGTCCTCTTGTTCTGGTGCTGCTTGCCTGGGAGAAGAGACCAACTCCCACCTGGCTACAACCTCCCTTTAGGGAGTTATAGACAGCAAGAAGGTCTCCCCTGTGCCTCCTCTTCTCCAGGCTAAGCAACCCCAACTCCCTCAGCATCTCTTCATAGGGCTTGTGTTCCAAACCCCTCCCCAGCTTTGTTGCCCTTCTCTGGACACCTTCCAGCATCTCAACATCTTTCCTATACTGAGGGGCCCAGAACTAGACACAGGACTCAAGGTGTGGCCTAAACAGTGCAGTGTACAGGGGCACAATGTCCTCCCTGCTCCTGCTGGCCACACTATTCCTGATGCAGGCCAGGATGCCATTGGCCCTCTTGGACACCTGGACACTCTGCTGGCTCCTGTTCAGCCTACCATCACCCAGCACCCCTAGGCCCCTCTCTGCCTGGCCGCTCTCCAGCCACTCTGGCCCCAGCTTGCTAACTGTCCTCAAAATTTCAGACATTTCCCCACTATAACAAACAGGTACTGAAAAAATGCCTAAACAGGAGTGAGAGATGTGGGGACTTTGATTTGAGACTCTGATACTTCTTAATTGTTTGTTTTGATGGGCTAAATTCCACATTTTGGTTATGCTTTAGCCAATGCAAGTGGTTCATTTAAGAATACCAAGGAGTTCCTTAAAAACCATCTTTTTTTTTCACCTTCATGGTTTCCACCATGGTTTCCACCATGAAGGACACTGCAGAAATTTTCAGTTCCATGTTCAGGAATAGAAAACCTTTACTGGTTTGAACAGACACAGGGAGGACAAAGATTAGATGGCCCTGCCTGATGATTCAGCTCAGGGACTAGGAGTGGGAAGAGCCCAAAATGTCAAAAGCCAACACACAGAGCTTAGGATAGGAAACCAGAGTCAGGGGATGAGATCACAAGTCAAGACCTCATCAGCCAGAAAGTGGCTGTTTTCAAGAGGCCTACTGCTCAGACACAAATATGGTCACACTCGAAACCTCTGTGATAGGCACACTCCAAGTGAAAGGCTAAGATGCCCTGCGTGAGGGCTAAGAATAGAAGGCTTCTGACAACATCTCTATTAAGACTCACATGTTGAGTTCTCAAGGTGACTGCAAAATCAGCTCTGCCACCTGTAGGTGACAACTTCATCATCATCTCATAGTATCTGAATTGCACTTCATAGAATGGCTTAGGTTGGAAGGGACGTAGCTGCTTAAGGCCCCATCCTGCCTGACCTTGAACACCCCCACAGAGGAGGCATCCACAACCTCCCTGGGCAGCCTGTGCCATACTCTCACCACCCTTGTACTGTAGAATTTCTTCCTAATATCCAGTCTAAACCTACCATCCCTCAGCTTCAAACCTACCCTCCCTCAGCTTCAAACTATTCCATTGTTAGACATCCTTATGAATAGTCCCTCTCCAGCTTTTCTATAGGCTGCTTTCAAGTATTGGAAGGCAGCTGTCAGGTTCCCCCCAGAGTCTTCTCTTCTCTAGGCTGAACACCCCCAGCTCCCTCAGCCTATCCTCTTAGCAGAGGTGCTCCAGCCCTTGGATCATCATCTTTGTGGCCCTCTGTCCTCACTCCAACAGCTGGATGTGTGCTGGGATTCTGTGCCTCTGTAACTCAGTGATTTTGAAGTTTGCATGCTCAGTCACAGTTACTGCATCACAGCAGTGACAAATGCATTCAGCTTACAAAAATGGAGCCCAGAGATCCCTATTCCATATTCTTTTATGTTCAGTTTCCATATGAAGTAAGGCTTGGGTTAGCATCCTCTGTCTTCATCTCTCACAGATGACAGCCACATTTTAACTCATTGGTCAATCCCAACAAGATTTGACAAAAGAGTAAGACTCTCAGAAACACAAAGTTGCTGTCCTGTTTATGAAAACTGGCAGCTGAGTGGAATGAAGAGGCCTACATTAATTGTGCAGGCTGGAGAAGGCAAATTGAATTCAGTGTTTACATCCAGTCACTTTGAAAAGTCATTCTGTGAATTAGCTGTCAGCTGGGCATTCAGCACAGGGGGGGGGGAAAAACAACCAACAAACAAGGCACTGCATGTAATATTTAACCAGTAATTATCTCTATCTCTATCTCTATCTCTATCTCTATCTCTATCTCCATCTCTATCTCTATCTCTTTCTCTGTCTCTATATCTATATCTATATCTACATCTACATATATATCTTTCTATCTCTATCATCTCTATCTCTAACTCTGTCTCTGCCTCTATATCTATATCTACATCTTCACCTATATCATCTCCATCTCATCTCTCTCTCTCTCTCTCTATCTACATCTACATCTATCTCTCTATCTATCTCTATCTCTATCATCTATATCTATATCTAAATCTATATCTATATCTATATCTACATCTATATCTATCTCTATCATCTATATCTATATCTAAATCTATATCTAAATCTATATCTATCTCTGTTTCTATATCTATATCTATATCTATATCTATATCTATATCTATATCTATATCTATATCTATATCTATATCTATATCTATATCTATATCTATATCTATATCTATATCTCTCTATCTCTCTCATCTATATCTGTATCTGTATCTACATCTATATCTGTCTCTATAACTACATCTACATCTACATCTATATATCTGTATCTACATCTATATCTATATCTACATCTACATCTATATCATCTATAGCTACATCTACACCTACAACTACATCTATATTTGTATCTATATCTACATCTACATATCTATCTATCTGTCTATCTATCTATCTATCTATCTATCTATGGCATATGAGAAAAAAAATGCATCAAAATATCAGGGAGAAAATAGCTTGACAGACATTCCTGATGGAAAAATAAATATATAAATAGATAGATAAATAAGTGACTAAATCCAGTCATTTTAGTTTAACTGCCTCAGGAGATTATTTTCCCCTCCCCTCCTCCCCATACCAACCTTCCCTTCCTTCATCCACCAACGTTCTGGGACCAGAATTAGCTCTTTCATGGCAGTTTCTATGTACTGTTGAGAGGGGTGATTTTCCCCCTCTAGAGTGTTCTTGTGAGACACTCACCTGCAGCACTGTGTCCAGCTCTGGAACCCCTATTACAAGAAAGATCTGGACATGCAGGAATGTGTCCAGAGGAAAGCCACAAGGATGAGCAGAGGGCTGGAGCTCCTCTCCTATGAGGATAGACTGAGGGAGTTGGGGTTGTTCGGTTTGGAAAAGAGAAGGCTCCAAGGAGACCTTCTTGTGGCCTTCTAGTATCTGAAGGAGGTTACAAGAAAGTTGGGGAGGGACTTTTTAGGGTGTCAGGGAGGGATAGGACCAGGGAGAATGGATCCAAGCTGGAGAAGGGGAAATTTAGATAAAGCATTAGGAAGAAGTTCTTCGCCATGAGGGTGGTGAGAGCCTGGCACAGGTTGCCCAGGGAGGTGGTGGAAGCCTCATCCCTGAAGGTATTGAAGGCCAGGCTGGATGCAGCTCTGGGCAACCTGATCTAGTGTGAGGGGTCCCTGCCTATGGCAGGGGGTTGGAACTACATCATCATGGAGGTCCCTTCCAACCCTGACAATTCTGATTCTGTATTTACATTTTTCTGTGCAGTATACACTGTAGATTGTGGGAGGGAAAAAAAAAAAAGCCTTCTGTTTTATTCTTGTTGCTGTCCTCAGCTGCATCTCTCTCTTTTCACAGTGGAGAACTGTTGAGAAAAAAGACACAGTTTCCATAATCATAGAATAGGATAGAATAGAATTAATGGAGCAGAAGTGGCACAAATGAGCCAGTAGACATAACCATTGCCAGCACTGATGCCACAGGAAGGGAATGAATACAATTTTATGTTGGGGAACTCCTTCAGTAGAATTTCTTAATGCAGTTTAATAAGCTTCTGGTTTTAGACTAACAGCTGTGCACTTACAGGTACTCAGAAGATGATTTATGCTTTTTATTTTGAGGAAGTGTCTGTGTGAGACAGTGTTATAGGTTAAGGGAAATCAAGAGTTAATGGGTATAACCATAAAGAAAAGTCCTCCAGAGGCTAAAGAGTCCCAGGGGGATGGCCAGCTTGTCCCAGGATATTGCAATCTGTTATTGTATTCTGTTTTCTTGTATCTCTCTATTTAGGGGGAGTGTACAGCCAAAGATCTTTCTCTCTTCCCCCTGTCTTACCTTATGATTTGTAGGGGAGAACTTTTCTCTTGGCCTTGGCTGGCAGGGAATTTCCAGCTGCACCACAGGGCTTGTTGAAGCCTGCAATAGGCCTAGGTCTAGTGATGATGCCTGCTCTTGGACCTGCTGAGGGTGAGTGGAGTAGAGGTTTCTGGAAGCCTCTGGAAGGCTTTGAAGAACTGAGCCTAATTTGTGAAAGAATAGAATAGAATAGAATAGAATAGAATAGAATAGAATAGAATAGAATAGAATAGAATAGAATAGAATAGAATAGAATAGAATAGAATAGAATAGAAGTAGAGTAGAATAGAATATTAGTAGAGTGGAGTAGAGTAGAATAGAATAGGAGTAGAGTGGAATGGAATGGAATGGAATGGAATGGAATGGAATGGAATAGAATAGAATAGAATAGAATAGAATAGAATAGAATAGAATAGAATAGAATAGAATAGAATAGAATAGAATAGAATTAACCAGGTTGGAAAAGACCTCAGAGATCATTAAGTCCAGCCTATCATCCAACACCATCTAATAACTAAACCATGGCACCAAGCACCCCATCCAGTCTCTTCCTAAACACCTCCAGCAATGGTGACTCCACCACCTCCCTGGGCAGCACATTCCAATGGTCAGTCTCTCTTTCTGTGAAGAACTTCTTCCTAATATCCAACCTAAAGCTCCCCTGGTGCAGCTTGAGACTGTGTCCTCTTGTTCTGGTGCTGGCTGCCCTGGTAGTTTGGGACATTGTTTAATGGCCATGCTGGTGTTAGGTTGATGATTGGACTCACTGATCACAGAATCACAGAATATTAGGGGTTGGGAGAGACCTCAAAAGATCATCCAGTCCAACCCTGCTGCCAGGGCAGGATCACATAGAGTAGGTCACAGGAAAATGTCCAGGTGGGTTTGGAATGTCTCCAGAGAAGGAGACCCCACAACCTCTCTGGGCAGCTTGAAGCAGTGTTTTCTCACCCTCACAGTGGAAAAGCTTTCCCTTATCTTCACGTGGAACCTTCAATGCTCAAGCTTGCACCCATTGCCCCTTCTTTTCCAACCTTAATGATTCTATGCTTTCTTAAGTGAATCTGCTTCTGTATTAGGACTCTTAAATACACTTCACAGTATCACAGAACATTAGAGGTTGGATCATTGAGGGATCATTGAGTCCACCACCCCTGCCAAAGCAGGATGACTTAGGGGATTCCACACAGAAATGCATCCAGGTGGGTTTTGAATGTGTCCAGGGAAGGAGATGCTACAACCTCTCTGGGCAGCCTGCTACAGTGCTCTGTCACCCTCACTGTAAAGAAGTGTCTCCTTACATTGTGTTGAAACCTTCTATGTTCCAGTTTGTACTCACTGTTCCTTGTCTTATTACTGCATACCACCAAAAAGAGCTTGGCCCCCTCCACTTGACACCCACCTCTCAGATAGATATTTATAGGCATTGATCAGATCCCCACTCAGTCTTCTCCAGACTAAAGAGCCCCAGGGCTCTCAGTCTCCCTTCACAGGGGAGATGCTCAAGCCCCCAAATCATCTTGGTTCCATGGTTTAGTTGATTAGGTGGTGTTGGATGATAGGTTGGACATGATGATCTTGAAGGTCTCTTCCAACCTGGTCTATTCTATTCCATTCCATTCCATTCCATTCCATTCCATTCCATTCCATTCTATTCCATTCTATTCTATTCTATTCTATTCTATTCTATTCTATTCTATTCTATTCTATTCTATTCTATTCTATTCTATTCTATTCTATTCTATTCTATTCTATTCTATTCCATTCCGTTCCATTCTGTTCTATTCTGTTCTATTCTATTCTATGTATCCTCGTGGCTCTCTGTTGGACTTTCTGCAGCAGGTCTCTGTCTCTCTTGAACTGGGGAGCCCACAACTGGACACAGTATTCCAGGTGTGCTCTCAGCACAGGGAGAGAAGAACCTCCCTAGACCTGCTGGACACTTACTGCCCAAGGGCTCAGTCCAGCAACACACTGGTTACTTTTCAACACAGCCTTAAATGACTTGCCAAGTAAGAATGGACCTAGATGAACAACTGCATTTATGTGCATGTGCATATGCATGAGGGCCAGGACTGGGATTGATCCCAGAGGCTTTGAAATGTAAGAACAGGAAAAGGTAGCTGGGTGCAACTTCTCCAGATGGACCAAAAATAGACACGAAGGGTGTCAGGATGAAACAAAGTGATCAAGCTACGGGCTGGAAATGTCACCCACAACAAAAATAAATCTGCTCTGCAATTAACTATATTTAGATGAATTATGTAAAATCATAAGCAAAATGCTAAGTACTCCTTTATAGTATCTTGAGCTGAGATTATTTATAGCTCGTTAAGAATGTGATGGTAAATGTGGATCTGTGTTGGGTTCTTTTCTTCCCCCCCCCGCCCCTTTCTTCCTTAATCATCCTGGGGAAGTAAAGTGTTGTGAAGGTCTTAAAGGGCCTTCAAGGCCATAAAAGTCAAGCTGATACATTCATCATAACATATCAGCACATAGTTTCACACTCTCAGTCTTCCTGACTGAAACATTTCACTGCCAGAGGGCTGCAACCATTAAGTGGGACTTCAAAATCCATCTCTTCTGTGCTTACTCAGCTGCCCCTGGGATGAAATAGTTGGTCAGGAAAAAAAAGTTATCAATGAGTCACAGGTCGATCAGGATAGGCATAAGTAATGCTATAAATAACTGTTATGCTGTGCTTTAAAAGTGTCTGACAGCTGGCTGAACAGGAGCCAGCAGTGTGCCCAGATGGCCAAGAAGGCAAATGGCATCCTGGACAGCATCAGAAATAGTGTGGCCAGCAGGAGCAGGGAAGTCATTCTGTCCTGTGCTCAGCACTGGTTAGGCCACACCTTGAGTCCTGTGTCCTGTTCTGGGTTCCTCAGGTTAGGAAAGATGTTGAGATGCTGGAAGGTGTCCAGAGAAGGGCAACAAAGCTGGGGAGGGGTCTGGAGCACAGCCCTGTGAGGAGAGGCTGAGGGAGCTGGGGTTGCTTAGCCTGCAGAAGAGGAAGCTCAGGGGAGGCCTCATTGCTCTCTCCAGCTCCCTGAAGGGAGGTTGTAGCCAGGTGGGGGTTGGCCTCTTCTCCCAGGCAACCAGCACCTGAACAAGAGGACACAGTCTCAAGCTGTGCCAGGGGAGGTTTAGATTGAATGTTTAGGAAGAACTTCACAGAGAGAGAGATTGGCTATTGGAATGTGCTGCCCAGAGAGGTGGTGGAGTCACCATCACTGGAGGTGTTCAAGAAAGGATTGGATGTGGCACTTGGAGCCATGGTTTAGTTCTCCTAAGGTGTTAGGTATTAGGTAATAGGTTGGACGTGATGATCACTGGGGTCTTTTCCAACCTGGTTGATTCTGAGTGACTCTTTGTGATTGAGTTGCTTTCAGCTGAGCTGCTCTGGCAAACTTGATTGTGGGGGGTTTGTGGCAAATGATCCGGGGGCTAGTTTCAAACCACCAACCCAGACCATGCTATGCTGCTTTGATTCTAACTGAAATCCTGTAGCCTCACCTGTGCTTAGTGCTATTCAGTAGCACTCCTTCTGAGAGGTAAACATAAGCCCATGTCTATTAGGCAGCTTTCTCCATCAAAATGATTGATAATGCAAGTCCAGCAGCTGGGAGCTGAGGACTTTGTAGAAGGGATGAGCTGTGCAGCATTAAACATCATTTGGGCAGCAGGCAATGACTTGTGTCATTTCCTGTTTGTTTGTTCATCCCATACTCATGATTTATTGGGGTACATGGCACACAAAGGCATCCGTTTGAAATGCTTGTGGCAGAAGCTGGAATACACCAGAAGTAGGAGATTGGACATTGAGGTTTATCCAACAGAACTATGCCTCAAATTCAGCTTCTGGGCAAAATGAAAACATTCTTGGGAAAGACAAATAAAATACAAACATCTGTGACCGAATTCACTGCTTCAAAACCAGTTTTAAAGGCAGGGTTTGGGATTCTTGCCTGGTTACTCTTTGCTACTTTGAACATCACACAGCTTAAAGTTTAAAGAGAGGCTGAGGGAGCTGGGGTTGCTTAGCCTGCAGAAGAGGAGGCTCAGGGGAGACCTTATTGCTCTCTACAACTCCCTGAAGGGAGGTTGTAGCCATGTGGGGGTTGGTCTCTTCTCCCAGACAACCAGCACCAGAACAAGAGGACAGAGTCTCAAGCTGTGCCAGGGGAGGTTTAGGCTGGATGTTAGGAAGAAATTCTTCCCAGAAAGAGAGATTGGCCACTGGAATGTTCTGCCCAGAGAGGTGGTGAAATCAGCATCACTGGAAGAGTTTAAGAAGAGACTGGATGGAGTGCTTGGTGCCATGGTTTAGTTGATTAGATTTCTTCCTAACATCCATCCTCGACCTCCTCTGGTGCAGCTTGAGACTATGTCCTCTTGTTCTGGTGCTGGTTGCCTGGGAGAAGAAACCAACCCCCACCTGGTTAGTACCCTTCAGGTAGTTATAGAGATCAATAAGGTCTCCTGTGAGCCTCCTCTTCCCCAGGCTAAATAACCCTAGCTCCCTCAACCAGAAAACATCTTTCCAACCTGGACATTCTTTGAATTGTTTTCAAATTCCAATGGCTCTCCCCACTGAGAGACTCCAGGGAGACAGCAGTGTGGCTTCATCTTCCAGAACTAGGACAGCCTGAGGGAGCCACGCTGTCCAGTCTGGAGAAGAGAAGGCTCTGAGAAGACCTAATTGTGGCCTTCCATTATCTGAAGGGGGCTACCAGAAAGCTGGGGAGGGACTTTTTAGGGTGTCAGGGAGGGATAGGACTAGGGGGAATGGAACAAAACTAGAAATGGGTAGATTGAGATTGGCTGTTAGGAAGAAGTTGTTCCCCATGAGGGTGGTGAGAGCCTGGCACAGGTTGCCCAGGGAGGTGGTGGAAGCCTCATCCCTGGAGGTTTTTGAAGGCCAGGCTGGATGTGGCTGTGAGCAACCTGCTGTAGTGTGAGGTGTCCCTGCCCATGGCAGGGGGGTTGGAACTGTATGACCCTTGAGGTCCCTTCCAACCCTGACAATTCTGATTCTATGATTTTATCATTCTATAATTACAGGAGGCATACAGACTCCTGTGTGATTCCATGATCCTATTCTAAAAAGAGTGCTACTGTCCCCAGATTTACCAGCCTAATTGAAACATTTTTCACCTAGGTTTTTGAGTTGGAACTTGATCTTCTGTCACTAATCCTCCTAAGCCCTTCATATTGGCTTCCCAAATGAGGAAACACATTTTCTGCAGCCATGAAGATTGTTTTTCACATCCTGCAAGCCATCTCCAAGATTTCCAGCCATTAAGCAGATATGTTAGCAGGAACTTTACCAAGGAAGGAGCTGTGGCCTCGCTGAGTGTTTGATTAAAATATAGCAGGGATGGAACAAGCAATATTTTTGCTCCAACTTTTTTCCCCTCCCCTCCCAGGAATTAATGTATTCTAACAGTGCAGAGGCTCCACAGAGAACATTTTGTTCCTCTCATTTTCTTTTCAGAGGTAACCAAACTGGCTGCTGATGACAAAAATGCACCTTTTCTGGCTCGACTTTTTATAGCAGGTTTTGGGTAAGAAGGGAGGGGGAAAAAATAAAGCAACTTGTGAATTTTCACAGATGCAGAAGAACAAAGGAAAAAAAATTCCAAGAGTATGCAAAGATGAGCTAAAAATAAAACAAATAAAATACTGAAATCAAGTCAATTTGTAGAGCAAGTAGCTCAACACTTGTCTGGCTTCCAGAAAAGCCTCTTTTCATTCTCTTTTGTTTGCAGTGTATGAGGCAGAGCAGCCACGTGTCGAGCCACATGTCACTCATCCAAGTCATTTTCATGTGAACTCTAACTCCAGTTCAGAGAATGGCTCAGGTTGGAAGGGACCTTAGAGATCATCCACTCCAACCTCCCTGCCATGGGCAAGGGCAGCTGTTTGAAATGATGGCGTGGCGCTGAAGCTTTTCTCTCATTACTGCTCTGCTTTGCACCAAAGAGGGCCAAGAAGCTCCAGCACTTCAGTACAGAGGTTAAGCCACAGGATGCCATAGATTTTACCCCAAGTCCCCTCTCCACTGAAAGGCTAAAAGAACAAACACCTTTCAAAGTGTAGCAGCTATCTCAGCTGGGAGTGAGAGGCAAATGCCACAGAGCTCCAAATCCAGCAGAGATTTTCACTTGCTGCAGCCTCCAGCAGTTCATTAGTTCACTTGTGAAGTAAAGTGGACCATTTATTTATCAATGTAGAGGTAACTTAAACCAAAAATCTAAGTCTGCTTCTTCAGTGCTCACTTGCAGCCCAGAAAGCCAATCACCTCCTGGGCTGCATCAAGAGAAGCATAGCCAGCAGGGCCAGGGAGGTGATCCTGCCCCTCGGCACTGCTCTTCTGAGACCCCCACCTGGAGTACTGCATCCAGTTCTGGAGCCTCTATTACAGATAGGATCTGGAGGTGCTGGAAGGTGTCCAGAGAAGGGCCACAAGGATGAGCAGAGGGCTGGAGCTGCTCTCTTATGAGGACAGACTGAGGGAGCTGTTGTGCAGTCTGGAGAAGAGAAGGCTCCAAGGAGACCTAATTGTAGCCTTCCAGTACCTGAAGGAGGCCTACAAGAAGGGTGGTGAGGGACATTTCAGTATGTTGAGTAGTGGTAGGACTAGGGAGAATGGAGCAAAACTAGAAGATTTGGATTGGATGTTGGAAGTTCTTCCCCATGAGGGTGGTGAGGGACTGGCAGAGGTTGCCCAGGGAGGCACTGGAAGCCTCATCCCTGGAGGTTTTGAAGTCCAAACTATATGGAGCTCTGAGTAACCTGATCTTGTTGGTATCCCTGCTCATGGCAGGGGGGGTTGGAACTGGATGATCCTTGAGGTCCCTTCCAACCCTGACAATTCAGTTGGTGATTCAGTTGGTGTAAGCCTTACAATGCTTTAAGTTCTCAATACACCTCCAGTGTATGGGATCCAAGCACACAGGAGATAGAAAACATCAGCCATTTCTCCCTGGAGCATGATTACCTTGTTTTATTGCACCACAAAGTCCAACCTATCATACTGCTGGAGATGTCAACCTTTTTAACTCACTGCTTTAAGATAATCCTCCCATTCATTTGCACTTTGAGGTTTTTTGGTCCAAGCTGCTCTTTGACTGCAGAAACCTCTTGACAGCACAGCTTTTGTTTCTGAGCATCTCTAGTTTAGGCATCTTTGTTTTAACTACCATAGTGAAATAGCAACAGCAAAGAAACAAAGGCTGCTGCTGCATTTAAACAGAAGCTTCAACAATGATTGTAGTTTGCTTCCAAACCCTCACCTTCTGCAGTCTGTGCTTTTAAGAGTGCTACTCTTACCACACTGGGCTGAGCACACGCAGGAGAATGGTAAGTGCCTCCTTCCAACAAATTCAGAACTGAACAGCTAGCAGAGAACCTTTAATGGAGTCAGGAGGGAAACAAGGAAAGTTGTTATATTTTATTCAGAGTATTTCACCTGTTCTGAGAAATTAGAATCAGAGAATCAATAAGGTTGAAAAAGACCTCAGAGATTATCAAGTCCAACCTATCACCCAAGACCTCATAACTACTAAGCCATGGCTCCAAGTGCCGCATCCAAACCTTTTTTGAATACCTCCAGGGACAGTGACTCCACCACCTCCCTGGGCAGCACATTCCAAGGGCCAATCTCTCCTTCTATGAAGAACTTCCTCCTCACCTCCAGCCTAAACCTCCCCTGGTGCAGCTTGAGACTGTGTCCTCTTGTTCTGGTGCTGGTTGCCTGAGAGAAGAGACCAACCCCCACCTGGCTACAACCTCCCTTCAGGGAGTTGGAGAGAGCAAGAAGGTCTGCCCTGAGCCTCCTCTTCTCCAGGCTAAGCAACCCCAGCTCCCTCAGCCTCTCCTCCCAGGGCTGTGCTCCAGACCCCTCCCCAGCTTTGTTGCCCTTCTCTGGACACCTTCCAGCAACTCAACATCTTTCCTAAACTGAGGGGCCCAGAACTGGACACAGGACTCAAGGTGTGGCCTAACCAGTGCTGAGCACAGGGCACAGTGACCTCCCTGCTCCTGCTGGCCACACTATTCCTGATGCAGGCTAGGATGCCATTTGCCTTCTTGGCCATCTTGGCACACTGCTGGCTCCTGTTCAGCCTACTATCAGCCAGTACCCCCAGGTCCCTCTCTGCCTGGCTGCTCTCCAGCCACTCTGACCCCAGCCTGTAGCACTGCCTGGGGTTGTTGTGGCCGATGTGTAGAACCTGGCACTTGGATGTGTTCTATCTCAAGCCCTTGGACTCTGCCTATCTGTTCAGCCTGTCAAGATCTGTAAGTCTGTCCAGATCTGTAAGATTCCACTACTGGCACCCAGGAGCATATACAGATCTGATGGCATTGTTCAGTTTCAAATGCTGCCAGCACTAACAGCATGCTCAAGTGAAAAGGTTCGTGAAGTGTGAGACACTTAAGTGCTCTCAGTCTGGTCTGCACCACAGATATAATAATGACTCAGATCTGTGAGCTGAAACTTGCTCAGCACCAGAAATACCTCACGATACATCCAGCTCTTCAAGCTCTCATCGTTCAGAGTGCCAGACACCTCAAATTCTCACTGATTTCACTGACAAAAAGAAGTCCTCCTCCTCTGAGGGTGCTTGTCTGCTTCTCACACTGCCCCCCTTGCTGAAAAGCTGTGTTGCCTGTTAGACCCTTCTGAAAACCAATTCTCCAAGGGTAGGCTGCAATTTGAATGAAGCAGAGAACAACTCTGCCTCTGTAGCTCTCCCTGCTTAGCGAACTTGTACGGTAATCAGTCAGCAACTCGGCGGTTAGGAAAGAGGGAAGCAGACAACCTGACTCCAAATCATCTCAAAAGCCCAGCCTATCACTTTCCCTTAACCTTTAGGTAAAGGTTTGAGACAGAGGAAAGAGCTAGACAGTCAGCATGACTCCTAGCAAAATGAGTTTGAGCAGAGCAATTGCCTCACAAGCCTGCCCAGCTCAATACAAATCAACACAGTGCCTAAAACTCACTTAAAGATGAGAACTACAATACCCTGGGGGGAGTGGGGAGGCGGTGGGGGAGGAGTCCAGTTAGTTTTTCAAACAATAGGTTCACAGGCTCACAGGATGCCAGGGGTTGGAAAGGACCCAAAGAGATCATTGAGTTCAATCCCCCTGCCAGAGTAGAACCATACAATCTAGCTCAGGTCACACAGGAACACATCCAAACAGGCCATGAAGATCTCCAGAGGAGACTCCACAACCTCTCTGGGCTGCCTGTTCCAGTGCTCTGTGACCCTTACAGCAAAGAAGTTCCCCCTTGTGTTGAGGTGAAACCACCTGTGCTGCAGCTTCCATCCATTGCTCCTTGTCCTATCCCAGGGAGCAAGTGAGCAGAGCCTGTCCCCTCCCTCCTGATCCCCAGTCCCCAGATATTTATAAACATCAATTAAATCCCCTCTAAGTCTTCTCTTTTCCAGACTAAAGAGCCCCAGTTCCCTCAGCCTCTCCTCCCCAGGCAGTGCTCCAGTCCCCTACTCATCCTCATAGCCCTCCGCTGGACCCTCTCCAGCAGATCCCTGTCCCTCTTGCACTGGGGAGCCCAGAACTGAACACAGTACTCAACATGAGGTCTCACCAGGGCAGAGTAGAGAAGGAGGAGAACCTCCCTGGATCTGCTTAGCCTCCCTGGATCTGCTTAGCCACACAGTGAAAAAGTGTTTCCTGATGTTCAGAGGGAACAACAGGGATTTCAGTTTGTGGTCCCATCACTGGGCAGCACTGAGAGGATCTTGGCCCCCTCTTCATCACACTCTCCTATTCTAGAATCATAGAATTGTCAGGGTTAGAAGGGAACTCAAGGATCTTCCAGTTCCAGTCCCCCTGCCATGAGCAGGGACACCTCACACTGCAGCAGGTTGCTCACAGCCACATCCAGCCTGGCCTTCAAAACCTCCAGGCATGAGGCTTCCACCACCTCCCTGGGCAACCTGTGCCAGGCTTTCACCACCCTCATGGGGAACAACTTCTTCCTAACATCCAATCTGAATCTACCCATTGCTAGTTTTGTTCCATTCCCCCCAGTCCTCTCACTCCCTGACACCCTCAAAAGTCCCTCCCCAGCTTTCTGGTATCCCCCTTCAGATACTGGAAGGACACAATTAAGTCTCCTCAGAGGAGACTGAACAGCCCCAACTCCCTCAGTCTGTCCTCACAGGAGAGGAGCTCCAGCCATCATGGCCCTTCTCTGGACACCTTCCAGCACCTCCAGATCCTTCCTGTACTAGGGGCTCCAAAACTGAACACAGAGCTCCAGGTGGGGTCTCACCACCTCTCTGGTGTGTGTAGATGCTGATAAGATCCCCCTGTGCTTGCTCTTTTCCAAGCTAAGTAATCCCAGTCTCTCTCTTCCTTAAATTGAAGTTACTGCTTCAGTTTCAGTGACCAGGTGCTAGAACAGACCAGGTCCAGGCACAGCCCTATGAAAATAAAACCCAAATGCAAATAGCCAAACACAGGTTCTCAGTTCTCAGTGCCTCTCAGTGAACCTGGTGAGAGTTCAGGTCTTTGAGAGCACAGCTGCTGGGACTGCATTTGAAACAACAAATAGAATGAAACAGCAGCCCAAACATTCTCAGAACAGATGGAGAGCTGCAGAGCTGAAACCTGTAGGCATTTGGGGGGGGGGGGGGGGAAGAAATGTATTTCCTGATGTATTCCAGAATACAGCAGGGTCCTAAATTATGCTGGGTTTTGATATTTAGAGAGAGGAGAAAAAAAAACCCAAGTGTGTGGGAACTCATAATGAGCAGATCTAAAAATCACATTTGGATTAGATAAGTTCTTTGCCAGGATGCAGAAAGGCATTTGTTAAATTTCACTGTTTTGCTTTTCCCTTCAGCCTTCAGAAGGGAAGCTCTTGTTTTGGGTAGGGGAAGAAAAAAGGCTTGCAGAGAACTCTGATATCTAGAAGAGCAAAGGAGTCATCTGAAGGCTCTAAGGAACTCCTCCTTCCAGAGAATCATAGAATCAATAAGGTTGGAAGAGACCTCAAAGGTCATCAAATCCAACCTGTCACCCAACACCTCCTGACTGCTAAACCATGGCACCAAGTGTCACATCCAATCCCTTTTTGAACCCCTCCATCTCTGGCTGTATTTTATTGTCAGGAAAACATGAATGCAAAGAACACCTGGGGGGTGTGGGGGCTTCTCCAACACGAGTTCTCCAGTCAGGCAATTAGTAAATTGTGACAATAATGATTCTGTCACTTTGCTCTGGTAAGACCTCACTCTGGAGCCCTCAGCCCAGGAAGGACATGGACCTGATGGGGAGGGTCCAGAGGAGAGCCATGAAAATGATCAGGGGGTTGGAGCACCTCTGCTACAAAGACAGCCTGAGGGAGCTGGGGGTGTTCAGCCTGGAGAAGAAAAAGCTCCAGGGAGACCTAATAGCAGCCTGCCAGTACCTTAAGGGGGGTTACAAGAAGGCTGCAGAGGGACTGTTTCCAAAGGCCTGTAGTGATAGGACAAGGGATCATGGCTTCAAGCTAGAGAAGAGCAGATTTAGATTGGATGTTAGGAACAAGTTCTGCACCATGAGGGTGGTGGAACACTGGAACAGGTTGCCCAGGGAGGTGGTTGGGGCCTCATCCCTGAAGTTATCCAAGGTGAGGCTCAAGAAGGCTCTGAGCATCCAAATCCATTTGAGGATGCCCCTGCTTACTGCAGAGGGATTTGGACTAGATGACCTTTGGAAGGTGCCTTCCAACCCAAATTATTCAATGATTCTATGATTAAAAGAATGCAAACAAACAAAAACCCCCAACCCAACCCAACCCAAACCCACCCAAACCCCCAAGAATATTAATTATAAGAGAGTAGAAGTTCTCCTTTTTGTTGCCCTGTGACATGCACACACAAATCTCTGACTTTTTGGAGGCATTTTGGTAGCCTAAACAAGAAGAAATTCAACACAGACTTCAGCCAGGTGGGTTGAACATGTGGGGAAGTCTTCTCAGGTTACCCTACTGTGGAATCAGTGGAAATGCTCCAGCAAAGAACTGTGGTCACAGCCCAGCAGCTAATTTCTGTGAAACAAATCTTTGTGGGCAAGTTGCTTCATTTCTGTATGGAACAATGAGTTCATTGTCAGTAGGGCAATTAATCTTGAACAGCTATAGATAACCAGCACTACATCATTTTATTATATGAGAGAGTTCAAGAGCTGAAAAGGAAAAGATTTTCAAAGCACACAATTGGCAAAACTTCCAAGCCACTTGCTGCATGCCACGAGGGTGCTCAGACACTGGCACAGGTTGCCCAGGGAGGTGGTGGAAGCCTCACCCCTGGAGGTGTTTGCAGCCAGGCTGGATGTGGCTGTGAGCAACCTGCTGTAGTGTGAGGTGTCCCTGCCCATGGCAGGGGGGTTGGACCTAGGTGATCCTTGAGGTGCCTTCCAACCCTGCCAATTCTATGATTCTATGAAGACCAACTCAAAGTAGCTCCATTCCATCCTGAGTTGAGAGTGTGATGTGTTCAATCCTAATTAATTGTAGGGGCAAGCCCACAGAACAACATAAAGCAGGGTAAAAGCCAATGCCAGGCGGTGCTGGTTGACATCTGAGAGAGGCCAAGGTGGACTTCATCAGCCTCCAACAAGCCTCAGCTTTGCCAGGTGTTTCAAGTCAGGGTGGCTGCACCTGCCACAATTTTGAGGTGGATGTTTTGTTGAAACTTCAGCTGCTCACCTTCCTTTGGTTGCTTCCAAACTGCATCTGATCCAAATAGGTTATTTGAACTGCCTGAGTTCATCTTTGAATGTCCTTTTCATAGCTGACAGATGGCTGCTCAGGAATAATTTTTCCTGTCTTCAGGGATGTTGTCCTGAAGTCTAGATTACCCATCACTGTTCTCCAGGCTTAAAGTTATCCCCAAGACAGTCATTGTATTGAAGAATCAACATTTGCCTCATTATATAGGTAACATACATAACATACTCAGCCACCCATCCTTTATTGATCTTCATGAGGGTAGAGAGGCTCTGCAGAGGGACTTGGATAGATTGGATCCATGGCCAACATTAATGGGATGAGCTTCAACAAGGCCAAGTGCCAGGACCTGCATTTGGGTCACAACAACCCCAAGAAATGCTGCAGGCTTGGGGCAGTGTGGCTGGAAAGCTGTCTGGCAGAAAGGGACCTGGGGTTGCTCATGGCCAAGCAGCTGAAGAGGAGCCAGCAGTGTGCCCAGGTGGCCAAGAAAGCCAAAGGCCTCCTGGATGGGATTAGAAATACTGTGTCCAGCAGGAGCAGGGAGGGGATTGTCCCCTGGCACTCAGCTCTGGGCAGGCCACACCTTGAGTATTGTGTCCAGTTTTGGGCACCTGAATGCAAGAGAGATGTGGAGGTGCTGGAGCCAGGGCAGAGGAGGGCAAGGAAGCTGGGAAGGGCCTGGAGAATAAATCTGGTGAAGAGCAACTGAAGGAGCTGGGGATGGTTAGTTTGGAAAAGAGGAGGCTGAAGGGAGACCTCATTGCTCTCTACAACTACCTGAAAAGAGGTTGTGGAGAGGCTGCTGCTGGTCTCTTCTCACAGGTAATTAGTGATAAAGGAGGGAATGGCCTCAAGCTACAACAGGGTAGGTTTAGACTGGACCTCAGAGTGGACATTAGGAACAATTTTTTCCAGGCAAGAGTGGTCAGGCATTGGGATGTGCTGCCCAGGGAGGTGTTTGAGTCACCAACCCTGGCTGTGTTTCAAGGTGGTTTGGATGTAGTGCTTGGGGCTCTGGTTTAGGGTTGGAACTTGCAGAGTAGGGTTTTGGATTGGACTTGGTGATGCTGAGGGTCTTTTCCAACCGGCAAGCTTCAGTGACTCTGAGATTTATTTACAACTCTCTCTGAAAAGCCATCTCCCAGTACACCTTGGCTCCTAATTTTTATGTCCCAAAGCACCATTCATATCATGCACACACAGTGATATTTCAGCTCTGCCTTCTGCTGCTGTGACAAACCAGTGATGGTGCTCTGATTATTTTGTTATCTAAGATATAACATTCTTTTCCTGCTAAATGTTTTACCTTAATATTAATCACAGGGGTCCCTGTGAGCATTCAGGTACCTGGCATCATGATTATTTTCTATTGACATTTCTTGACATCCACCTGGGGCATCCTTTACAGTGCTTGGGTATTGGGGAGCCTGCACACGATGACAGTATGAGATATTAATTGGTTTCAAACAATAGAATCTCTACCCTAGCAAATCAAAGAGCCTCATTGTGAGATTAATAAAAACAGGTAATAAAGACAACTGAGGCTGCCACAGGATAATTGGGCATAGTGATGACATTTGAATCTGTTAAATTATTAGAGACAGATGGGTTTGCATTTGGATTCCATCAGGTGATAGAATGAGAGGAAACAGCCTGAAATTGTACCAGGGGAGGTTTAAGCTGGATATTAGGAAAAAAAACTCTTTACATTGGAAAATTTCTTTACATTTCAGCCATTGGAACAGGCTGCCCAGGGAGGGGAGGAAGACACTGTCCCTGGAGGTGTTCAAAAAATGTGTGCAGATTGCACTTTGGGATGTGGTTTAATGACCATGGAGGTCTTAGGTTGATCATAGAATTGTTAGGGCAGGAAGGGACCTCAAAGAGCAGCCAGTTCCAACTCCCCTGCCATGGGCAGGGACACCTCACACTCCAGCAGGTTGCTCACAGCCACATCCAGCCTGGCTGCAAACACCTCCAGGGATGAGGCTTCCACCACCTCCCTGGGCAACCTGTGCCAGGCTCTCACCACCCTCATGGGGAACAACTTCTCCTAACATCCAATCTGAATCTACCCATTTCTAGTTTTGTGCCATTCCCCCTAGTCCTATCATTACCTGACACCCTAAGAAGTCCCTCCCCAGCTTTCTTGTAGCCCCCTTCAGATACTGGAAGGCCACAATTAGGTCTCCTCAGAGCCTTCTCTTCTCTGGACTGAACAGCCCCAACTCTCCTCAGTCTGTCTTCATAGCAGAGCAGCTCCAGCCCTCTGATCATCCTCATGGCCCTTCTCTGGACATGTTGGAGTAGGTCCAGATCCTTCCTATAATAGGGGCTCCAGAACTGGACACAGTGCTCCAGGTGGGGTCTCACCAGAGCAGAGTAGAGGATAGATAACCTCCCTCAACCTGCTGGCTGTGCTTCTCTTGATGCAGCCCAGGATGGGATTGTTCACAGAATCACAGAATGCTAGGGACTGGAAGGCACCTTGAAAGGTCATCCATTCCAACCCCTCTACCAGAGCAGGATCACCTAGAGCAGATCACACAGGAACACATCCAGGAAGGTTTTGAATATCTCCACCAGGGTTTTGAATATCTTCAGAGAATGGGATTGGTTGGACTTGATGACCTTAGAGGTATTTTCCACCTGGTATGATTCTGTGATTCTATGATTCTGTGATTCTGTGATTCTATGATTCTTTGGTTCTATGATTCTGTGATTCTGTGATTCTATGATTCTGTGGTTCTATGATTCTGTGATTCTATGATTCTGTGATTCTGTGGTTCTATGATTCTGTGTTTCTATGATTCTATGCTTCTGTGACTCTCTGATTCTGTGACTCTGTGATTCTCTGATTCTCTGATTTTATGATTCTGTGACTCTATGATTCCATTCAGATATGAAGAAACGAATAAGGAGGTAGACAGAAGGGGGGGGGGGGGGGAAGGATTTAAGATCTTTAAATCTACAGAGAGTAAGGAAAGACCTACAAAGACTTGTGTTTCTATCAGCAAAGAATTATTGCATGGCAACAGAGCACACCACTGCAAGCTAAGAACCTTTACATTTCCTGGTAACTGAGAACACTGATACTCAGAGCCAGACTTTCCTGTCACCAAGTACTTTCTGTGAGCATATGTCAAGTGCTGCTGAAGGCAGCAGCACAGGTGACTGAAAAAAAACATATAAAATAAATCTGCATTAAAAGGAATGCCTGAAGTGCCTCATTCTGGAATATACATTGCACTGGTTAGGCTACACCTTCAGTCCTGTGTCCAGTTCTGGGCTCCCCAGGTTAGGAAAGATGTTGAGATGCTGGAAGGTGTCCAGAGAAGGGCAACAAAGCTGGGGAGGGGTCTGGAGCACAGCCCTGTGAGGAGAGGCTGAGGGAGCTGGGGTTGCTTAGCCTGGAGAAGAGGAAGTTCAGAGGAGACCTTCTTGCTGTCTACAACTCCCCGAAGGGAGGTTGTAGCCAGGTGGGGGTTGGTCTCTTCTCCCAGGCAACCAGCACCCGAACAAGAGGACACAGTCTCAAGCTGTGCCAGGGGAGGTTTGGGCTGGATGTTAGGAAGAATTTCTTCCCAGAAAGAGTTGTTGGTCATTGGAATGTGCTGCCCAGGGAGGTGGTGGTGTCACCATCATTGTAGGTCTTTAGGAGGAGACTTGATGGGGTACTTGGTTGCATGGTTTATTTGATTAGGTGGTGTTGGGTGATAGGTTGGACTTGATGATCTTGAAGGTCTCTTCTAACTTGGTCTATTCTATACTTTTCTATTATTTTCTTTTTTATTCTATTCTATTCTATTCTATTCTATTCTATTCTATTCTATTCTATTCTATTCTATTCTATTCCATTCTATTCTATTCTATTCCATTCCATTCCATTCCATTCTATTCTATTCTAGCACCTGCAGTGGTGCTTGGTGCCATGGTTGAGTTGATCAGATGGTGTTGGGTGATAGATTGGACTTGATGATCTCTGAGGTCTTTTCCCACCTGGTTAATTCTATTCTATTCTATTCTATTCTATTCTATTCTATTCTATTCTATTCTATTCTATTCTATTCTATTCTATTCTATTCTATTCTATTCTATTCTATTCTGTCACAATAAGGCTCCTACTTTTAACTCCCAAAAAAGATGTAGCAACCTTTGTAGGGCAGAAGAGGAAATCCAGCATGTATGGAAGATACAGAAGCTAAAGGGAGGTTGTGTTCTGTGGGTTTGGAAAATATTCTTTTTAATGTTCTCCTTCTTTGCATGCACATAGTTCTAATTTCTAGCACCTCAGCATTCTGAACTTGACTTCATCTTGAGTACTATGTTCAATTCTGGGCCCCCCCGTTCCAGAGGGACAGGGATCTGCTGGAGAGGGTCCAGCGGAGGGCTATGAGGATGAGTAGGGGACTGGAGCACTGCCTGGGGAGGAGAGGCTGAGGCACCTGGGGCTTTTTGGTCTGGAAAAGAGAAGACTGAGAGGGGATTTAATAAACGTTTATCAATACCTGAGGGCTGGGGGTCAGGAGGGAGGGGACAGGCTCTGCTCACTTGCTCCCTGGGATAGAACAAGGAGCAATGGATGGAAGCTGCAGCACAGGAGATTCCACCTCAACACAAGGGGGAACTTCTTTCCTGTAAGGGTGACAGAGCCCTGGAGCAGGCTGCCCAGAGAGGTTGTGGAGTCTCCTTCTCTGGAGACTTTGAAGGCCTGTCTGGATGTGTTCCTGTGTGACCTGAGCTGGATTGTATGGTCCTGCTCTGGCAGAGGGGTTAAACTCAATGATCTCTTTGGGTCCCTTCTAACCCCTGCCATCCTGTGAACCTGTGATTTAAAAAAGCAACCAAAATAGACAAATTAATAGGTCTGAACTTGGGCTGGAATTGCTCTGAAGGTAACTTCAGTGCAATTTTCTGTACAGATGCTTTGTCCAGGCTTCCACTGAAACGTTTTTCAACTTGGATATTGATCAGAGAGATTTCATGTTGGTTCAGTATGAAAAGCCTCACTGTTTAATAGAATCATAGAGTTGTTTCAGTTGGGAAAGTCCTCTAAGATCATTGAGTTCAACTATGGACCTAACATCACCATGGCCATTCAACCATGTCCTGAAGTGCTGTGTTCACACATTTCTTGAGCACCTCCAGGGACAGTGAGTCCACCCCTATGATGAACTCCAAGCCTTACAGTGGTTTAAATGAATGTTTACAGTGTGATAACATAAAGTCTTTAAAACGTTTCATCTCCAATGCAAAGAATTGTCTCAGGTACAAGGGCTGTGACACTTATGTCTCAAGCTGTGTAGGACAATCCATACCAGCAGAAGGATCAGGCTGGAGCAGCTTTTTAGATGACACTCAGATGTTACCCACATGAAAGAGAGTTTTCAGCTATCTCCTTAAAGCACCTCTTTAACACTTTGCAGCTCAGATTGACTTCTCTGAAACAGAATCAGAGAATCAACCAGGTTGGAAAAGACCTCAGAGATCACCCAGTCCAACCTATTACCTAACACTTAACACCTCCTGACAACTAAACCATGGCTCCAAGGGCCACATCCAAGCCTTTCCTGAACACCTCCAGGGACTCCACCACCTCCCTGGGCAGCACATTCCCCAACAGACACAAAGAAGGTTTGATCAAAGGGTTTCTCCTGTTGAAAAATCTCTTTAGTGCAGATATTAGCTCTCTTTGCTTCTGTTTTATCATCTTTCTGTAGAAGGATTCATGCCTGAAAATATTAATAAAATCTGGCTTATCATGAGTAGCTTTTGGGCCATTTGTCATTTCAGTCCCTAGCTTGGGGGGATCCCAGCAGCAGACCATGGGGAGGGGAGGAATTGCCTTATGCTGCCCATAAGCACCAGTGCAAGGGACAGTATTTATTACTGGAAATTAGATTCCTTTGTATTAAAAGATAGCTTCCATTAGAAGCTGTGATGGATAGCTATCTTTATTTGGGGACATCTCTTTATTTGTTTAGGGGCACAGGGACTTGTGTGTGTAATGTGCAAAAAGCATAACCAGCCACTTCATCTCATAGAGGCAAGCAGGAAACTGCACATTCTTTTAGAACCAGCTTGGGTTTCTCAGGGAAAGACTTCTTTTGCTGAATTGAGCAAGAGAGTGAAATACTCAGGGTAAAGAATCACAGAATCACACAGAATCAACCAGGTTGGAAAAGACCTCAGAGATCAGCAAGTTCAACCTGTTACCTAACACCTAACACCTCCTGACAACTAAACCATGGCTCTAAGTGCCACATCCAATCCTGTTTTGAACACCTCCAGGGATGGGGGCTCCACCACCTCCCTGGGCAGCACATTCCACAATAGACACAATTCCCAGCAGCATGATCATAAGCACAACATTGTTTCTATTGTTATTATTCTGGAATGGTCAAAAATCAGATCCTGAACATCTTTCCTAGGCCTACAGGGACTCACCACTTTGGCCATCATTTGCTAAGTCTCCTCTCAAAATCTTGTCCATAGCACACATGACAGCAAAGGTTAGGATGCTGATTTGGTATTATTCAGGTTTTAAAGGAAATAAATAGTCTTTGGGTTCAAGCCTATGACCAAATACAAGCCATTTCTGAAAGCTAAAATCTGACCTCCTCAAGTGACAAGTCATGCAGATCCAAACCTATCAACAGATGCTTGCTAGCAGGGAAGTTGGTGCTTGCCATGAGGTCATTTGGAGCCATGGTTTAGTTAGTCATGAGGTGTTGGGTGATAGGTTGGACTTGATGATCTCTGAGGTCTTTCCCAACCTTGTTGATTCTATGATTGTATGATTACTGATTGTGAACAGAAGGTGCCTGACTGAGCAGAAGGATGGCCATCAGCCAGCAATGTGCCCTTGCAGCCAGTGGCATCTTCGGGTGCATTAGAAGGGGTGAGATGAGTAGTTAGAGGGAGGCTCTCCTTCCCCTTTCCTCTGCCCTGGTGAGGCCACATCTGGAATTTTGTGTCCAGTTCTGGGCCCTTCAGATCAAGAAGGACCTCAGGGAACTGCTTCAAAGAGTTCAGCACAGAGCCACAAAGATGCAGAGGGGAGTGGAACATTTTCCTTATGAGGAAAGGCTGAAGGGACTGGGGCTCTTTAACTTGGAGAAGAGGAGACTGAGGGGTGCCCACATTGATGTTTGTTAAGATGTGCAGGGCAGTGTCAGGAGCACAGAGCCAGCATTTATAGGACAAGTGGCAATGGGTGCAAGTTGGAGCAGGGGAGGCTCTACATGAACACAAAGGAACTTTATTTTCACTGTGAGAGTGTTGGAGCCCTGAAGCAGGCTGCCCAGAGAGGTTGGGGAGTCTCCTTCTCTGGAGACATTCAAAACCCAACTGGATGTGTTCCTGTGTGACCTACTCTGTGCGATCCTGCTCTGGCAGTGGGGTTGGACTGGATGATCTTTTGAGGCCCTTCCCAAGCCCTAATGTTCTATGATTCTGTGAGTGTAAAGCCATGTAATGACCATTGGAACTGAAGTCAGAATCAATAAAATCCAGTGACTGTGTCAGCAAAACATCTCTCTTGTTTTGTTCAAGGAATATCATCTGTATGCCACATTTCGTGTGCATGACACTTTTTCTTCTTGGCTCTCACAGCAATAAGCAAAATGCATTTAGCAAAAGTGATGGAGCTGACTGAACAAATAACAAATACTAATGATGATGCCTGCACAAAATCCATAAAACATAATTATTCTGGCTTCTAGCCAGCACACAGCAAAACTTTTAAACTTATTTCTTTGCTGAGGAAAGATGCTTCTGAGCACAAATACCAGTGACTAAATGGAGATCATAGAATCATAGAATCAATAAGGTTGGAAAAGACCTCAGAGATCATTAAGTCCACCCTGTCACCCAACACCTCATGACTACTAAACCATGGCACCATGTGCTACGTGCAATCCCCTCTTGAACACCTCCAGGGATGGTGACTCCACCACCTCCCTGGGCAGCACATTCCAATGGCTATCAGCTCTCTCTGGGAAGAACTTTCTCCTCACCTCCAGCCTAAATTTCCCCTAGCACAGCTTGAGACTGTGTCCTCTTGTTCTGGTGCTGGTTGTCTGGGAGAAGAGACCAACCCCCCCCCAGGCTACAACCTCCCTTCAGGTAGTTGTAGACAGCAATAAGGTCTCCCCTGAGCCTCCTCTTCTCCAGGCTAAACAAGATGCTTAGGTAGGACTTGCCTCAAGTGTGAAATGGTTAATTTCTCCGAAACACAGTTAGTAAGACACTTTGTTCTCTTAATAGGGTGACCAACTTTGGAGGCCAAGTCTTATTATTAGGAATAATTTATGACAGAGGACAATAATTAAAACAGAGTTTGGGGTATAGTAGGAGCAAAGAAATAGCACCACAGAGACAACATATTATATAGGTGTAATATATGTTAAACCTTGATTTAAATTTGGTGGATGAGAAGCTCAACAGGAGCTCTCAGTGTGCACTCACAGCCCAGAAAGCCAATCAGATCCTGGGCTGCATCAAGAGAAGCAGAGCCAGCAGGTCAAGGGAAGTGATTCTCCCCCTCTGCTCCACTCTGCTGAGTCCCCACCTGGAGTCCTGTGTCCAGTTCTGGAGCCCCTAGTACAGGAAGGATCTGGAGGTGCTGGATGGTGTCCAGAGAAGGGCCATGAGGATGAGCAGAGGGCTGGAGCTGCTCTGCTCTGAGGACAGACTGAGGGAGTTGGGGCTGTTCAGTCTGGAGAAGAGAAGGCTCTGGGGAGACCTAATTGTGGCCTTCCAGTATCTGAAAGGAGCTCCAAGAAAGCTGGGGAGGGACTTTTGAGGGTGTCAGGGAGGGATAGGACCAGAGAGAATGGCACAAAACTAGAAATGGGCAGATTGAGATTGGATGTTAGGAAGGAGTTGTTCCCCATGAGGGTGGTGAGAGCCTGGCACAGGTTGCCCAGGGAGGTGGTGGAAGCCTCCTGCCTGGAGGTGTTTGCAGCCAGGCTGGAGGTGACTGTGAGCAACCTGCTGTGGTGTGAGGTGTCCCTGCCCATGGCAGGGGGGGTTTGTAGTGGATGATCCTTGAGCTCCCTTCCAACCCTAACAGTTCTATGATTCTAATTAGCTATTACACAGAGTAGGAGGAAGTTTGAAAGAGGGAAACAAGAACAAGCAGGAGAAAAGCAATCCAAACCAAAACTCAGTTTTTGAAAGAGTGAAGCCAATCAAGAAGATGAATAATTTACAACATTTATAAGCTAGAACTTGACAGTAATCATCCCAAGCACTCAGGCACATTGCCCTTTTATAGTGCTGTGTTTTATGAATTATGAATTCTGGCTGACAAGAAAGCCTGAGGGTGACAAGGGAGCTGCAGTGTCAGTAAGGCATTGTCATCTCACACTGTGTAAGTTCCTGCTCTACCTCGCTGGGTTTTTCAAGTTGAAACAATGCTGCTGCCTGCCAAAGTTTTCATTAAGAGGCCTGATGAAAGGAGGTGCTCTGGTGGTAAGATGCTAATTCTTATCAGGCAGAAGAGGGTCAAACAGTCTGAGGGATGGTCAGGGTATTTTTTTTCTGTCTGCTGTGGGTCTTCAGGTGCAGCTCTGTTCCCTCACCACGATTCACCTATTTTTGAGGTGGATGGTGAAGGAGAAAACCAGCCTGACTGCATCAAGCAGCAGGAAATTCGAGTAGAAAAGACAGGTGTTCTGTGAGGTTTTCCATGGCTCCTGTTGCCAAGGAAACAAAAGTTCTGTTGGATTTGGAAGGCTGGGGAGTAATTGGCCTGACTGCAAATCAGGGCAGTGCAGGGCAAGGCAGGCTATTTATCTAATGTAATTATCTATGCACACAAAAAACCCCACACATTTAAGCTCAAATTAAGGAGGGGGAGACTTAGTGCAAATGAATTGTGAAAACATTGAAGTTTGGCAGAAGTTTTGAACATCATTTCAGGCACTGACACTACTGGCTGAAGCCAACCCCCTCACTAAATATTCTCTGGAAATATGAAGCTCAAAAATGAAACTGTACCATGCAAAGTAAAAGCTTCATTTATGTCCCACTCCAACCAAGAACTTACCCAGGCACTTGATATTTGAAATGTATAGAATACAGAATCAACCAGGTTGGAAAAGACCTCAGAGATCATCAAGTCCAGCTTAGAATCATGGAATCATGGAATCAGTAAGGTTGGATAAGACCTCAGAGAGCATCAAGTCCAACCTGTCACCCAACGTCTCCTGACAACTAAACCATGGCTCCAAGTGCCACATCCAATCCCCTCTTGAACACCTCCAGGGCTGGGGACTCCACCACCTCTGCTCTCTATCCATCAACTCAACCATGGCACCAAGGGCCTCATCCAGGCCCTTCTCAACCACCTCCAGGGATGGTGACTCCACCACCTCCCTGGGCAGCACATTCCAGCGGCAAATCTCTCTTGCTGGGAAGAACTTTCTCCTCACCTCCAGCCTAAACCTCCCCTGGCACAGCTTGATACTGTGTCCTCTTGTTCTGGTGCTGGATGCCTGGGAGAAGAGACCAACCCCCACCTGGATACAACCTCCCTTCAGGGAGTTGGAGAGAGCAAGCAGGTCTCCCCTGAGCCTCCTCTTCTCCAGGCTAAGCAACCCCAGCTCCCTCAGCCTCTCCTCACAGGGCTGTGCTCTAATCCCCTCCCCAGTCTCGTTGCCCTTCTGTGGGCACCTTCAAGTGTCTCAATGTCCTTTTACATTGAGAAGCCCAGAACTGGACACAGGACTCGAGATGTGACCTAACCAGTGTTGAGTCCAGTGCAGAATGACCTCCCTGCTCCTGCTGGCCACACTATTCCTAATGCAGGCCAGGATGCCATTGGCCTTCTTGGCCACCTGGGCACAGTGCTGTAGACTCAACAGATGATGATTAATATGCTAGAAACTGTGGAATCTACCTCTTTTCTTCCTCAGAACCTCTGAGGGCTGAATGTGAAATCAGATCTGTGATCTTATATATATATTTAATATTTTACTGCTATCACACAAAAATTATTTGAGTTCAAATGGAAGGAGCATCTCCTAAAAGAAGGACATTTAGAGCTAGGAGGAAAGTGAAGCTATGTTAGGGCAAGGTAGGGATAATGGCTGGCATACAAAAATCTCCATTAAATATTAGGTTTGGAAGCTGCAGTTATAAATCAAGAGCATTATGAAATGAAGAGTGGCAAAAGGAAGAGACTGGCTGCAGGTCTGAAAGGAAGACATGGCAGGCATAATGAATTGTGCCTCTGCAACAAAATTTATTAGCTAAAGTCTGGATCAATAGCACAGACTGCCTGCTTCAGAACAAAAAATCCACTGCCTATGCACACCGGAGCTGTGGAGGGAAAAGAGCTTCTGTGTCTTACTAGCTTCCTTTTCATGAACACCATGGTGGTCACTCCAGAAAGGAAATGTTTTTATCTGTGCAGTGTGCTTTCTGATTCTCAGTTTTTCTCACTGAGATTTAAAATTACCAAGATAAAGAAAATGCCAAAAGCAAAACCAATAACAAACCCAAATCCAAGTATTTTCCCACGTGACAAATGAGTTGTGAATGGAACCTTCTTCAGGAAGTGCATTGGATGCTCTACACCACACAGACCTTCAGTAGTCTGACTTCATAGAATCATAGAATTCTTTTGCTTGGAAGAGAGCTCTAAGATTACCGAGTCCAACTTTCAAGCTAACACCACCACAGCCATTAAACCATGGCCCAGAGTGGCCTGTCCACACATTTCTGGACCACCTCCAGAGATAGAATAGAATAGAATAGAATAGAATAGAATAGAATAGAATAGAATAGAATAGAATAGAATAGAATAGAATAGAATAGATCAGGTTGGAAGAGACCTTCAAGATCATCATGTCCAACCCATCAACCAATCCAACCCACCTAAACAACTCAACCATGGCACCAAGCACCCCATCAAGTCTCCTCCTGAACACCTCCAATGCTGGTGACTTCACTGCTTCTCTGGGCAGCATGCTCCACTCCCTGACCACTCTTGAAGCAAAAAAGGGAGAAGAGAAAGGGAAAAGGAAAAGAGAAAGGGAAAAGAGAAAGGGAAAAGAGAAAGGGAAAAGGGAAAAGGAAAGGGAAAGGGAAAGGGAAAGGGAAAGGGGAAAAGGAAAAGAGGAAAAGGAAAAGGGGGAAAGGGAAAGGGAAAGGGAAAGGAAAAGGAAAAGGAAAAGGAAAAGGAAAAGGAAAAGGAAAAGGAAAAGGAAAAGGAAAAGGAAAAGGAAAAGGAAAAGGAAAAGGAAAAGGAAAAGGAAAAGGAAAAGGAAAAGGAAAAGGAAAAGGAAAGCTCAGACTCAAACAGAAAAGAGGAAATAGGGCCACGAGGATGAGCAGAGGGCTGGAGCTGCTCTCCTATGAGGACAGACTGAGGGAGTTGGGGCTGTTCAGTCTGAAGGAGAGAAGGCTCTGAGGAGACCTAATTGTGGTCTTCCAGGATCTGAAGGGGGCTACAAGAAAGCTGGGGAGGGACTTTTTAGGATGTCAGGTAGGGATAGGACTAGGGGGAACCGAACAAAACTAGAAGTGGGTAGATTCAGATTGGATGTTAGGAGAAGTTCTTCCCCATGAGGGTGGTGAGAGCCTGGCACAGGTTGCCCAGGGAGGTGGTGGAAGCCTCATCCCTGGAGGTTTTTGCAGCCAGGCTGGATGTGGCTGTGAGCAACCTGCTGTAGTGTGAGGTGTCCCTGCCCATGGCAGCGGGGTTGGGACTGGCTGAGCCTTGAGGTCCCTTCCAACCCTAACAATTCTATGACTCTAATATTTAAGCTGCCTTTAAAATAAGCCTAATGAAACAGAAAATAATCTACACAGGATTTTAATAGGTAGTTTAATAAACCAAACTGGTAGAGTTACATTTACTGCAAGCATTATCTTGCTCCTCTCTGTAGTACAAGACAATAAGGGGGGGGGGAACCCAAACAACCAAACAAAAACCCTTTGTAAATATTAAGTAGTTTTCAATGCTAATGCAATTCTTAGCTAGTAAATGTCTTTTATTTTACTTTTCCCATCTGTCTAGCCATTATTTTGGCCCTTAATACAACAGCAACATGAACGTAATAAAGCAATTAGACTCCCAGCACACAGGCTGCCTCCACAATTAAAGCTGCTGGTAAATATTTACAACACTCTTGCACTTCTTTTTTTTTTAATTCTATGTATTTTTTTCCCCCCCCCCCCCCCTTTCTCAACTATAGCAAACTGTCTGTAATATTTAGATAGCTTATACACCTGGCCCCTTTTGAGCTCCTCAGTTCAGGAAGGAGGTTGACTTGCTGGAACATGTCTAGAGAAGGGCAACAAGGCTGGGGAGGGGTTTGGAGCACAGCCCTGTGAGGAGAGGCTGAGGGAGCTGGGGTTGCTTAGCCTGGAGAAGAGGAGGCTCAGGGGAGACCTTCTCGATGTCTACAACTACCTGAAGGGAGGCTGTAGACAGGCAGGGGCCGGTCTCTTCCCCAGGCAACCAGCACCAGAACAAGAGGACACAGTCTCAAGCTGCAGCAGGGGAGGTTCAGACTGGATGTTAGGAGGAAATTCTACACAGGGAAAGTGATTGGCCATTGGAATATGCTGTCTGGGGAGGTGGTGGAGTCACCATCATTGGAGGTGTTTAGGAGGAGACTTGATAGGGTGCTTGGTTGCATGGTTTAGTTGACTAGGTGGTGTTGGTTGATAGGTTGGACACAATGATCTCGAAGGTCTCTTCCAACCTGGTCTATTCTATTCTATTCTATTCTATTCTATTCTATTCTATTCTATTCTATTCTGAGAAAAAATTACTCAGTTCTCAAAAGCCAGACATTTCAACCAATCTCTGAACTTCAACAGGATATTTTTTTTCTGTGGAGCTCCGTAGAATGATTAGGGGGAATGGATCCAAGCTGGAGGAGGGAGGATTTACATCAGATATTAGGAAAATGTTCTTCACCATGAGGCTTGTGAGACACAGGCACAGGTTGCCCAGGGAGGTGGTGGAGGCCTCATCCCTGTAGGTTGTTTAGGCCAGGCTGGATGTGGCTCTGGGCAGTCTGATCTAGTGGGAAACATCCCTGCCCATGGCAGGGGGCTTGGAACTGGCTGATCCTTGTCCCTTCCAACCCTAACAATTCTGTGATTCTATGACTGTAAAATTATTTTACCTGCTGTTTCAAAGGAGAGATTATTCACCTCTTTCTGAGAAGAGATGTCTAGAAGCCAATTAAGAGTCATTTTTTTTTCTCATGTGGGGAAGACTCAAAGTCTTACTGTGCCTGTGAAAAAAAATACTCAATTAAATTTGTTCTGAAAGTAAGAGTTTTGGTTTTCAATGCTGATTTCTGATTGCAAAACAATTAAGGCCTTTAAAAATTAATTAGAAGAAAGAAAACCACTGGCTCACACAAAAATTGGTTGGAACTGGATGACCTCTGAGGTCCCTTCCAACCCTGATAATTCTGTGATTCTATTTCAACCCAGTACACTCCTCACTCACTGAATCAAGTGAGGCATTTACTTTCAACTTAAGTGGAGGAAAAGGGTCTTGCTTTGATAGGAACAAAATGACTTCTTTGTGTTTGCACCTTATTAATTACTTGATGTGGAAATATTAGATCCTACAATTCCTCTGACCTGTCATCAGATCTTATTAAGCCAACTCTTTTGAAGAACTCCTTTGGACTGAACAGGACTCAATGGCATGAGATTTAACATAGCTAAGGCCTGACTTCTACACATTGGCCACAACAACCCCATGCAGTGCTACAGAGTGGCTGAGAGCAGCCAGGCAGAGAGGGACCTGGGGGTACTGGTTGACAGTAGGCTGAACATGAGCCAGCATTGTGCACAGGTGGCCAAGAAGGCCAATGGCATCCTGGCCTGCATCAGGAACAGTGTGGCCAGCAGGAACAGGGAAGTCATTCTGCCTTGTACTCAGCACTGGTTAGGCCACACCTTGAGTCCTGTGTCCAGTTCTGGGCCCCTCAATTTAAGAAGGACATTGAAATACTTGAATGTGTCTAGAGAAGGGCAACAAAGCTGGGGAGGGGTCTGGATCACAGCCCTGTGAGGAGAGGCTGAGGGAGCTGGGGTTGCTCAGCCTGGAGAAGAGGAGGCTCAGGGGAGACCTCATTGCTCTCTCCAACTCCCTGAAGGGAGGCTGTAGCCAGGTGGGGGTTGGTCTCTTCTCCCAGGCAATCAGCACCAGAACAAGAGGACACAGTCTCAAGCTGCACCAGGGGAAGTTCAGGCTGGATGTTAGGAAGAAATTCTTCATAGGAAGAGACATTGGCCCTTGGAATGTGCTGCCCAGGGAGGTGGTGTAGACACCATCACTGGAAGTGTTTAAGAAGAGACTGGATGAGGCACTTGATGCCATGGTTTAGTTCATTAGATGGTGTTGGGTGATAGGTTGGACTTGATCTCAAAGGTCTTTTCCAACCTGGAAACCTATTCTGACTTTGCTAGACTAAAATAAACATTGGGAAAGAAAACACCCAACCAACCAACCAAAAGGGTAAAATGTATCTGTTCTAGTACTGGATTTGGAAAACAGATATCTGAATGTTTTTATGGTCATTGGATGCAGAATATAGATCAATAAACTGTCATGTACCACAAACCCCAGTTCAATATTATGACTCAAAGAGGTGTCCATTCATTTCAACTAAACAAACAAGCAAACAGACAAAACCAACAACAACAACAGAAAAAGGAAAGTAAAAAGAACAAACATGCCCAGTAGAGTTCAAACCACCCCTTCCAAGCTATTTTCAGGACATGGAGTGATAAATGAGTGGCTATCCAGAAGCAACATCTGATTCAGAGCCACTAGGTGTCAGCATGTAAATATCCCTGAACAGATTTATCTGCCAGACAAATTAGTTGGCAGTAAACAAGTGTAAGAAGAATGTAGGTGGTCAACCATGTCCTTACAATGCCATGGAAGAAAGCTACTTGGTTTGAGCTCTCACAGAATGTCTGGTTGGAAGAGACCTCAAAGATCCTCCAGTCCAACCCTCAACCTAGCACTGAAGGGACAACACTAAACCATGGCCCTAAGGGCCAGCTCCACAGGCTGCTTAAACACCTCCAGGGATGGTGACTCCACCACTGCCCTGAGCAGACCATCCCACTCTTTGAGAACCTTTGCTCACTTTGCACAATATTAGAATGACTGAGAAATGTTTTCCCACATGACAAATGAGTTGTGAGTGGAACCTTCTTCATGAAATGCATTGCATATTCTAAGGATCCATTGGATACCCCAACTTGCACAGACCTTCAGTAGTCTGACTTCATAGAAACATAGAATTCTTTTGCTTGGAAGAGAACTCCAAGATCATCAAGTCCAACTGTCAACACCACCACAGCCATTAAGCCATGGCCCAGAGTGCCCTGTCCACACATTTCTGGAACATCTCCAGAGATGGTGAGTCCACCACCTCCCTGGGCAGCCTGTTCCTATCCCTGAACACTCTTGCAGCAAAGAAAAAGTGTCAGAGCCACATCCAGCCTGGCCTTAAAAACATCCAGGGATGAGGCTTCTACCACCTGTTCCAGTGTCTCACCAACCTCATGGTGAAGAACTTCTTCCTGATGTCTAATCTAAATCTTCCCTCCTCTAGCCTGCACCCACTCCCCCTAGTCCTATCACTACCTGACACTCTAAAAAGCCCCCAGCAGCTTTCTTGTAGGCCCTTCAGATATTGGAAGGCCATAATAAGGTCTCTTCTCTTCTACAAACAGCCCCAACTCCCTTAGCCTGTCCTCATAGGAGAGGTGCTCCAGCCCTCTGATCATCCTCATGGCCCTCCTCTGGACAAGTCCCTCCTATTCTGTCACCTGCTACTTGGGAGAACAGGCCAACCCTCACCTCACTCCAACCTCCTCTCAGGGAACTGATTGCTTTCCCAGCCAAAACTTTCTGATACCAGAAGATGGCCTGGTTGTCTCACACAGACTCTTCATCCTTGCATGTTCAATGAGCTGCTTCATTAGTTTGTACTAGAATTGCTCCCTCCTGATTCTGCACTTGATGGAGGAGAAGTTAGATACTGAGGAGGACTGGAGAGACATCCTGTACCTTCTTATTGTTTTTTTCAGGTCTTTCTTTACTTCAGGAATAGAGAGTAGAGAAGAGAAGGCTGAGGGGAGACCTCATCCCTCTCCAAGGATGCCTGAAGGGAGGTTGGAGCCAGGAGGGGGCAACCTTTTCTCCTTGGTGGCAGGAGGCAGGACCAGAGGAAATGGTTTCAAGCTGTGCCAGAGGAGGTTTAGGCTGGGTGTTAGGAAATACTTCTTCACTGGAAGGGTTTTCAAGCAGTGGAATGGTCTGCTCAGGGCAGTGGTGGAGTCACCATCCTTGGAGGTGTTTAAGCAGCCTGTGGAGCTGGCCCTTAGGGCCATGGCTTAGTGTTGTCCCTTCAGTGCTAGGTTGAGGGTTGGACTGGAGGATCTTTGAGTAGACATATTCTGTGAGAGCTCAAACCAAGTAGCTTTCTGTTGTCACTGAGACAGTCATGTGTCCCCATCCCCAGACACAATGCCATAGCCTATTGGGTGCCAAAACATGAGGGGCAAATTTACATCCTTTATCTTACTAGTGGTCCATTACTAAAGTAGAGCTAATAACTCATCAGAGCAGCCAGCCCAAGGCAGGTATCACTGCTTTAACAAGCACACTGAAACTGCAGTGTGCTTCACTTGCTGGCTCTGGTGCTTTTGTGCCATTGTGATGCTGATTCTTTAGGTGCAAGAGGGGTTTCATAGAAACATAGAATCAGCCAGATTGGAAAAGACCTCAGAGATCATCAAGTCCAACCTATTACCTAACACCTAGCACCTCCTGAAAACTAAACCATGGCTCCCAGTGCCACATACAATTCTTTTTTGAACACCTCCAGGGACTCCACCACCTCCCTGGGCAGCACATTCTAATGGTCAATTACTCTTGCTGGGATGAAGTTTCTCCTCACCTCAAGCCTAAACTTTCCCTGGTGCAGCTTGAGACTGTGTCCTCTTGTTCTGGTGCTGGTTGCCTGGGAGAAGAGACCAACCCCCACCTGGCTACAGCCTCCCTTCAGGTAGTTTTAGAAAGCAAGAAGGTGTCTCCTAAGCCTCCTCTTCTCCAGACTAAGCAACCCCATCTCCCTCAGCCTCTCCTCATAGGGCTTGTGCTTCATGTGTCTGAGAGGCTAATATGTGACCAAAACTGCTTAGTACTGCGACTCATCCTTAGCTTTTTCAGCCATTGGCAGACTCCTGGCATGTCACCTCATGTAAACTACTTAAGGCTTTCTGTTGTCTTACTCTTCTAATAAGTACTGACATTTCCTTGAATCTGCACCATAATGCTTATTGGCTATACTGTAACTACCTAATGAAACCCATGGATGCCTCTTAGAGAAGTCAGAAAGCATCTGAAGGGCTTTAACAGCTATTTAACTATGATTAATGACATATCTAAATAACACACTGGTAGGAGAGTGATATAGATTTAATAGGCAGGCTTGAACAGAGCCATTCAAGAGAGTTTGGTGATGTTGGAGCATTGGGTGTTTTGATCATCTCATCCCTTCTCTGCATAGCTGTCAAGGCTCTGTGACTAATCACAGAGGAGACACTCTAAATAAAACCAGGGTGGCCTACACTGAAGTTTAGCCTGAGTTTAGCAGCCTCCATTTTTGTCAAAGCACAGAGGATGTTTTTAAGATGTTTTTAAGGTGTTTTAAGCATGGACATGGCACTCTAGGACATGATTTCATCACAGAATCACAGTATATTAGAGGCTGGAAGGGACCTCCAGCGATCATCCAGTGCAACCCCCCTGCCAAAGCAGGATCACCCAGGGGAGTCTGCACAGGAATGCATCCAGGTGGGGTTGGAAAGTCTCCAGAGAAGGAGACTCCACAACCTCTCTGGGCAGCCTGCTCCAGGGCTCTGCCACCCTCCCTGTAAAGCAGTGTCTCCTCATGTTGAGCTGAAACCTTCTGTCTTCATGTTTGCATCCATTGGTCCTTGTCTTATTACTGTGCACCACAAAAAGGGCTTGGCCCCCTCCACTTGACACCCATTTCTCAGATATTGATAGATATTGATCAGATCCCCTCCCAGTCTTCTTCTCAAGGCTAAACAGCCCCAAGACTCTCAGTCTCCCTTCACAGGGGAGATGCTCAAGTCCCCTCATCATCTGGATGGCTCTCCATTGGACTCTCTCCAGCAGGTCTCTGTCTCTCTTGAACTGGGGAGTCCAAAACTGGACACAGTATTCCAGAGGTGGTCCCACCAGGGCAGAGCAGAGGGGGAGAAGAACCTCCCTAGACTTGCCTGCCACACTTTTCTTACTGCACCCCAGGATCCCATTGTCTCCCTTGTCCACCAGGGCACATTGCTGTCCCATGCTGTCCACCAGCACTCCAAGGTCCTTCTCCATGGAGCTGCTTTACAGCAGAGTAGTCCCTGACCTGTCCTGGTGCCTGTTGTTGCTTCCCAGGTGCAGAACCCTGCATTTGAACTTCACCCAGCCCTCCAGCCTGTCCAGATCTCGTTGGATGGCTGCATAGCATTATGGGGTGTTGGCCACCCCCCCAGTTCTGTCTCATCAGCAGACTTTCTGAGAGTACACTCAGTCTCCTCATCCATGGTGGAATCGGTTTGATGGTTGGACTTGATCATTGAAACATAGAATCAATAATGTAGGAAAAGACCTCAGAGATCATCAAGTCCAACCTGTCACCCAGCACCTCCTGACAACAAAACCATGGCTCCAAGTGCCACATCCAAGCCTTTTTTGAACACCTTCAGGGACGAGGAGTCCTCCACCTCCCTGGCCAGCACATCCCAGTGGCCAGTTACTCTTGCTGGGAAGAACTTTCTCCTCACCTCCAGCCTAAACTTCCCCTGGCACAGCTTAGAGGTCTTACATCTTAGAGGTCTTTTCCAAATAAAACAATTTTATGACTCTGTGATTCTGTGGTGATTGATGTGATGCAAGTAAGATCAAGAACAAAGTGTAACTCCTTGATTTAATCAACTCCCACATGTAGCAAGGATGTAAACTAAGCTGTCTCCAACAGCTGAAGTGGTAGAGAAAGAAAGACACAGAAAATGAGGCACAGGAAGAGAGTGTGACAGTACATGCAGCTCTGACAGGATGAGGGACAGACTGAGGGAGTTGGGGCTGTTCAGTCTGGAGAAGAGAAGGCTCCAAGGCAACCTAATTGTGGTCTTCCAGGATCTGAAGAGGGCTACAAGAAAGCTGGGGAGGAACTTTTTTGGGTGTCAGGGAGGGATAGGACCTAGAAATGGGTATAAATGGGACCCACTAAAAATGGGTAGATTCAGATTGGATGTTAGGAAGAAGTTCTTCCCCATGAGGGTGGTGAGAGCCTGGCACAGGTTGCCCAGGGAGGTGGTGGAAGCCTCATCCCTGGAGGTTTTGAGGGGCAGGCTGGATGTGGCTGTGAGCAACCTGCTGGAGTGTGAGGTGTCCCTGGCCATGGCAGGGGGTTTGGAACTGGCTGATCCTTGAGGTCCCTTCCAACCCTGACAATTCTATGATTCTATGAGAGATGAAGAAAGCCAGAAAAGAGTTAACATCTCTGACAACTTCAAATGGAAATCAGAGAGGAACTCTCACCAGTTTTCATTTTTTCCCCCTCATTTTTACCTGGCCTGCAGTGACTGCTGACCACAGCACATCTAAAAGGGAAGGAACTGACCAGAGCAGCTGCAATGAGTCAAGTTTTGTAGGCCACATGTAAGATAAAATGGTGTCATCACTGATGTGTTCTTCAACGTTGCACTGGAGCAGGCTGCCCAGAGAGGCTGTGGAGCCTCCTTCTCTGGAGACTTTTCAAACCTGCCTGGATATGTTCCTGTGTGACCTGCCCTGGGTGATCCTGCTTGTGGCAGGGGTTGTAGACTCAAACTCTGAAGGTCCCTTCCAATCCCTAACTTTCTGTGATGCTGTGACCTGCCATTGCCTGTCTTATTCCCATCACTAGAATACAGGTTGCAGCAGTTCAGTTGTTCACCTGCATTCAAGGTAGAAAAACTGGTTTAATGAGGACATTATACATGTAGAACAACACACACCTGCCAGAAACCCAGTAGATCTGGGGGTCATTGCCTAGAAAGCTCAGGATCCAGACCCTCACTTCTCTTCTGCCTGCTGAGCATCTCACTGCCTGTATGTCACCTGTTATAGAATCATACAGTTGTTAAGGTTGGAAGGGACCTCAAGGATCAGCCAGTTCCAACCCCCCTGCCATGGGCAGGGACACCTCACACTACAGCAGGTTGCTCACAGCCACATCCAGCCTGGCCTTCAAAACCTTCCAGGGATGGAGGTGACTGCCCAGCTCCCAGAACAGCAGGCAGGAGCGCAAGTGATGCTGACAGAAGGTGGAGATAGAATAGAATAGAAAGGATAGAATAGAATGGAATGGAATGGAATGGAATGGAATGGAATGGAATTAACCAGGTTGGAAAACACCTCTGAGATCATCAAGTCCAACCTATCACTATCTAATCAACTCAACTATGACACCAAGTGCCTCATCCAGTCTATTCTTAAACACCTCCAGAGATGGGGACTCCACCTCTTCCCTGGGCAGCACATTCCAATGGCCAATCTCTCTGTCTGGGAAGAACTTCTTCCTAACATCCAGTCTAAACCTCCCCTGGTGCAGCTTGAGGCTGCTCTCTGCCAAGGGGCAAGGGCTGTACTGTCCCCTCTTTCCCCTCTGGAAAACTCAGTCATGATAAGGAGAGAGATGAAAGCAGTCTGAATGAAGCACAGTCTGAGGACCTGTGATGGTATGAGTGTGTTATTCAAACACTCAGGTGGGTCTAGCAGCGCTATTTTTAGCTCTGGTTATTGAGCAAGTTAACTCCTCAGAGATTCACAACCTGGAGTGATTCTGTTTCTTAAATCCCAAGAAATGGCAGAGTGATAAAGGAAAAATTCTCACTCAGCAGCTGCAATACATCTGCATTGGTAATTCAATTTCCTTAGCATGGTGGCAGAGGCCTTTACCAGAGGCAACACTTCAAGATTATTTATTGATTCAGGGAGCTATTGCATCTTCAGGCAGGAATAATGGATGTCTGGAGTGTATTAGTCTAAATGTTCAATAGGTGCCCTTTTGATTTGGAGCAGCAAGAACTTTCTTCTTCCTGGATCAGTTTTGACTCAGAAAACCTCCAGTCTCCTCCAGGCTGCCAATCTCCTCCATTGTGCCACATCCACAGTGATAAAAGATGAACTTGGCATGAAAAAACCCACCCAATCCAAGTAGCTGTGGGCAGTAGCCAGATGTCCTGTGGGAGGAATCTGACTGAGTTCTCCCACCTAGAAGATGATGCAGTGCTGACCTTTAGGTGCAGTGCAAGCCAGATGCCTTTCCTTATTTATTGGTCCACAGGGAGTGAGAACTCTCTGCTTGAGGCAGTTGATATAAATTGATAGAAATACCAAAGGATAGCTTTGGATACCAGTCAATGTCACCATCATTTTGGTGACTAATAAAAGCTTCTGGTGGATCTATTAAAATGATGCAGTGGCCATCCAGAGGCTAATAGGAATGGGGAAGCCAATTGGATGAAATTGAAGGGATGGGACATGGCACTTGGTGCCATGGTTTAGTCCTGAGGTCTGTGGTGACAGGTTGGACTTGATGATCTTTGGAGGTCTCTTCCAACCTTGGTGATTCTGTGATTTTTAAGTCAGTGGGACCTCTTGATTAAACAACAACAAAAAAAGAAGTGCCTAATGCTGGCACCTGGAGGATTGTGTCCAGCCCTAGAGCCCTCAATACAGGGAGGAAGACATAGACCTGATGGAGGGTGTCCAGAGGAGGGCCGTGAAAATGATCAGGGGGTTGGAACACCTCTGCTGCAAGGACAGGCTTAGGGAGCTGGGGGTGTTCAGCCTGCACAAGAGAAGGATCCAGGGAGACCTAATAGCAGACTTCCAGTACCTGAAGTGGGCTACAAGAAGGCTGCAGAGGGAGTTTGCAAAAGCCTGCAGTGACAGTGACAGGAGCAACGGTTTGAAATTAGAGAAGAGCAGATTTAGATTGGATGTTAGGAACAAGTTCTGCACCATGAGGGTGGTAGAACCCTGGAACAGGTTGCCCAGAGAGGTGGTTGAGGCCCCAGCCCTGTAACTATTCAAGCTGGGGCTGGACAGGGCTCTGGGCCGCCTGATCTAGCTGAGGATGTCCCTGCTGACTGCAGAGGGGGTTGGACTGTGATTCTGTGTTTCTATGATTCTATGATTTTAAGATTCTATGAATCTATGATTCTATGTATCTATGATTCTATGTACCTATGATTCTATGTATCTATGGTTCTATGTATCTATGATTCTATGTATCTATGAGTCTATGTACCTATGATTCTATGTATCTATGATTCTATGTATCTATGATTCTATGTATCTATGAGTCTATGTACCTATGATTCTATGTATCTATGATTCTATGTATCTATGATTCTATGTATCTATGAGTCTATGTACATATGATTCTATGTACCTATGATTCTATGTATCTATGATTCTATGTACCTATGATTCTATGTATCTATGATTCTATGTATCTATAATTCTATGCCTCTATAATTCTGTGAATCTGTGCTCTTGGCAAAGCAGCACTGGTTCTAACTTCTGACAAGTTCAGAAGCTACCTGTAGGGAATACTAAAACTGTCTACCCTTCATACACCTGTATCCTAACCAGGAGAGCACAAGGTCTGCACTCAAGCTATGAGAACCAGCTTTTCCAATCAGGAGATCTCTTCAGGAGACATCTGTGAGGCTGACAAAACTGCCTTTTGCTGGGGTGCTGGATGGTGGCTGCAGTTCTTCCTCTAGAACACTTTGTAAGCCTGATGCCCTTTGCTATCATAAAGGCAGGCAAGAACCCTTTGTGTTAAATGTTTGACAGCTGTGATTTCCTCTTAGCAGGGTTTAGTCTGGAGAAGAGAGGACTGAGAGGGGATCTGATCAATGTCTATCAATATCTGAGAGGTGGGGGGCAAGTGGAGGGGGGCTAAGCTCTTTTTTGGTGGTGTGCACTAATAAAATAAGGAACAAGGGATACAAACCCGAACAGAGAAGATTTCACTTCAACATTAGGAGAAACTTCTTTACAGTGAGGGTGCTGGAGCACTGGAGCAGGCTGCCCAGAAAGGCTGTGGAGTCTTCTTCTCTGGAGACTTTCCAAACCCTCCAGGATGCATTCCTGTGTGGACTCCCCTGGGTGATCCTGCTGTGGCAGGGTGGTTGGATGTGATGATCTCTGGGGATCCCTTCCAACCTCTAACATTCTGTGATTCTGTGGGTTGTAAGAGACCTGTCTGCCAGAAGGAGCTGGTTTGGAATGCATGATTACACATGCCTGCCAGAGCCCACGTTGCCTGAGACATGATGGATGATTCTAAAGCTGCATTATTATTGTAATTAATTATCATTATTTCACAAACCTGAAGAGTGCAATCTATTTGAAGTGCTTTTCCTGAGCCTTGTCTTGATGCAGGTGAGGCAGCGTACACCCACAGACCCAAACTCACTCACTTCATTTTTCCCTCTTTCAATTTCTATCCTGAAATCCATCATCTCAAAGCCTAACAATGTTGGATTCATATCTGTCTCTTCCTTGATACTTGCAACCCCTTGCTCTGAATCTATGTCCCTCCTTCTCTCTCCCATTTCATAGAATCAGCCAGATTGGAAAAGACCTTTGAGATCATCGAGTCCAACCTATTACCTAATACCCAACATCTCCTGACAACTAAACCATGGCTCCAAGGGCCACATCCAAGCCTTTTTTCAACACTTCCAAGGATGGTGACTCCACCACCTCCCTGGGCAGCACATTCCAATGGCAAATCTCTCTTGCTGGGAAGAACTTTCTCCTCACCTCCAGCCTAAACCTCCCCTGGTGCAGCTTGAGACTGTGTCCTCTTGTTCAGGTGCTGGTGACCTGGGAGAAGAGACCAACCCCCACCTGGCTACAACCTCCCTTCAGGGAGTTGCAGAGAGCAATGAGGTCTCCCCTGAGCCTTCTCTTCTGCAGGCTAAGCAACCCCAGCTCCCTCAGCCTCTCCTCACAGGGCTGTGCTCCAGACCCCTCCCCAGCTTTGTTGCCCTTCTCTGGACATGTTCAAGAGTCTCAATGTCCTTCTTAAATTGAGGACAGAACTGGAGACAGGACTGAAGGTGTGGTCTAACCAGTGATGAGCAGAGGGCACAATGACTTCCTTGCTCCTGCTGGCCACACTATTCCTGATGCAGGCCAGGATGCCATTGGCCTTCTTGGCCACTTGGGCACACTGCTGGCTCATGTTCAGCCTACTGTCAACCAGCACCCCCAGGTCCCTCTCCACCTGGCTGCTCTCCAGCCACTCTGACCCCAACCTGTAGCACTGCATGGGTTTGGTGTGACCAAAGGGCAGCACCTGGCACTTGGACTTGTTAAATGACTTCCTGTTGGACTCTGCCCATCTGTCCATCCTGTCAAGGTTCCTCTGCAGAGCTCTCCTACCCTCTAACAGATCAACTCCTGCCCCCAGCTTGGTGTTGCCTGCAAATTTGCTAATGGTGGACTCAATCCCCTTGTGCAGATATTCAAGGTGAGGCTGGACAAGGCTCTGGGCAACATGATCTAGTTATGGATGACACTGCTGACTGCAGAAGGGGTTAGAGTGTATGACTTTTGGAGGTCCTTTCCAGCCCAGGCCATTCTGTGACTGTGATTGGTCACCATCACTGGAGGTGTTCAGAAGGAGACTTCATAGGGTACTTGGTTGCATGGTTTAGTTGGTTGGGTGGTGTTGGATGATAGGTTGGACATGATGATCTTGAAGGTCTCTTCCAACCTGGTTTGTTCTATTCTATTCTATTCTATTCTATTCTATTCTATTCTATTCTATTCTATTCTATTCTATTCTATTCTATGTGAACACAATGACAGTAGGATTTGTTTGTGGGTTTTGTGGTGGCCTAAAAAATGAAGCAAAAAGAGAAACCATTATAAGGACAAATACACTGCATGGCAACAAATGTTAAGGAACTCTCTCTGCAGCACTGTTAAGTAACACTTGCTCAGTCTCCTTTCAACATTACAGCTGTCAATGGTAGGTAATTAGTGCACAATATCTGAAAAACAACTCCAACTTGATTGATCTATTTTGAAGGATTAGATCATGTGCACTGGGTTCACATTTCCACTAGAAGGAAATCCCATCTGGGTGTGTTTCTGTGTGACCTGCCCTAGCTGATCCTGCTTTGGCAGGGGGGGTTGGACTCAATGATCTCCAAAGGCCCCTTCCAACCCCTACCATTCTATGATTCTGTGAGAGTCCCAGGAGTACATTTTAACAGGTTTGTGGGTTTGGAGTTCCTCCACTATGGATAAACCTCTGAGACATGCTGGAAAAACAAATGTATGGATATATAGAATATGTGATAGCTTTGAAAGCTTCTGAATTATCATAGATCTTTTGAAGGGTATTTTTTATTCAGACCATGTTGAAGCACTGACTGTCTCTGTGTGATAACAAGATGAAAGTGATCTGCCTGAGAGAGTCCAATGGAGAGCCACGAGGATGAAGAGGGGACTTGAGCATCTCCCTTATGAAGAGAGACTGAGAGCCCTGGGGCTGTTTAGTCTGGAGAAGAGAAGGCTGAGAGGGGATCTCATCAAAGCCTCTCAATATCTGAGGGGTGGGTGTCAAGTGGAGGAAGCCAATCTCTTTCTGGTGGTGCACAATAATAAGACAAGGAACAATGGATACAGACTTGAACGCAGAACTTCAACACACCTCAACATGAAAGCTTCTTTACAGTGAGGGTGCTGGAGCAGCCTGCCCAGAGAGGTTGTGGAGTTTCCTTCTCTGGAGACTTTCCAAACACTCCTGGATGTGTTTCTGCGCAGACTGCCCTGGGTGATGCTACTTTTGGCGGTGGGGTTGGACTGGATGATCTTTGGAGGTCCCTTCCAACCTCTGTGATACGGTGAACAAATGAGCAAAGTAGCTGACGAGTCCGTGGCTCAAATACTTCACATTTTGAGTTAGTTACCACATCATTGTCTTTTTTATGCTTGAGCAAGTTACACAGGCTCACCAACTCTCTGGTATGCTGTGCAGACAGAACTTAATGTGCTCCCAATCAGGAGCTTACTTCTTTCTAATCAATTTAACGTGATTAAATACCGACATGCGGTTCCTTTCACATTACCACCTTCCATTTGGTGCAGCTCTGGGGTCTGAAAACTGCTGAACCTGGAAATCAGAGGGAAATATTTCAAACATACTGTTGCTTATTTTGCTGCAGGCCTAACAAGATGCCATGTCCTGTTTAATGATACCTAGAAGCGTGATGAAATACATTTTCCCCTCTAAAGATGGAAAGGAAAGCTTCTCTAATAGTGCGGCCAGCAGGAGCAGGAAAGTCATTCTGCCCTGTGCTCAGCACTGCTTAGGCCACACCTGGAGTCCTGTGTCCAGTTCTGGGACCCTCAATTCGAGAAAGATGTTGAGTTGCTGGAAGGTGTCCAGAGAAGGGCAACAAAACTGGGGAGGGGTCTGGAGCACAGCCCTGTGAGGAGAGGCTGAGGGAGCTGGGGTTGCTTAGCCTGGAGAAGAGGAGGCTCAGGGGAGACCTTCTTGCTCTCTCCAGCTCCCTGAAGGGAGGTTGTAGCCAGGTGGGGTCTGGTCTCTTCTCCCAGGCAACCAGCACCAGAACAAGAGGACAGAGTCTCCAGCTGTGCCAGGGGTGGACATTAGGAAGAAGTTCTTCACAGAAAGAGAGCTTGGCCATTGGGATGTGCTGCCCAGGGAGGTGGTGGAGTCCCCATCACTGGAAGTGTTTAAGAAGAGACTGGATGAGGCACTTGGTGCCGTGGTTTAGATGGGTGATGATGTTGGGTGATAGGTTGGACTCGATGATCTCTGAGGTCTTCTCCAACCTGGTTAATTCTATTCTATTCTATTCTATTCTATTCTATTCTATTCTATTCTATTCTATTCTATTCTATTCTATTCCATTCCATTCTATTCTATTCCATTCCATTCCATTCCATTCCATTCCATTTTTTTTCCCCATTCCCCCTAGTCCTATCATTACCTGACACCCTATAAAGTGGTGCCATCCTCAACTAGATCAGGTTGCCCAGAGCCCTGTCCAGCCTCACCTTGAATATCTCCAGGGATGGGGCCTCAACTACATCCCTGGGCAACCTGTTCCAGTGCTCCCCTACCCTCATGGGAAAGAACTTGTTCCTAACATCCAACCTAAATCTTCTCTGGTCTGAATCTGTTGCCCCTTGTCCTATCACTGCAGGCTTGTGTAAACAGTCTCTCTCCATCCTTTTTGTAGGACCCTCTCAGGTACTGGAAGGTGAACTTGCTTCTCTAGACAGTTCAGGAAAGAAAGTTTAGAGTGGAAGCAGCTTGTCTTAATTTGTCTTTTCCTTTTTTTCTTCTTCTTTTTTTTTTTTAATATTATGCCTTGTTACATAATGACAAGAATAATCTTTATCACTTTGTTCCTTACGTGGCAGAAAATGACTTTCTGGACTGATCAAACACCTCAGGCTTTGCCTTTCTGTTTAATCAGTTCCAGCAGCTGCTCGTAGTTTCAAATGGTACAAAGCAATAGAGTTTAATTGCTTAATTAAACTCAAACCTCAGTTGTCTTTTTAACAGGCAGGGGTCTGCCTAGCTTCTGGGTACTCAACGACTATCAGCGAGGAAGCAAATGACATTGCCCTTCTCTCAAGGATGGTTGATCTAGTGGTGCTCTGTGCACACTGAAAAGGAAAAGCCAAGGACCTCTCCTGGGATGGAATCAGGAGGTCTTTTCCCTGCTTGTTTGTTTGTTTTGGTCTTATTTTCTTTTCAACCTGAGTTACTGATTTTATATGACCACAGCTGCTTCTCTAGCTGTTTTGTTACAGGCTGGCAAGAACACAGAAGGCAAAAACTTGAGGAGAGTAGAATCATAGATCAGAGAATCACAGAATCATAGAGTCACAGAATAATAGAATCATAGGATCACAGAATCATAGCATCACAGAGCCATAGAACCATAGAATCTTAGAACCATAGAATCACAGAATCAGGGAGCCATAGAAACACAGAATCACAGAATCATAGAGCCACAGAATCACAGAATCATAGAGCCACAGAATCACAGAATCATAGAGCCATAGAAACACAGAATCACAGAATCATAGAGCTATAGAAACACAGAATCACAGAATCAGAGAATCATAGAGCCATAGAATCACAGAATCATAGAGCCATAGAAACACAGAATCACAGAATCATAGAGCCATAGAAACACAGAATCACAGAATCATAGAGCCACAGAATCAGAGAATCATAGAGCCATAGAATCACAGAATCACTGAATCATAGAGCCATAGAAACACAGAATCACAGAATCATAGAGCTATAGAAACACAGAATCACAGAATCATAGAGCCATAGAAACACAGAATCAGTCACAGAGCCATAGAATCATAGAGCCATAGAAACACAGAACCACAGAATCATAGAGCCATAGAATCATAGACTCACAGAATCATAGAGCCATAGAATCACAGAATGATAGAGCCATAGAATCAGAGAATCAGAGAATTATAGAGCCATTGAAACACAGAATCATACAGCCATAGAATCACAGAAACAATGATCCATAGAATCATAGAATGACAGAATCATAGAATGACAGAAACACAGAATCATAGAATGATCTGGGTTGGAAGAGATCTCCAAAGGTCATCTAGTCCAACCCCCTCTGCAGTCAGCAGGGGCAGCCTCAACTAGATCAGGTTGCCCAGAGCCCTCTTGAACCTCACTTTGAATATCTACAGGAACGTGGCCCCAGTTACCTCTCTGAGCAACCTGTTCCTGTGTTCCACTACCCTCATAGTAAAGGACTCGTTCCTAACACCCAATCTAAATCTAGTCTTCCGTTGAGCTTGAGTCAACCCTGTCAAAGTTCTGACTTCATGGGGCTTTTTTATTTTCTTCCCTGCCTCTGTCATTTGATGTCAGCAGTTTTAATAAGCAGGTACAAATGTATTTCACCTGACAAGCTGCTCTCCAACTCCAGCTCTCTTACATAGATAAAGAGCACAGGGCTGATGCATGACAGTTTCACAGAATACAGGATACAGAATTAACCAGGTTGGAAAAGACCTTCAAGATCATTGAGTCCAACCTATCACCCAATACTATTGCACCAAGTGCCTCAGCCAGTCTCTCCTTAAACCCTTCCAGTGATGGTGACTCCACCACCTCCCTGGGCAGCACATTCCAATGGTCAAATCTCTCTTGCTGTGAAGAATTTCATCCTCACCTCCAGCCTAAACCTCCCCTTGGCACAGCTTGGGACTGTGTCCTCTTTATTCTCGTGCTGGGAGAAGAGACCACTCCCCACCTGGGTTTGTTTCAATGTTGGAATTTAGTTTTCTTTTAATAGATGAAACTCTGCTTTTCTTTGAATGTATTAAAATTCACTTTTCTTTCACTATTTGAAAATTTGGTTGGCTTTCAATGTTTTAAATTTCATTTTCCTTTCAATATATAAAAAATAGGTTTTCATTTAATTCACCCTCATGGGGAACAACTTCTTCCTAACATCCAATTTGAATCTCCCCACTTCTATTTTCGTTCCATTCCCCCCAGTCCTATCATTCCCTGACACCCTCAAAAGTCCCTCCCCAGCTTTCTTGTAGCCCCCTTCAGATCCTGGAAGGCCACAATTAGGTCTCCTCAGAGCCTTCTCTTCTCCAGACTGAACAGCCACAACTCCCTCAGTCTGTCCTCAGAGCAGAGCAGCTCCAGCCCTCTGCTCATCCTCGTGGCCCTTCTCTGCATACCTTCCAGCACCTCCAGATCCTTTCTGTAGTAGGGGCTCCAGAACTGGATGCAGTACTCCAGGTGTGGACTCAGCAGAGAACAGCAGATCAGAGGGGGATGAATCACCTTCCTTGACCTGCTGGCTCTGCCTCTCTTGATGGAGCCCAGGATCTGGTTGGCTTTCTGGGCTGCAAGTGCACACTGGTTCTCTTCTATGAGTCCATGAAATATATGGCACTGCTGTGTTCCACAGCAAGATTAACATAGACATTTCTTAACAGAATTATTTGAACAGGCTTCCTACTATGCCTTTATTCCTACTGATAATAGAAAATAAAATATCAAAAGCTTTATTAAAAGTGCTAAAAAAGTTTGATAGGAAAACAAATTGGAGGAGGTGAAGAGGATCTGTAATTGCCAAACTTTCCCTTTTTCCTTTTAATTTCATGGCTGATTGGAATGTTCAGTCTGAAAATACCTCCAATGCTCCATGAAATTTACTTGTCTATAAAATGTCCACTCCTGTTACCATGAACAAATAGATCCTTCCCTCTCCTTGGCTGCATATAATTAAGCCAGAAGTAATTTTTGGCCTGATCAAAACCTTCTGCTTTGACCTCCAAAGGAGAAAGCAAGTAACGATGCCTTTCCAGCAAGGGAAAATGCAAACTGTTGTGCAGTGGCCTTGCTTTGCCATCTTAGTAAGCTGACTTTTTCCTTCCTTTGTGGTTTTTTTTCCCCCTCTTTCTTTCATGGTGTGATTTAGCAATAACCCAGAAAAGCAGAAGCCCTGTAGACATCTAATAAAATATATTGAGCCAGGAGCTGGATGCTGTTCTTTGCTAATATCGCTGTAAATTTAACCAAGAACTTAAATTAATGAGGGCAATGAAGCCAATAAAATTTATTATGAGAGAATGAAATCTCCTGCCTTGGAAACCTCCTAATTAGAGCTGTCAAAACATCTTCAAGACTGCTTTTGCCAACCAAATGAGACTAGTCCTAGCTTGTTTGTTTGTTTGCTTTGGCAAGGCTATCACAACTAAAGGGTTGAGTGGATGCTTTTCACAAATCAAGCCATCCAGAAATACTCCAAGAGACAAATATACTGCAAATATATGCTTTGGAGGGTGGAAAAGGGGAAATTTAAGTCATACAATCATAGAAATAGAATAGAATAGAATAGAATAGAATAGACCAGACCAGACCAGACCAGACCAGGTTGGAAGAGACCTTCAAGATCATCACGTCCAACCCACCTAAACAGCTAACCCATGGCACCAAGCACCCCATCAAGTCTCCTCCTGAACACCCCCAGTGATGGTGACTCCATCACCTCCCCAGGCAGCCCATTCCAATGGGCAATCACTCTCTCTGTATAGAACTTCTTCCTAACATCCAACCTAAACCTCCCCCGGCGCAGGGTTGGAAGGGACCTCGAGGATCACCCAGTTCCAACCCCCGTGCCATGGGCAGGGACACCTCACACTAGATCAGGTTGCTCACAGCCACATCCAGCCTGACCTTCAAAACCAAAATATTTCTAAACTCCAAATATATCCAATATTTCTAAAATCCCAAATATTTCCAATCAACTCAACCATGGCACCAAGTGCCTCATCCAGTCCCATCATAAACACCTCCAGGGATGGTGACTCCACCACCTCCCTGGGCAGCACATCCCAATGGCCAATCTCTCTTGCTGGGAAGAACTTTCTCCTCACCTCCAGCCTAAACCTCCCCTGCCACAGCTTGAGGCTGTGTCCTCTTGTTCAGGTTGCCTGGGAGAAGAGACCAACCCCTACCTGTCTACAACCACTTTTCAGCTAGTTGTAGAGCAATAAGGTCTCCCCTGAGCCTCCTCTTCTCCGGGGTGAATGATCCCAGCTCTCTCAGCCTCTCCTCACAGGGCATGTTTTGTTTTGTTTTGTTTAGTTTTGTTTGAGTGTGGGGTTTTTTTGTTTGGTTTGCTTTCATTTCAAACAGACAGTGCTGTTGCTTGCAATATATTGTTTTCTTACTTTGGGAAGTTCTATTAGAAACAAATCAATTTTTAGAAGAAGAAAATGTTCTTGTTACCCAGACAAGGACATCCTTGTCCTCATTAAATCCCATTCTGTATTTTCAAATAACTTTGCCTGTACTTTATTTTTACCTGTTGTTTCCATCCCAGCTACTTCACTGGTGGCAGTCTCCTATTCCTCCTTCCTCCTATTCTTTCATGTGCTCTACTAGAATCATAGAATCATAGAATCAACCAGGTTGGAAAAGACCTCAGAGGTCATCAAGTCCAACCTATTACCTATTACCTAACACCTCCTGACAACTAAACCATGGCTCCAAGTGCCTCATCCAATCCCTTTTAAACACCTCCAGGGATGGTGACTCCACCACCTCCCTGGGCAGCACATTCCAATGGCCAATCTCTCTTTCTGGGAAGAACTTTCTCCTCACCTCGAGCCTAAACTTCCCCTGGCAGAGCTTGAGACTGTGTCCCCTTGTTCTGTAGGTGGTTGCCTGGGAGAAGAGACCTATCTGGCTACAACTCCCTTCAGGTAGTTGTAGAGAGCAGTAAGGTCTCACAGTGAGAGCAAAAGACAGCCACACAGAACAGAGTGATCACTGGCTCCACAAAACACAACAGGAAATATAAAATGTAGAGTCTTTGCAAGTCTTCGCACCTCGAGTACTGTGTCCAGTTCTGGGCCCCTCAGTTTAGGAAGGATGTTGACTTGCTGGAACGAGTCCAGAGGAGAGCAACAAAGTTGGTGAGGGGTTTGGAACATAAGCCCTACGAGGAGAGGCTGAGGGAGCTGGGGTTGCTTAGCCTGGAGAAGAGGAGACTCAGGGGTGACCTTATTACTCTCTACAACTATCTGAAGGGAGGTTGTAGACAGACAGATGTTGGTCTCTTCTCCCAGGCAAGCAGTACCAGAACAAGAGGACACAGTCTCAGGCTGCGCCAGGGGAGGTTCAGGCTGGATGTTAGAAAAAAGTTCTATACAGAAAGAGTGATTGCACATTGGAATGGGCTGCCTGGGGAGGTGGTGGAGTCGCCATCACTGGAGGTTTTTAGGAGAAGACTTGACAGGGTGCTTGGTGCTGTGGGTTAGTTGCTTGGGCGGAGTTGGATTGGTGATGGGTTGGACGCGATGATCTTGAAGGTCTCTTCCAACCTGGTTTATTCTATGTATGTATGTATTCTATGTATGTATGTATGTGTGGAACAAAATTCTGATGTCTCCAGGCAAGAGAGTTTTAAATATCTGTCAAATATTTAAATAGCTACACTTTCCTTGCTGGGAATCATAGAATTGTTAAGGTTGGAAGGGACCTCAAGGATCAGCCAGTTCCAGCATCCCTGCCATGGGCAGGGACACCTCACACTACAGCAGGTTGCTCACAGCCACCTCCAGCCTGGCCTTCAAAACCTCCAGGGATGAGGCTTCCTCCACCTCCCTGGGTAACCTGTGCCAGGCTCTCACCAGATCTGCACTGATCTGATTAAAATACCTCCCAAACTGTAAATAGTTCAGCTCAGCTCTTTTAACTTCAGAAGCCAGCAGTAAGAGGTTAATCAATAATAATAAAGAACTCCCTGTGCCTGTGTTTTGCCCATGCAATCCTGCTTTTCCTGTCTTTGCACTTTATGTATTGGCAGCGTCGTCTGACTTGACAGAACCAGGGCAGAGAGCTCCTGAGGTGAAGCTGTGCAGCAAATAGCCACTGACACATGCACATTAGAGCCTGTTGATTAATATCTGCTCTCTGCAAAATAAACACTGTGTATTGTCCTATGCTTATTTATTCTCTTTAGCCTTTGTTTTGTTTTTCCTCCCTTTCTTATGTGCTGAAGACATTTAGCAGCAAAGTCACTGAATGCACCATTATTGACATCATAATCAGCTTTCTGGTCACTGGTCCATGTTTTTATCTTGCTGTGCTCTGCTGCTCTTTTTCATTTTCTTCAGACTTTGGAATGAAGAGCTGCAGAAGAGTGCCCTCTTTATTCACATGAACTCTTAACCACTTGTTTTCCAACCTTAAAATCCTTGCTATTATCACACCTTGTTCTGGAAGCTGTAATTTCAGTCAGACCATATTTATCTCATCCAGACTATTCAGTCTGGAGAAGAGAAGGCTCTGAGGAGACCTCATCGTGGCCTTCCAGTATCTGAAGGGGGCTACAAGAAAGCTGGGGAGGGACTTTTGAGGGTGTCAGGGAGTGACAGGACTGGGGGGAATGGAACAAAACTAGAACTGAGTAGATTCAGTTTGGATGTTAGGAAGAAGTTAGGCACTGGAAAAGGTTGTCCAGGGAGGTGGTGGAAGCCTCTTGCCTGGAGGTTTTTGCAGCCAGGCTGGATGTGGCTGTGAGAAGCCTGCTGTAGTGTGAGGTGTCCCTGCCCGTGACAGGGGAGTTGGAACTGGCTGATCCTTGAAGTCCCTTCCAACCCTGGCAATTCTATGATTATCAGTACCTTCAATTGAAGAGCATTACAATAAAGAGTGGAGATCATCTTCCATAAGTTAGGCAGGAAAAAGCCTTGAAACTTTAGAAATAAGGGGGGGTGGGGAGGGAAGAAGAAATCAAACAGGAAAAAAAGAAACAAAACCAAATCAACTAAACAAAAAAATCCTCCAAGCCACTCCAGACCCTGCTTTGAAGGGAGATAGAATAGAATAGAATAGAATAGAATAGAATAGAATAGAATAGAATAGAATAGAATAGAATAGAATTCACCAGGTTGGAAAAGACCTTTGAGATCATTGAGTCCAACCTCTCATCCTACACCATATAATCAACTAAACCATGGCACCGAGAACCCCATCCAGTCTCTTTCTAAACACCTCCAGGGATGGTGACTCCACCACCTCCCTGGGCAGCACATTCCAATGGTCAATCTCTCTTTCTGGGAAGAACTTCTTCTTAACATCTAAATCTGTTGATTCTCAACAGATTTAATTGGAATTTAAATAGCACTCCACCCTTCCCTTGTAAAATGGAAACAACAGAAATCTTTCTTCAGGGTCAGATAAAATTACTGCCAAGGTGTTACAGGGGCCACAAGATGCATGGACCCAGGCCCCAGAAGGGTCTGGGGCTCCCTGTGGCACACAGGGCAGGGCCTGGTGGCCAGAATCCATCCCATTTATCAGTTTCATCTTGAGATAATAAATTGGAGGAGAGAATCTGAGAATATAAGCCATGTCTTTCCCCCCCTTGCTCTGAAGTGCAGAGCTATTCAGTGACAACAACAATTATGGACTTCAATATCAAGACTTCGTATTTCATTTCAGGCAGGTCCCTACAGCCTTCAGAGGGACATAGCAGAGGGAGAGGGAATAGTCTGCTGTCTATAAATTGCATACAGATAAATAAAGGAGAGCAAAAAGTATGTGAAAGAAGCAGAGGTGGTGGAAAAGTAGCAAACATGAAAATAAATGGGGGAACAAAGAGAGCTTAATGAAGCTGTCGGCTGCAAGAGCAAAACACAGAGAAAAAGGAGAGTTCTTCCATAAAAATAAGCTAACTTCACAATTACAGGGACTCATGGTGCCTTAGGGGGAAAGGCTGAGACTAAAGGCTTTTTAGTCTGGAGAGGAAAAGATTGAGATGGGATTTAATCAATGTCTATAAATATCTGAGAGCTGAGGACCAAGAAGGGAAGGACAGGGACAGGCTCTGCTCACTGTGACTGGACAAGGGGCAATGGATGGCTTCCAAGCAAGGGTTTGAAGTCTCCTTCTCTGGAGACGTTCAAGCCTCACCTAGATGCATTCTTGTGCGACCTGCTCTAGACTCTATGGTCCTGATTGGGCAGGGGGTTGGACTCGAAGCTCTCCAGAGATCCCTTCCAACATCTAACATTCTGTGAGCCTGTGATTATTCTCATTCTCTCTGCTACAATTAACTTTGCATTAAATAAGAATATTATTAAATGTAGTCATTCATCATGCTACAAGCCTGATGTACAAAACACATTGTGGATAGGAGCCTAGGTAGATGCCTTTGCTTACCTCACAGTATTAATTAGAATCATAGAATCATCACAGAATCACAGAATCAACCAGGTTGGAAAAGACCTCAGAGATCATCAAGTCCAACCTAGTACCTAATACCTAACACCTCCTGACAACTAAACCATGGCTCCAAGGGCCACAGCCAAGCCTTTCTTGAACACCTCCATGGATGGGGACTCCACCACCTCCCTGGGCAGCACATTCCAATGGCCAATCTCTCTGTCTGATAAGAATTTCTTCCTAACATCCAGCCTAAACCTCCCCTGGCACAGCCTGAGACTGTGTCCTCTTGTTCTGGTGCTGGCTGCCTGGGAGAAGAGACCAACCCCCACCTGGTTACAACCTCCCTTCAGGGAGTTGTAGAGAGCAAGAAGGTCTCCCCTGAGCCTCCTTTTCTCCAGGCTAAGCAACCCCAGCTCCCTCAGCCTCTCCTCACAGGGCTGTGCTCCAGACCCCTCCCCAGCCTCGTTGCCCTTCTCTGGACACATTCAAGTGTCTCAATGTCATTCTTCAATCAAGGAGCCCAGAACTGGACACAGGACTCAAGGTGTGACCTAACCAGTGCTGAGCACAGGGCAGAATGACTTCCCTGCTTCTGCTGGCCACACTATTCCTGATACATCATTAAAGTTACTGTGTTTGTGTAACTCAGCTACTAAGAGTGGAAGTGTCCCACTTTCCACCAGTGGAGTTATTCTGGAATAGTCTTTTTCATGGAATTCTACAGCCCAGTGCTAGTTAAGAAAAAACTCTCCCCACTTGCATGGCCTGGTTGAATGATGATGCTGTGGCTCTGCTTTGTATTTATGGAAACGTTTTCAAGCTCCCCAACACTTCCTACACAGGAATGGATCTTGGTAGTTTCAGAGTGAAGTAGATGGATGCACCATGAAGTGTGACCTAAGGAGAATTCCAGAAAAGAAAACAATCTCATCATGCTACATGCTAATCTTTGATATTTCATTGGTGAAACACACAACTAATGGTAGTTAAAGTTCAAGAGAAGAGAAGGCTCTGAGGAGACCTAATTGTGGCCTTCCAGAATCTGAAGAGGGCTACAGGAAAGCTGGGGAGGGACTTTTGGGGGTGTCAGGGAGGGATAGGACTGGGGGGAATGGAAAAAAACTAGAAGTGAGTAAATTCAGATTGGATGTTAGGAAGAAGTTCATCCTCATGAGGGTGGTGAGAGCCTGGCACAGGCTGCCCAGGGAGATGGTGGAAGCCTCCTGCCTGGAGGTTTTGAAGGCCAGGCTGGATGTGGCTGTGAGCAACCTGCTGTAGTGTGAAGTGTCCCTGTCCATGGCAGGGAGGCTGGAACTGGCTTATCCTTGAGGTCCTTTGCAACCCTGACAATTTCATGATTCTTTATGATTCTAAAGAGAGACAGGGATCTAATGGAGAGAGTCCAATGGGGAGCTATGAGGATGATTAAGGGACTTAAACCTCTTACCTAACAAGACAGTCTGAGACACTTGGAGCTGTTTAGCCTTGAGAGGAGAAGGCTGAGAACAGAATAGAATATGATTCTATGATTCTATGACTGATTCTGTGAATAGAATAGAATAGAATAGAATAGAATAGAATAGAATAGACCAGGTTGGAAGAGACCTTCAAGGTCATCGCATCCAACCTATTATCCAATACCACCTAATCAACTAAACCATGCAATCAAGCACCCTATCAAGTCTCCTCCTAAACACCTCCAATGATGGTGACTCCTTATATGTCTATAAGTATCTGAGGGGTGTGTGTCAAGATGAAAGGTGCCAGGCTCTTTTTTGGTGATGCCCACTGACAGGATAAAGAACCATGGGTACAAGCTGGAGGAGAGGAAGTTCCACCTCAACACAAGGAGACACTTCTTTACTATGAGGGTGATGGAGCAGGCTGTCCAGAGAGGTTGTGGAGTCTCCTTCTCTGGAGCCTTTCAAAACCTTTCTGGATGTGTTTCTGTGTGACCTGCCTTAGGTGATCCTGCTCTGGCAGGGGGATTGGACTTTATGATCTCCAGAGGTCCCTTCCAACCCCTACCATTCTATGAGTCCATGATCCTTCTAAAAAAAACCCCCACCTAATTCAATACCAAGCTTTCAGATGCTGCTTTCATTAAATGTCTAACTGAAGAAAAAATAGAAATGCTGCTGACATTTGGGACATTTATTAGGGAAGACATAAATTCATCTAACTTAGAAAGATGAAAAACTTTTGACTGATTGCTTGTTTAAAAATAGCTCCTTCTGCAACTGACTAAAACTTCCAAGGTGTAGAGAGAATGGCAAGTCAAGAGCACAGTGGAAAGAAAATTATTCACCAACTCCCAAAGATTTAACTCTTCTCAATGCCAACATTAAAATAGCCAAGCGCCTCTCTTTGCACCTCTATTAATCAGAAAGAGATCCCTGCTTGCTTTAGGACATGGTCTATTTCATGCCTTCATTTAGGGCCACTGAACTATCCTCTGAAATCCCTTAGGCATGGGTGGCCCTCACCACTGACCAAGTTCACTGATTTTTGTAGGAGTGTTGGCTGAATTTGGTCATAAGAGCTTGCAGGAATGTGAAGAGAAGGGAGTGGAGTCTGAGGAATAAGCTAATTCTTCACCAAAAGTGAATATTAGCTGAAATTCATCAAAAAACACCTTTATGGGAAATAATTTTAGATCTAAGAGATGGCTCATTCTGCTGAGTGCTTGTGTTTTCAGCTAAGCTGCTGGTGGATGAGGAGCTCAACAGGAGCCAGCAGTGTGCAACTGCAGCCCAGAAAGCCAATCACATCCTGGGCTGCATCAGGAGAAGCAGAGCCAGCAGGTCAAGGGAAGGGATTCTCCCCCTCTGCTCCACTCTGCTGTGACCCCAGCTGGAGTACTGTGTCCAGTTCTGGAGCCACTATTACAGGAAGCATCTGGAGGTGCTGGAAGGTGTCCAGAGAAGAGCCCCAAGGGTGAGCAAAGGGCTGGAGCTGCTCTCCTACGTGGACAGACTGAGAGAGTTTGGCATATTCAGTCTAGAGAAGAGGAGACCTAATACTGGCCTTTCAGTGTCTGAAGGGGGCTACAAGAAAGCTGGGGAGGGACTTTTTAGGGTGTCAGGGAGTGATAGGACCAGGGGGAATGGAATAAAACTAGGAGTACATTCAGACTGGATATTAGGAAGAAGTTGTTCCCCATGAGGGTGGTGAGAGCCTGGCACAGGCTGCCCAGGGAGGTGGTGGAAGCCTCTTGCCTGGAGGTGTTTGCAGCCAGGCTGGATGTGGCTGTGAGCAACCTGCTGTAGTGTGAGGTGTCCCTGCCCATGGCAGGGAGGTTTGAAGTGGATGATCCTTGAGGTCCCTTCCAACCATAACAATTTTTTGATTCTGTAAAGGAATGCACCCTCAACAATAGAATAGAGTAGAATAGAATAGAATAGACCAGACCAGGTTGGAAGAGACCTTCAAGATCATCACATCCAACCTATCATCCAACCCAAATAAATTTGCAGACACTACCTAGCTGACAATTCTATGAGTCTATGATTCTGTAAGAGGTCTTGAAGTTAAGAGGGATGAGGCAGAGACAATTTATAATATGTGCCTGAGCATGAATACGCATTTTTCTGGTTGACATCAACTAAGCCCCCCCCACCATAGAACAGAGGACTTCAGGTATGTAGAAAAAGCATAATATGTGAAACATACAGATTAAAGCTGGCAAAATAATGTGCAGATGTTCATAACTACCACTAGCAAAGTCATGCCCACACACATCTTGAAAAGGACAAAGCAATGAAAGAATTCACCAGGAGGCCAATGGCATCCTGGGCTGATTGAGAGAGGTGATTCTCCCACTCTGCTCTGGTGAGACCTCACTTGGAGAACTGTGTGCAGCTCTGGATCCCTCAGTGCAGGAAGGACATGGAGCTGATGGAGCAGTCCAGAGGAGGGCCATGGAAATGATCAGGGAGTTGAAGCAGCTCTGCTATGGGCACAGGCTGAGGGAGCTGGGGGTGTTCAACCTGGAGAAGAGGAGGCTCAGGGGAGACCTTCCAGTACCTGAAAGGGGCTGCAAGAAGGATGGAGAGAGACTGCCAAGGCCTGCAGTGATAGGCTGAGGAAAAATAGCTTCAAACTAGAGAAGAGCAGAGTTAGATTGGATGTTAGGAACAAGTTCTGCACCATGTGGGTGTGTATCCAGCCTGAGTTTCTGCAGAACCAGTGCTGCATTACATGATCATAAACTGATCTATTTGTCACTGGCTTGTTTATACACTCCAAAGCTGTGCTTTTGAAATGTTTGGTTATTGCTTATTGAAAATACTCTTTAGTGCTTTTTATTTGCCATTTAACACCTAGTGCAACAAAAAAAAACAAAAAGAAAGAATTAATCAAGCTTTGCAGAATGTCAGGAAACAAACTGCAGTTGCTGTAGTTTGAATTTTGATTGCAGATTAGCTTGGCTTGTTAGGGTTTGACAATTTCCATCCCTCTTTCCATCACCAGAGGGAAAGAAACTTTGTCCAGTTCTGGGCTCCTCAGTTTAGGAAAGATGTTGAATTGCTGGAAGGTGCCCAGAGAAGGGCAACAAAGCTGGGGAGGGGTTTGGAGCACAGCCCTGTGAGGAGAGGTTGAGGGAGCTGGGGTTGCTTAGCCTGGAGAAGAGGAGGCTCAAGGGAGACCTTCTTGCTCTCTACAGCTACCTGAAGGGAGGTTGTAGGCAGGTGGGGGTTGGTCTCTTCTCCAAGGCATCAGTACCAGAACAAGAGGACACAGTCTCAAGCTCTGCCAGCGGAGGTTTGGGCTGGATATTAGGAAGAAATTCTTTGCAGAAAGAGAGATTGGCCATTGGAATGTGCTGCCCAGGGAGGCGGTGGAGTCACCATCACTGGAAGTATTTAAGAAGAGCCTGGATGAAGTACTTAGTGCCATGGCTGAATTGATTAGATGGTGCTGGGTGATAGGTTGGACTTGATGATCTTTGAGGTCTTTTCCAACCTTATTGATTCTATGATTCCATGGAAGTCCCAAGGGAGGTGCTGGATTCCCCTACATTACATAGCAGGTCCAGGGAGGTTCTCCCCCTTGACTCTGCCCTGCTGAGACCACACCTGGAATCCTGTGTCCAGTTTTGGGCTCCCCAGATCAAGAGGGACAGAGACCTGCTGGAGTGAATCCAAGGGAGAGCCATGAGGATGATTAGGGGACTTGAGCATCTCCCCTGCGAAGAGGTAATTCTGTACTCTGTGTGCTGTATTCAGATGCTTACTGACTCCACCTGACAGACTGCATGTACCTTGAATGGCAAATGACATCACAGTTTGCCATATCTAAGGTGAATGTCACCACTTGCTAGCAATAATTTGTGCTAATGTAATACCTCATGCAAAGCACCAGACACTCCTCCAGCTATAAATAGTGATGCCAGACTACGGGAAGGCAACTTGACTGGCAAGGAAGGACTTGTGACAGCAGCAAGGCCAAATAGCTCAGCAAGAGCAGTGAAGAAGTCTTCAGGAAAGCAGCGCTGTTATTACAAACTTACCAAATGGTACTGGCCAGAAACTCTTGCAAACCTCACAAAGAGGAGTAAGGATTGCAGATCAACAAGCTCTTCTCTGTATTCTTGAAGGCCTTGTGAAATATCAGGAACTTAAAGCAGAGCTATACACCTGCCTTGCAAAAGTTTGATTCCCTACAGGATTCATTTGTCTGTTAGGAACAAGCTCTGAATCACAGAATGTTTGGAAGGGACAGAGGGACCTGAAAAGATCATCCAGTCCAACCCCACTGCCAGAGCAGGATCACCTAGAGTAGGTCACACAGAACACATCCAGGTGAGCTTTGAATGTGAAGAAGACTCCACAACCTCTCTGGGCAGCCTGTGCTCTGTCACCCACACAGTGAAACTGTTTTTCCTCAAGTTTATGTGGAACCTCCTGTGCTTCAGCTTGCACCCACTGTCCCTTCCTCTGTCATTGGTCATCACTGAGCAGAGCCTGGCTCCATCCTCCTGTCCCTCACCCTAAACATGAATGAGGTCACCTCTCAGTCTCCTCTTCTCCAAGCTGCAGAGCCCTCAGCTCCCTCAGCCTCTCCTCATAAGGAAGATGTTCCACTCCCTTCATCATCTTTGTGGCTCTGTGCTGGACTCTTTCAAGCAGTTCCCTGAGATCCTTCTTGAACCGAGGGCCCCAGAACTGGACACAGTATTCCAGATGCAGCCTCACCAAGGCAGAGTAGAGGGGGAGAAGAAACTCTCTTGACCTGCTAACCACACTGCCCCTTTTGAAAGAAGCCTGAAACAGAGCTGCAAAGACCTACTGTAATCTTTTAAAGCTAGATGCTTCTACAAAGTGAAACATGTCTGCTTGCACATATACTGTATGTAAGCTTGATGGGGTGCTTGGTGCCATGGGTTAGTTGGTTAGTTGATGTTGGATTGGTTGATGGATTGGACGCGATGATCTTGAAGGTCTCTTCCAATCCGGTTTATTCTGCTCTATTCTGTTCTATTGTTTAGCTTGTTTGGCTTATTATCTTCTGTCCTATAAGCACCTCTCTGTGTTAGGGTTTTAAGTTTTTTCTTCTGAAGACTGTGGCAATTGAAAGAATAACTAATGACCTGTTGTTGTACAATGTGAGCCAGCATTTGTGACGTAAGGAAGCAGTCTCAAGCTGCTGCAGGGGAAGTTTAGGCTCGAGGTGAGGAGAAAGGTCTTCACTGAGAGAGTCATTCATCATTGGAATGTGCTGCCCAGGGAGGAGGTGGAGTCACCATCCCTGGAGGTGTTCAAGAGGAGATTGGACGTGGCACTTGGTGCCATGGTCTAGTCACGAGGTCTGTGGTGACAGGTTGGACTCGATGATCCTCAAGGTCTCTTCCAACCTTAGTGACACTGTGATACTGTGATATGCTTGAAAGGGCAGGCTCCAGCTCTCAGGAGGCTTTGTTTTTATATTGCTGAACATACAGAGTGCCAAAAAAAAAAGAGGGATTTGTCCTCCCATATACCTTTTCACTCCCCTATACACCATGAGGGTGGTGGAACACTGGAACAGGTTGCCCAGGGAGGTGGTTGAGGCCCCATCCTTGGAGATACTCAAGGTGAGGCTCAACAGGGCTCTGGACAACCTGATCTAGTTGAGGAGGTCACTGCTGACTGCAGAGGGGGTTGGGCTGGACAACCCTGGACAACCTTTGGAGGTCCCTTCTATCCCAGACCATCCTAAGACTATGATGCAGTGTATCTATGATTCTTAGTAGCATACACAAATGGAGTCAGATGCCAAAACTTTTATACAGACCAAGGGAAGGCTGAGGCTTTTCATATCACAGTGCTGAAAGTGGAACTGTGTAAGCATTAGTAGCTATGAAATGGAGTGTCTCACTCAAATTCTACTCTTCTCAGAGATTTAGTCATCTCACTCTGCTACAAAGAGAAACTTTACCTACCAGGAAAGCTTTCTGCAGCATGAATGCTGACAAAAAAGAAGTTGATTAAGCTTCCCACTCCCAAATAAGCAAGGGAGAACTCATCTCTTTATTTAAAAGTATGTTTACTCTTCTCCATACTTCTGGAAACCTAAAAAGGTTCCTTTTTGCTCTACTTATGAAATTACAATAACTGTTGATTCTGCCTTCAAAACATGGCAAAATGAATCAGTGAAGTGCTTGGAAACACAGTAAATTCCGTGTACTAATCAGTCTGAAGAGTCAATCTTTCTCCACTATTCCCTCTGAAAGCAAACAAACATTTTCCTACACAGCTTTCTTTATTCATACCCCTCCTGAAATGTTGCAAACAGAAAGCCTACTTAACACAGAAGCTTAAAATTCCCTACTATCAACAACAACAACCAAAATCCCAACATTCAGCATGCTGCAGTTCTGAGTTTGCTGCATTCAGAAATGGAAGATTCAATCCAGTCTATAAACAATCCAAGGTTGGGTTTTTTGGTATCTATTCCAGGATTCTCAGTATTATCATAGTATCAGTCAGGGTTGGAAAGGACCACAAGGATCATCCAGTTCCAACCCCCCTGCCATGGGCAGGGACACCCCACACTAGATCAGGCTGGCCAGAGCCTCATCCAGCCTGGCCTTAAACACCTCCAGGGACGGCATCCCAACCACCTCCCTGGACAACCCATTCCAGGGCTTCACCACTCTCATGGGGAAGAACTTCCTCCTCACCTCCAGCCTGAATCTCCCCACCTCCAGCTTCATTCCATTCCCCCTAGTCCTATCACTAGCTGAGATCTTGAGCAGTCCCTCCCCAGCCTTCTTGTAGCCCCCTTCAGATACTGGAAGGCCACAATGAGGTCACCTTGGAGCCTTCTCTTCTCCAGACTGAACAGCCCCAACTCCTTCAGTCTGTCCTCATAGGAGAGGTGCTCCAGCCCTCTGATCATCCTTGTGGCCCTTGGTTTGGAAGGGACCTTCAAAGATCTTCAAGTCCAACACTCCTGCCAGAGCAGGAGCATGGAATCTAGCACAGGTTGCACAGGGACACATTCAGATGGGGCTCCACAACCTGTCTGGGGAGCCTGTTCCACTGCTCTGTGACCCTCACAGTCCAGAGTATTGTAGGCCTGGGATCAGAGTGGTGTTTGTTACAATCAATGCTGCTGACCCATATGTGCTGACTGATCCTATCCTACTTAACATCAGTTACTACTGGTTTGTGTACTGACTTCAGCAACAAACCTAACTGGACTGGTAACAGTTCTGTGTACAGGCACTCCCTCCATTTCCATCTCTACCTGCACAGAAACGAATTCCCTGGATGGTTTCTTAGGACATAAGAAGTAACAACAGAGTTGGAATGTGCCCATTGGGATGTGCTGCCCAGGGAGGTGGTGGAGTCACTATCCCTGGAGGTGTTCAAGACAGGCTTGGCTGTGGCCCTTGGAGCCATGGTTTAGTTGTCAGGAGGTGTTAGGTATTAGGTAATAGTTTGGACTTGATGATCTCTGAGGTCTTTTCCAGCCTGGTTAATTCTGTGATTCTATGATAATTCCACTCACAGTCTGATACAAAGCACAGAGATGCAAAAGAAAAGGACAAATTTGCCTTCCACAAAGTTCATGCAGTCTTGGAACAAGCTAGTGCAAATTCTGTGATTAATAAAGGCTGCATCCCTCTCGTGCAGTTCAGCAGCCAAAAGGATGAGAATCAAGTGAATTAATACTGTGAGCATAACCCTAAATGAATAAATAACAGTGATTACTGAGGTCTGCTTATTGCAGAATTGATCCCATGCCAGTGTGGCTAGCCAGGGAAAAAACCTTCCCAGTCACACAAATTATTGGAAGACTGATTCACTGGTAATGGCTGCAGCTGTGAGCAAATCAACAAAACGTCTCAGCAAAAAAGATTAGGAAACTTGAAAAAGGAATCCTGGAATCCATGAATATATGGAACACTTAAAGATACTTTATAATTAAGAGCCAAAACCCAACAGCTGGAGCCTTTTTGGCTCATTTAATAGAGAAACTGAGTTTCTCTCTTCCCCTGGTTGTTCAAGATTATATTTATAAGCTGGCCTCAAGCTCCCAAAGGTTTTCTGTCTTAGAATCACAGAATCATAGCATTCTGAGGGGTGGAAGGGACCTCAAGGATCATCTAGTTCCAGCTCCCCTTGTAGCTGACTACTAAGCACCCTTGAGATTTCAGATCTATCATGCAATTTACTCCACACTGGAGGTATTCAGGAGGAGACTTGACAGGGTGCTTGGTTGCATGGTTTAGTTGATTAGGTGGTGTTGGATGATAGGTTGGACACAATGATCTTGATGGTCTCTTCCAACCTGGTCTGGTCTGGTCTGGTCTGGTCTATTCTATTCTATTCTATTCTATTCTATTCTATTCTATTCTATTCTATTCTATTCCTTTCCTCTTTCCCTTTACCTCTTCCAATCCATATACAAAATAAAATGCAACCTATTTGCTGTTTGATGCCAAGGTTTCTCTCCCACTGCATGACACCTCTTGCCCAAGACCTGTATGCAATTAACCAGTCAGCAGCTGACTGTGCAGTGGCAAAACCAAACATCTGACTGAAGGACAGATGGAGGGAATTGGGGCTCTTCAGTCTGGAGAAGAGAAAGCTCTGAGGACACTTAATTGTGCCTTTCAAGTATCTGAAGGGGGCTACAAGAAAGCTGGGGAGGGACATTTTAGGGTGTCAGGGAGTGATAGGACCAGGGGGACAAAACTAGAAATAGGTAGATTGAGATTGGATGTTAGGAAGAAGTTTTTCCCCATGAGGGTGGTGAGAGCCTGGCACAGGTTGCCCAGGGAGGTGGTGGCAGCCTCATCCCTGGAGGTTTTGAAGGCCAGGCTGGATGTGGCTTTGAGCAACCTGCTGTAGTGTGAGGTGTCACTGCTCATGGCAGGGGGCTTGGGACTGGGTGACAATTCTGTGATTCTGTAGGCAATTCTGTAGGCTTTAAAACATTTTAACTGATGGTAACAGAAAATTTTAGAGCAGACTAATGTCTTTGTGTGTGCTCATCTGCATCCTCTAATTTGCCCTGCTGAGACCACACCAGGAACACTGTGTGCAGTTTTGGCTCCCCAGTTCAAGGGAGACAGAGACCTGCTGGAGAGAATCCAAGGGAGAGCCAGGAGGATGATTTGGGGACTTGAGCATCTCCCCTGTGAAGAGAGACTGAGAGCCCTGGGGCTGTTTAATGTGGAAAGAGACGTTTGAGAGGGGTTCTTATCAAGTTCTATCAATACCTGTGGGGTGGGTGTCAAGTGGAGGGGGGCAAGCTCTTTTCTGTGGTCTCCACTAATATGACAAGAAACAATAGGTTCAAGCTTGAACATGGAAGATTTCAGCTCAACATGAGGAGAAACTTCCTTACAGTGAGGGTGACAGAGTACTGAAACAGGCTGCCCAGAGGGGGTGTGAAGAGGCTTTCCAAACCCACCTGGATGCATTCCTGTGCAGACTCCTCTGGGTGATCCTGCTTTGGCAGGGGGGTTGGACTGGATGATCTCTTGAGGTCCCTTCCAAACTGTACTGTTGATCCTGTGATAGAACAGAATATGGGGTATGTATGATTGAGATAAAAAGAGTAAGACAAGAATTATTTGTTGCATGCTGGAAACCAACAAAAAATATCCCTTTTTCATATGTTGTTACCTTCTAAATTTCTCCTACCCACACACTGAAATGCTCAGCTCCATTTGTCCCATGGCCATTTGTGTGAGCTTGACTAGAGAGAGTGAAATCCCCACAAAGAGCCACAGTACAGGTCCATGAAAGCTTCTGGGCATTTATAACATCTTTTGAGAGTTAACTGGGGAAAAAAAAGGACACCCTAAAACCTGAACTTTTTGCATGTCATGACAGTGTTCCCTTAAACCTCTTTTACTGCCACTGTGCATCACTTTAATGCAGAACAAAGAGAGCCTGTGCAAGGTTTGCAAATGGTAGTGAGGATGGACTCTGCAGTCCCCAGTGGCTGAGCCAGCCTTGTCCAAGCTCACAAGTGTCCACTGCTTACATGCTCCAAAACTGTGCTCCAATGTTGTCACTCACAGCTAGCAGGTCAAGGGAAAAGTTGCTTCCATGTTCAGCTCTCCTGAGGCTATGCCTGGAGTACTGAGCCTAGTTCTGGGTTCCATCATGCAGAAAATGTGCTAACAAACTGGAAGGAGTCTGGTGCAGGGCCAGAGCAGGCTGAGGTAAGTGGGTTTGCTTAATCTGGAGACAAGAGAGCTGAGAAGGGTTGAGTGGCTGCCTTCAGCTGCCTACAGAAGTGTATTGAGAAGAGGTAAACCATGAAAGGGCAAGAGGTAGCTGCTGCAAGTTGCAGTAAGGAAAATTCCTACTGAACAGAAGGAAGATATTTTGCAGTGCAAGCCAAGCACTGGAACAGCCTGTTCAGGGAAAGTTTCAAATCTCCATTCTTCAATATGCTTAAAAGTTGGTCAAGAGCCTGAGCAACCTTGGTGGAATAAGAGGTTAGCCCTGCTCTGAGCAGCTGACTTCCAGAGCTCCTTTCCAGCCTTCCCTCTTCTGTGCCTCTGTGTGTGTGTGCCTTTCTCCTGTTCCATTCCATGAGCATGGGGGACAGCCTGGAATATTTGAGTTCAGTGCATTTAACCCAGTAACTGCATTAGCAAAATGGACCTTGATGCAGTGTTAGGAAGGTCACCAGCTCTTGAACTCTGCTGCTCCTACTAAAGAGGTTATATAAAGCTTATCACCTGGTGGGAAATGAGTTGAAATATGGGAAACTAAACTCTGAATTGCTTACTGAGAGGCTGTAAGGACAATTTAGGGAGCCTATCCTGCTGAAGGATCCATTTGAGAGATGCTTGAACTTAGTGTGAATTTTCCTTGCAGCAGATGAAGCTTACAAATCATCTTACATTTAGCCCTGCAGAAACCATATTGTAATACTATATTGGGACATGACAGGCACATAAATAATCATGGTGATGGCTACATCAGCAAGGTTGGTGATGGTTACATCAGCAAGGATGTTGATCTTGGAGCTTTTTTGATAAGGCAGCAACAAAAGCTGAGCTAGACAGTATAACTTAGCTTTTCAAAATGCAAGGAGGCTCAGAGAATCTCATTACTATCCCATTTCAGCTGCAAAATGATCACAGGCTCACAGGATCTTAGGGACCTCAGGAGATCAACCAGTCCAACCCCCCCTGCCAGAGCAGGACCACAGCATCCAGCACAGGTCACACAGGAATGTATGCAGATGAGTCTTGACATTCTCCAGAGCAGGAGACTCCACAACCCCTCTGGGGAGCCTGTTCCAGTGCTCTGTGGCCCTTGCAGTGAAGTTCTTCCTCATGTGGAGGTAGAACCACCTGTGCTGTACTTTAGATCCATTACCCCATGTCCTGTCCCAGGATGCAAGTGAGCAGAGCCTGTCCCCTTCCTCTTGACCTCAGATATTTATAAACCCCCAGATATTGATAAACATTTATTAAACCCCCTCTCAGGCTTCTCTTCTCCAGACTAGAAAGCCCCAGGTCCCTCAGCCTCTTGATGATGTAGCTGCCCGTTTTTTTCCTGGAAAACCAAACCAAACCAAAACCAAACCAAACCAAACCAAACCAAACCAAAACCAAACCAAACCAAAACCATAACCATGATCAAACCAACAAACATATTACTAAGTGAAGCTAAAAGAAAAACTGTATTTCCTAGCAAGTCAGTGAGAGCAGAAGCAGTGACATGTGCACATCTTTAGATGGATCAAATAGAAGAAGAATGGGTACTGAGCAGGGTTTTTTTGCCTTTCATTTCCCCTCCTGATAAACACAAATCATCGCTACAATCAAAGCTGTAACTAGCAAATGAATCAAAAGCAACCCCAAAATCCTCAAACACACTGTGTCCAGTTCTGTGCTTCTCAATTTAGGAAGGACATTGAGACACTTGAACGAGTCCAGAGAAGGACAACGAGGCTGGAGAGAGGTCTGCAACACAGCCCTGTGAGGAGAGGCTGAGGGAGCTGAGGTTGCTTAGCCTGGAGAAGAGGAGTCTCAGGGGAGACCTTCTTGCTCTCTACAACTCCCTGAAGGGAGGTTGTAGCCAGGAGGGGGTTGGTCTCTTCTGCCAGGCAACCAGCACCAGAACAAGAGGACACAGTCTCAAGCTGCACCAGAGGAAGTTTAGGCTGGGGGTGAAGAGAAAGTTCTTCCCAGAAAGAGTAATTGGCCACTGGAATGTGCTGCCCAGGGAGGTGGTGGAGTCAGCATCCCTGAAGGTGTTCAAAAAAGGCTTGGATGTGGCCCTTGGAGCCATGGTTTAGTTGTCAGGAGGTGTTAGGTATTAGGTAATAGTTTGGACTTGATGATCTCTGAGGTCTTTTCCAACCTGGTTGATTCTGTGATAAGGAAAAGCAAGTAAAGCTCTCTTTGTCGTGCTGCTGACTTGATGTTGGGGTTGTAAGCTGTGAGACTGTGAAATGGAAGTGAATCTAAACCTGGGTTGCAAGATTATATCTCTAAATGTCTCACATTATCCAAATGAGAATAAAATATTCCTCAGCACACCACATCCATTCCCATCTGTGTGTAGGATAAACAATGCTGTATTTGTTTTGGTTCTTTGAGAAAAAAAAGAGTGCTGTGGATGACTGAGAAGGCAGCCTGTAAAGAAAGGGGATAGAAATGAGAGTGTGATCTGTTCTGACATGGGAACAGCAGTGATAAGAGGCTAAACTGTCTGCTCATCTAAGTGTGTGTTTCAAGCAACTTCCATTAATGTACTCAGAACAGGAGTCACTCTAAGTTCCTTCAGCTAAGAAGTGTGCTCCACTCAGTGTCTCTAATGTCATTTCTAACTCATTGCTGGAGAATAAGTCACCACGCTGCTACAAGACCCCTGCCTCAGGTTATAGTAAGCACCAAATTACCTCTTTACTGCAGGATGGAAAATAGCTTGGGCTGGAAGCAACTGAGTGCTACTGAGCATACACTTGCAAGAGTTTTAAGCTAGCATTTATGCATCTCCTATTCAGTAAAGCCAGGGAATTATGCATTTAGCCTCTGGCTCTGGTTGTGTGGCTGTTCATTGCTTCACCTCCTTTTCTATGTTAGCAGCTGGACGGTATTCTTACAATAGTTTCACCTGCAGGCTCACAGGATGTTAGGGGCTGGAAGGGATCTCCAAAGATCATCGAGTCCAACCCCCCTGCCACAGCAGGACCATAGAATCCAGCACAGGTTACAGTGGAACACATCCAGATGGGGCTGGAAAGGCTCCAGAGAAGGAGACTCCACAACCTCTCTGGGCAGCCTGTTCCAGTGCTCTGTGACCCTAAAACAGTGTAGGAGTTCCTCCTCATGCTGAGATGGAATCTCCTGTGCTGCAGTTTATATCAATCACCCCTTGTCCTATCAAAGGGTATAACTGAGCAGAGCCTGTCCCCTCCCTCCTGACCCCCAGCCCTCAGATATTGATAGACATTTATTAAATCCCCTCTCAGTCTTCTCTTCTCCAGACTAAAAAGCCCCAGGGCTCTCTGCCTCTCTTCATAGGGCACATGCTCCAGTCCCTGAATCATCCTGGTAGCTCTCCCTTGGACTCTCTCCAGCAGACCCCTGTCCTTCTCGAACTGGGGAGCCCAAAACTGGTTGCAATATTCCAGATGAGGTCTCACCAGGGCAGATTAGAGATGAGGAGAACCTCCCTCAATCTCCTGGACACACTTCTCTTAATTTTGTAAATAGTATTTTCCATTTAACCTCCAATTCTGCGTGACCTGCTCTAGGTGATACTGCCCTGGCAGGGGGCGTTGGACTCAGTGATCTTTCAAGGCTCCTTCCAGCCCCTAACATTGGAAGTTGGAAGATTGTGGTACTGCCCAGAAAGTCTGAGCCTTTTTCTAATGTATGTTTGTCAACTTACAGATCTTCAGTTCAGGAAACTATGAAACAGAAGCAGCAGCATGTGCATCTTCCCAGAAAGAGACTGGTCATTGGGATGTGCTGCCCAGGGAGGTGGTGGAGTCACCATCCCTGGAGGTGTTTAAGAAGAGACTGGATGAGGCACTTAGTGCCATGGTTGTGTTGATTAGATGGTGTTGGGTGATAGGTTGGACTGAATGATCTCAAAGGTCTTCTCCAACCTGGTTGATTCTGTATCCTGCATCAGTAAATATGTTAAAGTATTCCTTACAGAAACTGGGGTTTCAAATATCCTTGATAGAGGTTTACTGAAAGATGTGTTTTCTGGTGGGCCATACACAGGAGGATGAAGTGTGTGGGAAAGAGAAATGACAATGAATGAAGCCAAACCAGACACCTTTGATTTGTCAGAGAAGGAACATACATAAGAACAAGGGGCAATGGGTGGAGGGTGAGCCATAGGAAGTTCCATGGAAACAAGATGAACACTTTTTTTTCACTGTGAGGTGCTGGAACATTGGAGCAGGCTGCCCAGGGGGGTGGTGGAGCCTCCTTCTCTGGAGATATTCAAACCCCACCTGGATGTGTTCCTGCATGATCTGCTCTGGGAGATCCTGCTCTGGCAAGGGGGGTTGGACTGGGTGAGCTGTTGAGGTCCCTTCCAACCCCTAACATTCTGTGATTGTGTGTGTTAGACACAAACCATTCTGAAGGTTTGGAGTTCATTTCCAGGCTGCCATGTCTGCCTGCAGCTACACACACTTCCACAGGTCATTTATATATATATATGTATATATATATATATATATATATATATATTTTAATCTGTGTGAGAAGTAATAAAGTAAGAGAGGAGACAATTCAGCTCTGGCTACAGATGTTACAGTGAATAGCTACTCAGTCGATTCACAGCATCATGCAGGCAATGAAAAGCCAGAAGCCCAGAAAAGAGCAAAAAAATATCCCACCACTTTCAGCCTGGGACCATCTTTGCTTTCATTATTGAAGGCATCTGAATGAAAAGCAGATGAAAATGTAATTTATTCACACAAAAACTGAGGGCCACTTCTGGAGGTGCTTTTAGATTAATAGAATTGGAAGGGTTGGAAGGGACCTCAAGGATCAGCCAGTTCCAAGCCCCCTGCCATGGGCAGGGACACCTCACACTGCAGCAGGTTGCTCACAGCCACCTCCAGCCTGGGTTTTACAGAGGCTCAAAAGTAATCAAGGGGAAGTCAGTTTCACTGCAAGTGAAAAGAAGTCTGCTTCATTTTTTCTTTCACATATGGTAAGGTTTTTGGATCTAAAGGTTTAGAATAGAAAAGAATAGAATAGAATTAGCCAGGTTGGAAAAGACCTTTGAGATCATCAAGTCCAACCTATCACCCAACACCATCTAATCAACTAAAGCATGGCATCAAGTGCCTCATCCACGCTCTTCTTAAACACTCCCTACAGGTAGTTGTAGAGAGCAAGAAGGTCTCCCCTGAGCCTCCTCTTCTGCAGGCTAAGCAACCCCAGCTCCCTCAGCCTCTCCTCACAGGGCTGTGCTCCAGACCCCTCCCCAGCTTTGTTGCCCTTCTCTGGACACCTTCCAGCAGCTCAAGATCTTTCCTAAACCACATTCTCTTGCAATCTCTTGTAGAATTATTTTGTTTGGGTATCCAGCCTATAACTGGCAGTGACAGAGTGATATGTGAGAAAGAACTTAACATCCTTGTATACTGCTTCAGGAGTTCTGTTTCAGAATCTAAAATTTTTCTTCACTGCCAGGTGGGGGTTGGTCTCTTCCCCCAGGCAACCAGCACCAGAACAAGAGGACACAGTCTCAAGCTGTGCCAGGGGAAGTTTAGGCTCGAGGTGAGGAGATAGTTGTTCCCAGCAAGAATGTGCTGCCCAGGGAGGTGGTGGAGTCACCAACCCTGGAACTGTTTAAAAAGAGACTGGATGAGGCACTTAGTGCCATGGTTTAGTTGATTAGACAGTGTTGGGTGATAGGCTGGACTTGATGATCTTGAAGGCCTTTTCCCACCTGCTCTATGCTGTATTCTGTGTTCTGTAATCAGACCAGTGGGTTTTATTTAGACCTTATCATTATTTTCCCTTTTACCTCCAATGGTAATTTATTTACAATCTACCACTTTTCTCCTCAATCTGTGGAAAATTTTCCTAGGCACAGCCTAAAACTGCCACATGCACTTGAGGTGAGCAGAAAGTTTTTCATAGAAAGAATTGTTGGCCATTGGAATGTGCTGCCCAGGGAGGTGGTGGAGTCCCCATCCCTGGAGGTGTTTAAGAGGGGATTGGATGTGGCACTCGAAGCCATGGCTCAGTTAGTCATGAGGAGTTGGGTGACAGATTGGACTTGATGATCTCTGAGGTCTTTTCCAACCTTGTTGATCCTATGATTCTGTCCTGAGTGTCCAACCCAGTAAGGTGGACACAGGAAGCAGCATATTTCATACCATAAATCCTGTGCCCTATAAATCCATCTACAAAGTCATTCTCTTACTCCTTCTTCCCTCTCTGCTCCCATGGGAGATGTTCCCTATTGGGTAACATTGGGGGAGTATCTCAAGGCTTCTTAAGCTTCTTAAGCTTGGCTAAGCCTAATGCCAGGAGGAGAAGTGGGGTGGCAGTCTCAGCCCTGGCCAGCCTGAGACTAGTCTAGCAGTGGGGTGAGAAGAAAGAGCCCTGGGGGTTTTGGGTGCACCCTCAGGTGGGGAGAAGGGAAGTGTTGGGGGTGCTTTGGGTGTGGTGTAAGGGACTCTGTCAGCTTTGGGCTACTTTGCCACTATGCTTTGTAGTTTCTGTAAAACAGCAATTGCTTTTCCATCTAAGCTTTCCATCACTTTCCAATCCATTTGTGTGAGTGCCATTCTTTTGTCCCCTTTCAGGGCCAATCGAGGAGCTGTCTGGCCTCAAACCAGGACACCTTTTCAGAAGAGAAGACCTCTATCTCATATAAAGAAATCTGATCAATCTTTTCCTAGAAGCCTACAGAAAGAGAATGGATTTCTCCTCATCAACAATTACAGGAGCTGAAGAATGTTTTGCTTCTAAATATAATTCCCTGCATAAACTCTTGATGACCTTGCTGCATGAATAATTGCATGCTTGGGGTGCATTCTATCTGCAGGTCTGTAAAGGTACAAGGCTCTCTCCTTTCATGGTGATATAGATTTTCAAGGCCTTTTTAAAGCATCAGGCGGATGACTTTTTTTATGCTTAGAATCTCCTAAAGCAGAATATGAATTATTAATACCTAACAAAGCTAAAGAAATATGTGAGATGATTTGGTAAATAAGGTCTGCAATGACAGGACAGGGGGCAGCAAGTGCAGGCTGAAGCAGAGGAGGTTCTGTATGAACATGAGGAAAATGTTCTCACTGTGAGGGTGCCAGAGCCCTGGAGCAGGCTGCCCAGAGAGGTTGTGGAGTCTACTTCTCTGGAGACATTCAAAACCCACCTGGATGCATTCCTGTGTGATCCTAGGTGATCCTGCTCTATCGGGGGGGGGGTGGACTGGGTGATCTTTTAAGGACTCTTTCAATCCCTAAAGTTTTGTGATTCTGTGATGTAGGCAATAAAGTAGTAGAGAAAAGAATAAAAGGATATTACTCAACAGCACTGGTGGCTGGAACCTACTACAGCAGAGCCCTGAGTGTCCAAAAGCTGTCAGCAACAGGAGCTCTGCAGCAAACAGGTCAGGTTGCCCAGAGCCTTGTCGAGCTTAACCTTGAGTATCTGCAGGCATGGGGCCTCAACTCCCTCCCTGGGCAACTTGTGCCAAAGTTCCACTACCCTCATAGTGCAGAACTTGTTCCTCACATCCAATTTAAACCTCCTCTTCTCTTGTTTGAAGCCACTGGTGGCCAGCAGGAGCAGGGAAGTTATACTGCCCTGTGCTCAGCACTGGTTAAGTCACACCTTGAGTCCTGTGTCCAGTTCTGGGCTCCTCAATTTAAGAAGGACATTGAGACACTTGAACGTGTCCAGAGAAGGACAATGAGGCTGAGGAGAGGTCTGGAGCACAGCCCTGTGAGGAGAGGCTGAGGGAGCTGGGGTTGCTTAGCCTGGAGAAGAGGAGGCTCAGGGGAGACCTTCTTGCTGTCTACAGCTACCTGAATGGAGGTAGTAGCCAGGTGGGGGTTGGTCTCTTCTCCCAGGCAACCAGAAGAAGAGAACACAGTCTCATGCTGTGCCAGGAGAAGTTTAGGCTTGAGGTGAGGAGAAAGTTCTTCCAGAAAGAGAGATTGGCCATGGGGATGTGCTGCCCAGGGAGGTGCTGGAGTCACCATCCCTGCAGGTGTTCAAAAAGGGATTGGATGTGGCACTTGAAGCCATGGTTTAGTAGTCATGAGGTGAGGTGTTGGGTGACAGGTTGGACTTGATGATCTCTGAGGTCTTTTCCAACCTGATTGAATCTATGGTTCTATGACTGCCCCTTGTCCTATCACTTAGGCCTGTCCTGAAGTTCTATTTCATTTAGATGCTTGGTATAAGTCCTAATGTATGTTCTAGGTTGTAAACAGTAATTTGCTCCTCCTCACTTCACAAGCCACAGTCACAGAAATTTGCAGTGCAACAAAAAAGCAACACACTGTAGGGATTTTGGTTTTCCCCTCTGAGATACCAGTAAAAAAAAAACAACACCTGAGAATTAAACTTACACTCGGCAGCATGCAGAAGGCAAAAAGTATGCAACACGTTCATTTACATGAAGCCAACCATAAAGCACATTGAAATTATCTCATACAGATGACTTTGCTTCAGATCACATGACTTGCTTGCCTTAAAATGAACAATAATTATACAATAACCCAATCCCAGGCAGCACATCTGCTTATTCAGGTTGTACATTCCCAAACTGCTGTGATTTACATCTGAATGAAGCTCCCAATTTTATTGAGTGACATGGAATCTAATTAGATCCTGCCTGTAAGAGAGGAGTGTCAATTATAAAAAGTAAGGGTCTGGAAAATTAGCCTAAATGAAATTTTCCTGAATAGGAGATGCAATTGCAATCAACACCAGAGAGCTTTATTTAGCCTCTCCAGGCATGTATTATTTTATTTCCTCATGAAGAAATGAAGAGTCAACAACTGCACTGTTTGAAGGCTGTTACTTGATGACATCAGAATATAAAATAGAATAGAATAGAATAGAGTAGAATAGAGTAGAATAGAATAGAATAGAATAGAATAGAATAGAATAGAGTAGAGTAGAGTAGAATAGAAAAGAATTAACCAGGTTGGAAAAGACCTCAGAGATCATCAAGTCCAACCTATCACCCAACACCATGTAATTAACTCAACCATGGCACCAAGCACCCCATCCAGTCTCTTCCTAAACACCTCCAGGGATGGTGACTCCACCACCTCCCTGAGCAGCCCATTCCAAGGGCCAATGTCTCTTTCTGATAAGAATTTCTTCCTAACATCCAGCCTAAAGCTCCCTTGGCACAGCTTGAGACTGTGTCCTCTTGTTCTGGTGCTGGGTGCCTGGGAGAAGAGACCAACCCACACATGGCTACAACCTCCCTTCAGGGAGTTGTAGAGAGCAAGAAGGTCTGCCCTGAGCCTCCTCTTCTGCAGGCTAAGCAACCCCAGCTCCCTCAGCCTCTCCTCACAGGGCTGTGCTCCAGACCCCTCCCCAGCTTTGTTGCCCTTCTCTGGACACCTTCCAGCAACTCAACATCTTTCCTAAACTGAGGGGTTCAGACCTGGACACAGGACTCGAGGTGTGTCCTAACCAGTGCTGAGTCCAGGGCAGAATGACTTCCCTGCTCCTGCTGGCTACACTGTTCCTGATGCAGACCAGGATGCCTTTGGCCTTCTTGGCCACCTGGGCACAATGCTGTCTCATGTTGAGCCTACTATCAACCAGTACCCCCAGGTCCCTTTCTGCCTGGCTGCTCTCCAGCCACTCTGTCCCCAGCCTGTAGCCCTGCATGGGCTTGTTGTGGCCAATGTGTAGAACCTGGCACTTGGATGTGTTCAATCGCCAAGTGCCACATCCAATCATTTTTGAACACCTCCAGGGACGGTGACTCCACCACCTCCCTGGGCAGCACATCCCAATGACCAGCAACTCTTTCTGTGAAGAACTTTCTCCTCACCTCAAGCCTAAACTTCCCCTGGTGCAGTTTGAGGCTGTATGTTTCTTCTGGTCAGTCTTGGTGAGGTCACATCTGGAGTATTGGGATGGGTCCAGGCCTGTTTCCCAGTACAGGAGAGATGCAGATCTACTGAAGTGAGCCCATGAAGATGAGTGAGGGAAAGGATGTTGACTTGCTGGAGCGTGTCCAGAAAAGGGCAACAAGGTTGGTGAGGGGCTTGGAGCACAAGCCCTATGAGGAGAGATTGAGGGAGCTGGGGTTGCTTATCCTGGAGAGGAGGAGACTCAGGGGTGACCTTATTGCTGTCTACAACTACCTGAAGTGGGGATTGTACTGAGGCAGAGGTTGGTCTCTTCTCCCAGGCAACCGGTACCAGAACAAGAGGACACAGTCTCAGGCTGCATCAGGGGAGGTTTAGGCTGGAGGTTAGGAGGAAGTTTTACGCAGAGAGAGTGATTGCCCACTGGAATGGGCTGCCTGGGGAGGTGGTGGGGTCGCTGTCGCTGGGGGTGTTCAGGGCGAGGCTTGACAGGATGCTTGGTTGCATGGTTTCGTTGATTGGGTGGTGTTGGATGATAGGTTGGACACGATGATCTCGAAGGTCTCTTCCAACCTGGTTTATTCTATTCTATTCTATTCTAAAGGAGCATCTGACATAGCAGGAGAGGATGAGAGAGCTGGGACTATTCAGCCTAGAGACAAGAAAAGCTCAGGCTGATCTTACCAACGTGTATAAATACCTGATGGAGGGACTGAGGAAAACAGCCTGCCTTTTCTCAGTGATGTTCTGTGCAAGGAGAAGAGGGAATGGACGCAAACTCAAGCACAAGGAGTTCCTTTTAAACAAGACTTCTCCTCCCTCTTTTCTTCCTTAAGGTGGATCAAACACCAGAAGAGGCTGCCCAGAGTAGTTGTAGAGTCTCTGTCTTTGGAGATATTCCAAACCCAACTGGAGACAGTCCTTGGTAACCTTTTGTAGTTGACCTTGTTTGAAGCAGCGGTGACTGGAAAAAAAAATCAGTGCTCTCCAAAGGTTCACTCCCAAGTTGAGCTCCTGTATGGCTGTAAGCCTCAGAAATGTTTTATGTCTGTTTTATTACATTTCCTGCTTCCTACCAGGCCATCCTTTTCTTTTCTTTTTTTTTCATACACTGCCTTTTTATAACAGCTCATCTTTTACAAGGAATGATATTGTTTCATCTCCACAACATGGATTTAATATTGCCTGGAGATCCTGATGTCAAAATCTCCAATCCTGCAAAAGCTGATAACATTATATTTATACAGGAAATAACACAGGAAATATCTCTGAATCAGTGTCAGTAACTTAAGCCTGAGACCCTCTGCTCTGTAAGATTTCTCCACTGGTAAAACTCCATTGTGGATTAGCTGGATTCAATCTCAATTAGTGTATCAGGAACTGCATCACTATGGGATGGAATGAGAGGGCAATCTGTGCTTAAAAAAAAAAGCCACAATTCACTGGAGTTCAAAAAGAGCAACAGTTTACCTGAACCTCACTTGCCACCACAGTCTAGCTCCTGAGTGTTGCTCTCCTTTTGCTGAAGCAGCAAAAGCTTTTGTTGAGGTTTTCTGTCCACCTGGATAGAGCAGGCTTGGAGCAAATCATACAATCAGAGTCATAGCATGGGAGAGGTTGGAAGGGACCTGCAGAGATCATTGAGTTCAACCCCACCACCAAAGCAGGATCAGCTAGGGCAGGTCTAGAGGAGACTCCACAGCTTCTCTGGGAATCCTGTTCCAGTTCTTCAGCACCTTTGCAGTAAAGAAGCTTTTCCTCATGTCCAGGTGGGACTTTGTGTGCTCCATTTTGTACCCCTTGCCCCTTGTTCTATCATAACCTTTAAACACATCCAGGGTTGGTGATTCAGCCACCACCCTGGGCAGCCCATTCCAATCCCTGACCACTCTTGCTGGGAAATGTTATTTCCTTCTGTCCAGTCTAAACCTACCCAGTGGCAGCTTGAGGCCATTCCCTCTTCTTCTGTCACTAATTACCTCCCAGGCAACCAGCACCAGAACAAGAGGACACAATCTCAAGCTGTGCCAGGGGAAGTTTAAGCTGGAGGTGAGGAGAAAGTTCCTCCCAGCAAGAGTAATTGGCCATTGGAATGTGCTGCCCAGGGAGGTGGTGGAGTCACCGTCATTGGAGGTGTTCAAGAGTGGATTGGATGGGGCACTTGGAGACATGGTTTAGTAGTCATGAGGTGTTGGGTGATAGGTTGGACTTGATGATCTCTGAGGTCTTTTCCAACCTTATTGATTCTATGATTCTATGATTCTCTGGACACAGTATTCCAGGTGTGGTCTCACCAGGACAGAGTAGAGGGGGAGGAGAACTCACTACCTACTAACCATGTCCCTTCTAATACACCTCAGGATGCCCCTGGCCTTCTTGCCCACAAGAGCACGTTGTTGGCTCTCCTTGTTTACTTCATAATACTCTGGACTGCGAGGGTCACAGAGCAGTGGAACACGCTCCCCAGACAGGTTGTGGAGCCCCATCTGAATGTGTCCCTATGCAACCTGTGCTAGTTTCCTTGCTCCTGCTCTGGCAGGAGTGTTGGACTTGAAGATCTTTGAAGGTCCCTTCCAAACCAAGGGCCACAAGGATGATCAGAGGGCTGGAGCTCTCCTATGAGGACAGACTGAAGGAGTTGGGGCTGTTCAGTCTGGAGAAGAGAAGGCTCCAAAGTGACCTCATTGTGGCCTTCCAGTATCTGAAGGGGGCTACAAGAAGGCTGGGGAGGGACTTCTCAAGATCTCAGCTAGTGATAGGACTAGGGGGAATGGAATGAAGCTGGAGGTGGGGAGATTCAGGCTGGAGGTGAGGAGGAAGTTCTTCCCCATGAGAGTGGTGAAGCCCTGGAATGGGTTGTCCAGGGAGGTGGTTGGGGCGCCATCCCTGGAGGTGTTTAAGGCCAGGCTGGATGAGGCTCTGGCCAGCCTGATGTAGTGTGGGGTGTCCCTGCCCATGGCAGGGGGGTTGGAACTGGATGATCCTTGTGGTCCCTTCCAACCCTGACTGATACTATGATACTATGATGATACTATGAACCCCTAACCTCCTGTGATCTGCTAAGCTTTTGCCACATTCTAAGACCAATGAATACTTCAAAGGTACAAAAGGACTTTATATAACTGCCAAGTACAGGAGTTTTACAGGTGAATTTAGGAATGCAACACTCTTAGTGAGCTTCTCTAAGCGTGCTTCTGTACCAGATGGAGATTTTGGTGCATCAGGTGGCAATCAGTCAGCAGAAGGCCTAGTCTGCAGAAATACCAAGGCAGACTACTGATCAAATGAAAACTGACTTGACATTGACAGGGTAACTCTCAGCAAAGCAGTTCCCATGTTTTTGCAGGAGCAATTTTCTGCTGAGGAAGAACAAGAGGCTACTTATCTATGACTTCTCCCTCTTTCCCTCCTCCCTCACCTCTGGGATTCATGTCAAAGGATTGGATGTAATTACATTTACTCATGTGTGAATACAGAGCACAGCAGGGGATGAGGAGTGGAGGGCAAAGCATCTTGCCTCTGTTTATATAATTGGGTGGGCTAAGGTAGGTTTTCCACTCTCATGAATGAAGCTGACAGAGGAAGGGGTTTTTTCCCCCTTAGGAAAGTGGAGGTACATTCTGGTGTTTGCTTTTAAAACATGACCCAAAAGATCCCAGGCAGGTGGTGGAGTCCCCATCCCTGGAGGTGTTCCAGAGGGGATTGGACGTGGCACTTGGTGCCATGGTTTAGCAGTCATGAGGTCTTGGGTGACAGGTTGGACTTGATGATCTTTGAGATCTTTCCCATCTTATTGATTCTGTGATTCTATGATCTCAAAGGAAGCTTGAGCAGCTCTACAGTTGACAGAGGGATGAGTGAATTCTTACAGGATCTGAAGTTGCTCTTGCAGAAATCCTGGATCAGTTTAGCCTCATTTTTGCATTGAACTGTGCTGAAGTGCACTTCTCCTTTTGTGAGCTCTATTCCTTGTTTGAGTGCTGTCACTGTGAGGCTGCTGATTGTGTGCTTTGAAAGGCCATGGTGAATGGGGGTGACTTCTGGTGTCTAGAGAAAGAAAACATCACATCCATCTTGAAAGAAGGCGAGGACAAGGACCAAGGAAACTGCAGGATGGTCAGCCTCACATCTGTCCCTGTCAAGTCTGTGAATCAAAATCCTCCTTCAATTTATTTCTAAATATAGGAAGAGCAAAAGGTGTCTGGGAAGAGAGAGCTTGGATTTAACAAGGTGCCCCTGATGCCCAGAGAAGGGATGCAACTTTCCTTATTGAAAATATACAAGAATTGGCTTTCCAAGGCCCCAACCCATCTAATCTAAGGCATTTCTCTCAACAGAGAGTTGAAGCAAATGCTCTCCAGAAGTTCCTTTCCAAAGGAGACTCAGTGTGATTCTAGGATCCCAGGAACATAGAATCATAGAACTGGGTTGGAAGGAACCTCAATGATCATCCAGTTCCAATCCCCCTGCCATGGGCAGGGACCCCTCACACTAGAGCAGGTTGCTCACAGCCACATCCAGCCTGGCCTTAAAAGATCTAAGGAGGAAGCTTCCACCACCTTCCTGGGCAACCTGTTCCATGAGACATTCCACTTAAACATAAGAAAGAGAACTTTTTCTCTGTGGGGGTGATTAAACACTGGAACAAAGTCTCTGGGATCTTCATCTTTGGGCAGGTTCAAAACTCAGGATACATCTTTGAGAAGTAATAGCTCTTATTAGACCAAGTTCAAGCAAGGGGTTAGACTAGATGACTTCCAGAGACCCTGCCAACCCAAATACTGCTGTGATTCTAATGCTCTTCACATGATGATCCCAGGATCACAAGATGCTAGGGTTTGATAGGGACCTATGGAGATCATCAAGTCCAACCCCTCTGCCAGAGCAGGATCACAGAATCCAGCACAGGTCACACAGGAATGCATTCAGAAGGGTCTTGAAAGTCTCCAGAGAAGGAGACTCCCCAACCCCTCTGGGCAGCCTGTCCCAGGGCTCTGTGACCCTTACAGTGAAGAAGTTCCTCCTCATGTTGAGGTGGAACCCCCTGTGCTGTACTTTATATCCTTTGCTCCTCAGGGTACAGGGTACCAGATGGGTCTGGAAAGTCTCCAGAGAAGGAGACTCCACAACCTCTCTGGGCAGCCTGCTCCAGGGCTCTGTCACCCTTACAGGAAAGAAGTTCCCCCTTGTGTTGAGGTGGAACCTCCTGTGCTGCAGCTTCCATCCATTGCTCCTTGTCCTATCCCAGGGAGCAAGTGAGCAGAGCCTGTCCCCTCCCTCCTGACCCCCAGCCCTCAGATATTTACAAACATTTATTAAATCTCCTCTCAGTCTTCTCTTTTCCAGACTAAAGAGCCCCAGGACCCTCAGCCTCTCCTCCCCAGGCAGTGCTCCAGTCCCCTCATCATCCTTGTAGCCCTCTGCTGGACTCTCTCCAGCAGATCCCTGTCCCTCTAGAACTGGGGAGCCCAGAACTGGATGCAATATTCCAGGTGTGGCCTCACCAGGGCAGAGTAGAGGGGTGTGAGAACCTCTCTGGATCTGCTGGACACACTCCTCTTAATGCACCCCAGGTTCACTTACTGTGGAAGCAGTTTTTCCTCCCTGACTTCTCCTCAGTTTGAGGGCAGAGCTACTGCATTTCTGGCCTATTACAGAGCTGCTGCACATTGAGGCAATGTGAACAGAGAGGTGATGCACTTCAGAGGCAAACCCAACTCAATTTGGTATTGCCTCTATGCTCTCTGTTGCACACAAGTACTGCTGTGACTGTGGGAAACAACACAATAATTGGTAAAGATGCAGATTATTAAATTAAGGAGGTGAAGAAAATTGCTTTCAATCCCCATCAGAATTCACAATTAAACTTGACATGTCTTGCAGTTTGAACACAAATTGCCAAACAAAACAGAATTAATTGCTCAATTCTTTAATAAAGCATACAAATGCAAGGTCAATGCACTGCTAGGCTTCTTCATGGATGTGAGAGTTATGCATTCGTTGTTGCCTAGGGTAAGACATTTGTCATCTGGCAATGAGACAGAAAAGAGGGAAAGTCACAGGATCACAGCTTACAGGATCACAGGATGTGAAAGGTTGGAAGGGACCTCTGTAGATCATCCAGTCCAACCCTCCCCTGCCGGAGCAGGACCGTAGAATCCAGCACAGGTCACACAGGAACACATCCAGATGGGGCTTGAAAGTCTCCAGAGCAGGAGACTCCACAACCTCTCTGGGCAGCCTGCTCCAGGGCTCTATCAGCCTTACAGGAAAGAAATTCTTCTTCATGCCGAGGTGGAACTTCCTGTGCTGTAGCTTACATCCATTGCTCCTTGGCCTATCACAGGGCACAAGTGAGCAGAGGCTGTCCCTGCCCCTTCCTGACCCCCAGCCCTCAGATATTTATGCACATTGTTTAGATCCCCTCTCAGTCTTCTCCTCTCCAGACTAAACAACCCCAGGGCTCTCAGCCTATCCTCACAGGGCAGTGTTCCAGTCCCGTCAGCATCCTCACAGCCCTCCATTGGCCTCTCTCAAGTAGACCCCTGTCCCTCTTTGTAGCCCTCCATTGGACTCTTTCCAGCAGATCCCTGTCCCTCTTGACCTCTCTCTAATTGCTCTCTACAACTACCTGAAGGGGGGTTGTAGTGAGGCGGAGGTTGGTCTCTTCTCCCAGGCAACCAGTACCAGAACAAGAGGGCACAATCTCAGGCTGTGTCAGGGGAGGTTTAGGCTGGAGGTTAGGAGGAAGTTTTACACAGAGAGATTGCCCACTGGAATGGGCTGCCTGAGGAGGTGGTGGGGTCGCCGTCGCTGGGGGTGTTCAGGGCGAGGCTTGACAGGATGCTTGGTTCCATGGTTTAGTTGATTGGGTGGTGTTGGATGATAGGTTGGACACGATGATCTTGAAGGTCTCTTCCAACCTGGTTTATTCTATTCTATTCTATTCTATTCTATTCTATTCTATTCTATTCTATTCTATTCTATTCTATTCTATTCTATTCTATTCTATTCTATTCTATTCTAAATAAACCAAACCAAAAAGACCTGAGGAGCCCAGAACTGGATGCAATATTCCAGGTGGGGCCTCACCAGGGCAGAGTAGAGCGGGGAGGAGAACCCCCCTAGACCTGCTGGACACACTCTTCTTAATGCAGTCAGGAGTTCCTGTTGTAGGCAATGATGTACAAATTAATGATATAGCTTTCTCTTGCCATCATTTCAGTTCCTTCCTTTGTAGTCACGGCAGATTCTTCAGGAGCTGCCTGTTTATGCTTACACCACACAGCAGCAAATCAAAGTCAGCACCATTTCCCTCCCCCCCCTTCTTTTCTTTCCATATCTTGTTTACAAAGCAGGCATAAACAGCAAAATGTTGTTAGAAAATTACACCTATACCTAATAATCTCAAGATTAAACTGGTGGAGAAGAAAAGAATAATGTTTGACTAGCCTAATAGAAGCCTGTCCAACTCCTGAAAGACAAGCTCTGAATTGTTTGCATTCTTTTTTTCCCCCCATCCACAATGCCATCTCACAGCACCCTGCAGACAGCAAAGCATCTCTTGCTGTGACAAGTTATTGATTTTGTTTTCCTCTGAGAACTCTAACAAGTCAGACTGAAAGCTTCATAAAATATACAGCTGGAACAGTACTTTGTAAGGGATAGAAGTGGTGAAGAAATTGGCTCTCCAGTGTTTAGCAGGGGGGGGAAAAAAGGAAGAAATAAATGAAATTACATTAGTGTGAATGTGTGCATCTTGGCCTGGGAAAAGTGAGCCTGGTCTAAAGCTTAGCAAGCATGTTCAGCCCATCAGTGCCCAAGAGAGACAGGGATCTGCTGGGGAGAGGCCGGTGGAGAGCCATGAGGATTGACTGTGGGACTTGAACATCTCTCCTGTGAAGAGAGACTGAGAGAACTGGGGCTGCTTAGTCTGGACAGGAGAAAGCTGAGAGGGGATTTGATCAATATCTGCCAATATCTGAGGGGCTGGTGTCAAGATGAAGGTGCCAGGCTCATTTTGGTGGTGCCCAGTGATAGGACAAAGAACAACAGGTGCAAGCTGGAGCACAGGGAGCCTCAACATGAGGAAGCACTTCTTTACAGTGAGGGTGGTGGAACACTGGAACAGACTGCCCAGAGAGGTTGTGGAGTCTTCTGTGGAGACTTTCACAACCCACCAGGATGTGTTCTGTGTGCCCTGCCCTGGGTGATTCATGCTTTGGCAGGGAGTTTGGACTGGATGAACTCTGGGGGTCCCTTCCAACCCCTAACATTCTGTGATTCTGTGATCAGTGGTGATATCCTTCCTCCTACCACCTCTTCCTCCTACCACCTCTTCCTCCTGCTCCTCCCAAGGGTAAATCCTGACCTTTTATCCTGAATGCTAAGAAAAGAAGGGAAGGTAAAGAAAAAATATATTAGGAAATAATTTGTTTCTCTCAAGATGGGCACAGAAAAAAGAAAGTCTTTTCTGCCTTAATAGAGAACTAGAAGCTGCTGTCATCTCACTTGTTCCTGTTGCTTTAACATCCAAAATGTGATTTGACTGTGCATGGGAAAAGAGAAACCACTTTGCTGAGATGCACAGGAGAGATTTTGCTGCTGATCAGAAAATGAATCTGACATGAGCTTGAGAGGGACAGGCTGACTTAAACTGCTGAACAACCTACTGAGCCACTCATTACTTGGTTGCCAAAAGGCAGTGTCATCAGCTTGGGAGGAAAGTTGCTTTTATATTCCTGGAATGGTGGCAAGTACAAGGACCAATCAGATGGAAATGTATGATCTCCCTTTATCTCAAACAATAATCTCTGCCCTTTCTACCTCTGCAGTTCACTGGACAAAATTAAGCAACTACTAAAGCTCCTTCCACTTTGCATCTGTGGTCCAGCTTGATTCCCTCAGATCACAATCACTTGGCAGCTTACAGAATGTGAGTGTTCTGTAAACCTGGCATTGGAAGTGAAAGGAACATTTTCTATCAGCATTAAGATATCCTTTTCTTTTGTTTTTTTTGCTCTTTTTGTTGCTGCTGTTGGTTTTTTGTTGGTTATAAACCATAAGATCCTTGCAGGTATATTATCTTGAGCAACATTCAAGATATGTTGACTTTTAAATCAGATAGAAGATCACAGAATCAACCAGGTTGGAAAAGACCTCAGAGATCATCAAGTCCAAACTATTACCTAATACCTAACACCTCCTGACAACTAAACCATGGCTCCAAGGGCCACATCCAAGCCTTTTTTGAACACCTCCACCATCTCCCTGGGCAGCACATCCCAATGGCCAATTCCTCTTGCTGGGAAGACTTTTCTCCTCACCTCCAGCCTAAACCTCCACTGGCGCAGCTTGAGACTGTGTCCTCTTGTTCTGGTGCTGGTTGCCTGGGAGAAGAGACCAAGCCCCACCTGGATGCAACCTCCCTTCAGGTAGTTGGAGAGAGCAAGAAGGTCTCCCCTGAGCCTCCTCTCCTCCAGGCTAAGCAACCCCAGTTCTTCCCAGAAAGAGAGATTGGCCATTGGGATGTGCTGCCCAGGGAGGTGGTGGAGTCACCATCACTGGAGGTGTTCAGAAAAGGTTTGGATGTGGCACTTGGAGCCATGGCTTCATTGTCAGGAGGTGTTAGGTAATAGGTTGGACTTGATGATCTCTGAGGCCTTTTCCAACCTGGTTGATTCTATGAAATGGGGAGAGAGAAGGAGGTACACAGATTCAAAGCAAGAGTTAGCAAATGGTAAGGAAGTGACTGATGTGAATCCAACAGTTTTAGACTTTGATATGATGGGTTGCAGGATAGAAATTGAAACAGGCAGAAATGAAGTGAGTGAAAAAAATCTGGGGTCTGTGGGTGTAGGCTGCCTTACCTTCACAGAGAGAGTTATTAGCCATTGGGATGTGCTGCCCAGGGAGGTGGTGGAGTCACCATCCCTGGAGGTGTTCAAAAGGGACTGGATGTGGCACTTGGTGCCATGGGTTATTTAGTCATGTGGTCTTGGATGACAGGTTGGACTTGATGATCTCTGAGGTCTTTTCCAACCTTATTGATTCTTTGATGTTATGATTCTATGATCATAAGCCTAAGGAAAAGAAGTATATAAAGATAAAAATACCTTCAGAGAGAAGTGAAATGTCCTCTTCCTATAGAAATCTGTGGGCAGGTAGTCCAGAAATAGCAGTGCTGAATGGCTTTTAAACACTCCTGTTGCTTGTTTTAGGAAGGCTAGACATAAATCTGAGTAAGATCAGAAGAGACTAGAACAGAAAAGAGCATCAAAGTTTCTACTATGATTGGAATCCATGTCAGAATTGTGAAAAGAATCAAAATAAGCTCAAATTCTAAGCAGTCAGAAAGAGACTGAAGAGGGAAAGTAGCTTGTAAGGAAATAAATAATAAGTATGGGGAAGTTTAGGCTGGAGGTGAGGAGAAAGTTCTTCCCAGAAAGAGAAATTGGCCATTGGAATGTGCTGCACAGGGAGGTGGTGGAGTCACTGTGTTCAACCCCCTTTGAGTCCTATCCCCCTGTCAGAGGAGGACCATAGAATCCAGTACAGGTCACACAGGAACACATCCAGATGGGGCTTGAAAGTCTGCAGAGAAGGAGACCCCACAACCTCTCTGGGCAGCCTGCTTCAGGGCTCTGTCAGCCTTACAGGAAAGAAGTTCTTCCTTATGTTGAGGTGGAATGTCCTGAGATGGAACCTCCTTTGCTGGAGTTTCCACCCATTTCCCCTTGTCTTATCACAGGGCACAAGTGAGTAGCTGCTGTCCCTGTCCCTTCTTTCCTGACCCCCAGCCCTCAGATATTTATAGACATTGATTACATACATTCTATGTAATTAGATCCTAAACATCCTAAGAACATCCTAAAAAGCCCCTCACCAGCATTCCTGTAGACCCCCAATGGGGGGCCTTTGGCTGTAGGGATTATGCACAGTATCACAGTATCACCAAGGTTGGAAGAGACCCCAAGGATCATTGAGTCCAACCTGTCTCCACAGACCTCATGACTAGACCATGGCACCAAGTGCCACGTCCAATCCCCTCTTGAACACCTCCAGGGACAGTGACTCCACCACCTCTCTGGGCAGCCCATTGCAGTGACGAACGACTTGCTCAGTGAAGAACTTTCTCCTCACCTCAAGTCTAAACCTCCCCTGGCACAGCTTGAGACTGTGTCCCCTTGTTCTGGTGCTGGTTGCCTGGGAGAAGAGACCAACCCCTTCCTGGCTACAACCTCCCTTCAGGAGAGGGCAATGCGGTCACCCCTGATCCTTCTCTTCTCCAGGCTAAGCAACCCCAGCTCCCTCAGCCTCTCCTCACAGGGCTGTGCTCAAGGCCTCTCCCCAGCTTTGTTGCCCTTCTCTGGACACCTTCAAGTGTCTCGATGTCCTTCTTAAACTGAGGGGCCCAGAACTGGACACAGTACTCAAGGTGTGGCCGAACCAATGCAGAGTCCAGGGGCACAATGACTTCCCTGCTCCTGCTGGCCACACTGTTCCTGATGCAGGCCAGGATGCCATTGGCTTTCTTGGCCACCTGGGCACACTGCTGGCTCATGTTTAGGCAGCTGTCAATCAGCACCCCCAGGTCCCTCTCTGTTTGGCAGCTCTCAGCCACTCTGACCCCAGCCTGTAGCTCTGCATGGGGTTGCTGTGGCCAAAGTGCAGCACCCAGCACTTGGCACTTGGAGCCATGGTTTAGTTATCAGGAGGTGTTAGGTATCAGGTAATATGTTGGGCTTGGTGACCTCTGATCTTTTCCAACTTGCTTGACTCTGTGATTCTATAACAGTGTGAAAAGCAGACATTTTATCAGTGCAATAATTAGGAGCACATACCCCCCACCCCCCCAGATTATAACCTCATAGAGAATATCCTTGATTGACTTTCAGCTTTTTGTGCTATTAGCATCTCAATACTTGGTATCAAACTTGACTTGAAAGGCTGTAATGAATACTTCTCTTTTGTATTATTGTTTCTTTTTATCAATGAAATGCTGCAGGATGTGGTGCAAAGGACTTCAAAGAACAGGTGCACATAATAATTTGCTTATCAACATACACAATAAACAAATGGGGGCGGGGGGGGAATCAAAAAAGAAAGAGAAACAGAGAATAATGATGCAAGGGCTCTTAAAATCAGTCAATCAAATCAAATCACATCAAAGCATCCTGCAAAGAATTGATTCCTTCCCTTCATTTTCAATTCATAAACCTCTGGGGGGGAAACAAGAGCAACTGGTGCCAAGGAAGGGACTACTTTGAAAAGAGGAAACACTTCAGTGGATCTGCATAGCTTGAAACCTGCATGTGAGGGTGGCATGGAAGTAAAATGCAGAGAGAATAGAGATCAGTTTTATTGGGAAAATAAGAAAGTAAAAAGTCACAGATTATTATATTTGAATGAAGCAACTGATGCAGGACAAGAGGGATGGAGAGAGACTATGTAGAAAGGCCTGTGGTGATAGGATGAGGAGCAATGACTTCAAACTAGAGAAGAGTAGATTTAGATTGGATGTGAGGAACAAGTTCTACACCATGGAATCATAGAATTATAGAATCATAGAACTGTCAGCGTTGGAAGGGACCTCAAGGATCAGCCAGTTCCAACCCCCTGCCATGGGCAGGGACACCTCACACTACAGCAGGTTGCTCACAGCCACATCCAGCCTGGTCTTCAAAACCTCCAGGCATGAGGCTTCCACCACCTCCCTGGGCAACCTGTGCCAGGCTCTCACCATCCTCACGGGGAAGAACTTCTTCCTAACATCCAATCTGAATCTACCCACTTCTAGTTTTGCTCCATTTTCCCCAGTCCTATCCCTACCTGACAGCCTAAAAAGTCCCTCCCCAGCTTTCTGGTAGCCCACTTCAGATACTGGAAGGTCACAATTAAGTCTCCTGGGAGCCTTCTCTTCTCCAGCCTGCACAACCCCAACTCTCTCAGTCTGTCCTCATAGCAGAGCAGCTCCAGCCCTCTGCTCAACCTCATGGCCCTTCTCTGGACACCTTCCGGCACCTCCAGATCCCTCCTGTAATATTGGCTCCAGAACTGGACACAGTGCTCCAGGTGGGATGTTCCAGTCCCTTGATCATTCTTCTAGCTCTCTGTTGGACTCTCTCTAGTATTTCCCCTTGGGAGCCCAGAACTAGACACAATACCCCAGATGTGGTCTCAGTAGGGCAGAGGAGAGAGGAAGAAGAGGCTTTCTCAACCTGCTGGACACACTCTCCTTAATGCACTGCAGGATACCATTGGTCTTTTTAGCCCCCAGGGCACATTGCTGTCCCTATGGATTGTAGAATCATAGAATGGTCTGGGTTGGAAGCCACCTCCAAAGGTCATCCTGTCCACCCTCCTTTGCAGTCAGCAGGGACATCCTCAACTAGATCAGGTTGACCAGAGCCCTGTTGAGCCTCAGAGGATAACCTGTTCCATCATTTCTCACTGCTCCCACATCACTTCTGAAAGTTTTCTTGGAATAACATTTCTTCCTCTACAACCTGCAGTTGAATTGTCTGCAAGTGCCTTGTGGATCCCAACTCTGCAAGCCTGCAGTGTGACAAAGCTGCACACTTGAGCCCTGGCTGCTGAACAGATGGGTAGAGCCGAGCTGATTTCTCTGCTCTCTCACATGATCTCCAGAGATACTCTCACTCTGACTTCCTTCTGCTGCTACTTCTTCTCTAAGGATGGAAGTGACACTCAGACAGATACCATACCCAACTGCTGTGAAGACACAGTGAGTCCCAAAAGAGTCTGAGCTCAGAAGACAAAAACAGACCAAGGAACAAACTAGTATAAGCCTGCACAGGAAAACAAACTCCAACCCAAAAAGTGGAGGAGATAGCTGAATTTAGACCAAACTTTTGTCAGAGGTTGCACCTGTGCTCCAGGAGATGTGAGACTGACTTGAGCAGTCTTTAGTTGGGATAATTTGGTCAACTATGCATTAAAAATAGGACATCATGGACTCTGAAATCTAGCAACCCTGGCAAGTTTCTGCAGCACAGGCTGAAATCTCTCTGCCAAAAAAAAAAGGTTTTCCTGTTTATTAAGCAAACAGATTAAAGCTGTACATCTCTTTCTGCTCTACAAGCTTATCCTCAGCTCTGGTGTAGGACTAACTTTGCTTTAATGTCATTAGAATAGCATAGAATAGCATAGAATAGAATAAACCAGGTTGGAAGAGACCTTCAAGATCATTGCATCCAACCTATCATCCAACACCACCTAATCAACTAAACCATGCAACCAATTGCCTGAGAACATAGAGGTATTGACTAGAATATCATAGAATCACAGAATCAATAAGGTTGGAAGAGACCTCAAAGATCATCAAGTCCAACCTGTCACCCAACACCTCATGACTACTAAACCATGGCACCATGTGCCACGTCCAATCCCCTCTTGAACTCCTCCAGGGATGGTGACTCCACCACCTCCCTGGGCAGCGCATTACAATGGCTAACAACTCCCCTTGTAAAGAACTTTCTCCTGACCTCCAGACTAATATCTCACAGAGTGTCTAACTCTTAACCTCTTCATGGCCAGGAAGTTGCCCAGGTGAAGTAAGTGCAAAGTCTGAGTGTGGATGAGGTGATAGAAAGCAGCCCTATGGAAAAGGACCTGGGGGTGCTGATGGATGAGAAGCTGGACAGGAGCAGGCAGTGTGAGCTTAGAGCCTGGAAGGCAAATCACAGCCTGGGCTGCATCCAAAGCAGCATTGCCAGCAGGTCCAGAGAGGTGATTCTGCCACTTTGCTCTGCTCTGGTGAGACCTCACCTGGAGTACTGTGTACAGGTCTGGAGCCCTCAATATAGGAAGGACCTGGAGCTGATGTGTATTACTTGTAAATACCTGTGAATGTTGTAAATACCTGCAAATATTGTAAATACCTGTAAATGTTGTAAATCCTGCATATTTTTGTACATATTCATTGTAGATTGTAGTTTTGCTTGCAAATGCAGCTTTCATTTGTTTCCAATTGAGCTGGTCTGGCAAATTCAAGGTGGGGGGTAGAATTTTCAACCCACCACACTACCTAACTGTCACACAGGACAAGGGACAATTGTTTCCAACTAGAATATGGTAGATTGGTGTAATGGTTTAGTTGATTAGATGGTGTTGGATGATGGGTTGGATGTGATGGTCTTGAAGGTCTCTTCCAACCTGGTCTATTCTATTCTATTCCATTCTATTCTATTCCATTCTATTCTATTCTATTCTATTCTATTCTATTCTATTCTATTCTATTCTATTCTATTCTATTCTACTCTATTCCATTCCATTCTATTCTATTCTATTCCATTCCATTCCATTCCATTCCAATAAGATTGGACATCAGGAAAAAGTTCTTTAGTGTGAAGATGGTGAGACACTGGGACAGGCTGCCCAGACAAGTTGTAGATGCTTCATCTCTTGAAGTGTTCAAGACCAGGCTGGACGAGGCTCTGAGCCACCTGGTCTAATGCAAGGTGTCTCTGCCCATGAATCATAGAATCAATAAGGTTGGTAAAGACCTCAAATGTCATCAATGCCAACCTGTCACCCAACACCTCATGACTACTAAACCATGGCATGAAGTGCCACGTCCAGTTCCCTCTTGAACACCTCCAGGGATGGTGACTCCACCACCTCCCTGGGCAGCACATCCCAATGGCTAACAACTCTCTCTGTGAAGAACTTTTGAAGACTGGAACTAGATGATCTTTAAGGTCCCTGTCATCTCAAGGCATTTTATCTCTTTGAAAGCAAGCAGTGCTGCTCTAGGTGGTTTGCACAGAGTTAACCCAACAGTGGACCTGTGCCTTTTTCACTTTCTGTGCACCTCATCTTGCTGCTGCCATTGTTCCTAGGCTATGTTATTAATAACAGCCATGAAATTCCTTTGAAACAGTCCTCCTATTGAAGTAGCTGTTGAAAATTTAATCTACTTCAGCAGATCAATCAGCTGCAGCACTGGTGCTGATGTTGGTACATGCTTGAAATCCTTGAACTGCTTTTAGGGCTTTGCCTTCGTTCCCATTGTCTGGAGTTATGAGGGGGTTTGCTTACCTGCATACTTGGTCTGGAGCCTTCACAGGCAACAAAGCTGGGGAGGGGTTTGGAACACAAGCCCTGTGAGGAGAGGCTGAGGGAGCTGGGGTTGCTGAGACTGGAGAAGACGAGGTTCAGGGGAGACCTTCTTGCTGTCTACAACTACCTGAAGGGAGGTTGTAGCCAGGAGGGGGTTGGTCTCTTCTCCCAGGCACCCAGCACCGGAAAAAGAGAACACAGTCTCAAGCTGTGCCAAGAGAAGTTTAGGCTGGATGTTAGGAAGAAGTTCTTCCCAGCAAGAGAGATTGGCCATTGGAATGTGCTGCCCAGGGAGGTGGTGGAGTCACCATCACTGGAGATGTTCAAGAGGGGATTGGACATGCCATGGTATAGTTAATTTGATGGAGTTGGGTGATAGGTTGGACTTGATGATCTCTGAGGTCTTTTCGAACCTGGTTTATTCTATTCTATTCTATTCTATTCTATTCTATTCTATTCTATTCTATTCACCTAGCAAAATGTGAGGCAGTCTTGTTGTTAAAATTAATCTCTTCTTCATGCAACCAGCCCTTAGGCAGGATTTTAACTTTTGGGGTGATTAATTAGTTTTGAGTTTGGCTGGAGCCAGTGAATGCTAAGGAGCCCACCTCTAATAAAATATGCTTTGTGATATACTATCACACCTCAGGAATTCCTAACTCAGAGCTTTTGACCTGTTTAATTAAAAAAAATAAAATAAATCAAAGCAAGACCTACTGACTGATGGGAAGCTGCACAGCAAAAAATAAGACTGGAGAAGAGAAGGCTCTGGGGAGACTTTATTGTGGCCCTTCAGTATCTGAAGGGGGCTACAAGAAAGCTGGGGAGGGACTTTTTAGGGTGTCAGGGAGGGATAGGACTGGGGGGGGATGGAAAAATATAGAAATGGGTAGATTCAGATTGGATGTCAGGAAGAAGTTGTTCCCCATGAGCGTGGTGAGAGACTGGCACAGGTTGCCCAGGGAGGTGGTGGAAGCCTCATCCCTAGAGGTTTTGAAGACCAGACTAGATGTAGCTGTGAGCAACCTGCTGTAGTGTGAGGTGTCCCTGGCCATGGCAGGGTTGTTGCAACTGGATGATCCTTAAGGTCCCTTCAAACCCTGACAGTTTTGTCATTCTATGATTCTAAGTAAAGATTATTTGGATGGAATAGCTTTGAAATAAGTGTTAAAAACTGAGCAAGGTCCTATGGGGTGCAAGCATAGAGAATTTAAGTTTCATTTGTTCCACTTCAGTCTATTTCAGTGCTCCCTCTTCATAAATCATAGTAATATATCTGCTCTTAAAGGCAACAATTCCTCTTTGTTCATCTCCTTTCACCACAAAGAATAAAAAGGAGAAGAGAGAAGAAGAGAGAAGAAGAGAGGAGAAGAGAGAGAGAAGACAGAAGAGAAGAGAAGAGAAGAGAAGAGAAGAGAAGAGAAGAGAAGAGAAGAGAAGAGAAGAGAAGAGAAGAGAAGAGAAGAGAAGAGAAGAGAAGAGAAGAGAAGAGAAGAGAAGAGAAGAGAAGAGAAGAGAAGAGAAGAGGAAGAGAAGAGGAAGAGAAGAGGAAGAGAAGAGGAAGAGAAGAGAAGAGAAGAGAAGAGAAGAGAAGAGAAGAGAAGAGAAGAGAAGAGAAGAGAAGAGAAGAGAAGAGAAGAGAAGAGAAGAGAAGAGAAGAGAAGAGAAGAGAAGAGAAGAGAAGAGAAGAGCACAAACCAGTAAAAAACTTCACCCCACAACAGGAAAAAACCCAAACCCAACAGAAACCTAATTACAAAGTACAATCCAAAGTTCTTGGAATGAGAAGAAATTATAAAGTCTTTTTCAGAGCATATCACTGAATATATGCATGGGAACTGCATGTGAATAATGTGTGATGGTTGACAACTTTTTTGCTTCTTTCATTGCAAATGTTATGTGTTTATTTGATAGCTTTCACTGAAGTAATTAAGACAGCACTCTGCATGGGATTTCTTTCCCCCCTTCCCCAGCATTTAAAGAGATGAGTGACCACTTGAAATAAATGCCAACTGGCAAATACATAATCAGAGAATCATAGCATGGTCTGGGTTGGAAGGAATCACCCAAAGTCATCCAGTCCAACCCCCCAGTCAGCAGAGACATCCTCAACCAGATCAGATTGCCCAGAGCCCTGTCCAGCCTCACCTTGAATGCCTCTAGGTAAAGGGCTCTAACCACCTCCCTGGGCAACCTGTTCCAGTGTTCCATCACCTTCATGGTGTAGAACTTGTTCCTAACATCCAATCTAAATCTGCTCTGCTCTAATTTGAAGCAATTCCCCCTGGTCCTGTCCCTGCAGGTACTTGAAGGCTGCTATTAGGTCTCCCTGGAGCTTCCTCTTCTCCAGGGTGAACATCCCCAGCTCCTTCAGCCTGTCCTTGCAGCAGAGGTGTTTTAACCCCCTGATCATTTTCAGTGCCCTCCTGTGGACCATCTCCATCAGGTTCATGTCCTTCCTATATAGAGGGCTCCAGAGCTGGACATTGTACTCCAGGTGAGGTGTGAGCAGAGCAGAGCAAAGTGGCAGAATCACCTCTCAGGTTCTGCTGGCAATGCATCTTTCAGTGCAGCCCAGGCACCAATCAAAGGGATTTATACATATATACTTCATCAGTAGTGCCAAGGCACCCTGTTTTGGTCTGGGGTTTTGTTACCATACTAACAAGATTTTACACAAGAGCCATGCTGAAAACTTCTGCTTGGGTTCCAAAGGCCACACTTCTTAAGGGTTAATGTCTATGTTTTATCCCCTCTGTGTTTTATCCCTTCCTCTAAAAAATGTCTTAGAGCGCCTTTGAAACATTTTCAGCACACACATGACATGTTTTAACTGAACAGATTTTACTCCATCCTGTTTTAAATGCATATTGCTAGAACACAACCTGTGTGGCATCAGATTAGTCTGTGCTAGGCACAGAGCACCTAACAGAAAACCTGAAGGTAAAATAAATAAGCAAAGGGAAGAAATTAAAGCAATGAGGTGTTTATGTGATAGATCTCAAGCTGGCCTCAACTGTCAGGCTTGTGAACCTAGGTCACAGAATCACAGAGTGGCTTGGGTTGGAAGTGACCTTGAAGACTGTCTAGTTCCATCCCCACTGCCATTGGCAGGGACACCTCTCATTAGACCAGGCTGCTCAAAGCCTCATCCAGCCTGGTCTTAAACACTTCCAGGGATGAGGTGACCACAGCTTCTCTGGACAATCTATTGCAGAGTCTCACCACCTTCATAGTAAAGAATTTCTTCCTGTTGTCTTATCTGAATCTACCCTGCCCTAGTTTAAAACCATTGTCCCTTGTACTGTCACCATAGGCCCTACTAAAATGTCCCTCCCTGGCTTTCCTGTAGATTCCCTTCAGATAGTAGATGGCTGCTGTAAGGACTCCTCTGAGCCTACTCTTCTCCAGGTGGAACAGATCTATTTCCCTCAGCCTGTTCTTGTAGGAGAGGTGCTCCATCCCTCTGATCATTTTTGTGGCCCTCCTCTGCACCATCCAGCAGCTCCATGTCCTCCTTCTTTTGGGAGCTCCAGAGCTGGCTGCAGTACTTCAGGTGGAGTCTGACAAGATCTGGGCAGAGGGGCAGCATCACCTTCTATTCTGATCTGATTGCTTTCCACAACCAAGTAAAGTGAAAACCAGGATTCACAACTTCAGAGAATCTTAGAATCATAAAATTGCTTTGGTTGGAGAAGACCTCTAAGATCAGTGAGTCCAACAATCAACCTAACACCACCATGACCATTAAGCCATGTCCTGAAGTGCCATATCCACAGGTTTCTCACATAGGAAAAAAATCACAGTGCTTATTTTAGACAAGTGAAACTAATCTCCCCTGAGTACTGTGTTCTTGCAGCAAAAAACTTTCTACTGCATTTAGACTTGTAATTTGGAACAGAGCTTTCACAGCTGCCCCTGTTTCCAAGGCACTGTGTATGTAGGTCAGTCCTGAGAGGTGCCACTGTTCCCTGCTCCTCTCAGTAATGATAGAATCATAGAATCAATAAGGTTGGAAAAGACCTCAGAGATCATCAAGTCCAATCTGTCACCCAGCACCTCATGACTACTAAACCATGGCTCCAAGTGCCACATCCAATCACCTCCTGCACACTTCCAGGGATGGTGACTCCACCACCTCCCTGGGCAGCACATTCCAATGGCTAAGAACTCTCTCTGTGAAGAACTTTCTCCTCACCTCGAGCCTAAACTTACCCTGGTGCAGTTTGAGACTGTGTCCTCTTGTTCTGGTGCTGGTTGCCTGGGAGAAGAGACCAACCCCCACCTGGCTACAACCTCCCTTCAGGTAGCTGTAGACAGCAGTAAGATCTCCCCTGAGCCTCCTCTTCTCCAGGCTAAGCAACCCCAAATCCCTCTCTTCTACCTGTCATCCTGCTTGGTTCCATGCTTATCTCAGTGCTGTCTTGTTTTTGCTACCTCCTCCAATGTCTAGAAGCTTTCCTTCTCCTGCATTTGCTCAGTTGTTCATAAGCAACTGAAATATATCTGCCTCTCCAGAGAGTTCCCTCCGAGCCACAACCGTATAGCGAGGAGCAGCACACAGCTGAAAACAAACAGATCAGCCTGACAGAATTCCACACTCCCATACATCTGACCAGAGGCAGATGTTTCCCTAGCTTCACTGTCACCACTTACACAAGAAAACACAGCACAAACACAGATCTGCTGCAACAAGTTATGAAAAAAAAACCCCAATCTTCTAGATCAGTTTGCTGGAATTCTACCCAGCAAATCTCACTGCCTCTAAGCCTTCCCCAACACAACCCTGCCCAGCCTGATCTGCTTGGAGGTGTCCTTGCTGACTGCAGGGGGGCTGGACAAGATCAAGGTATCATAGCATCATTTGGGTTGGAAGGGATACCAAGGATCATCCAGTTCCAACCCCCCTGCCATGGGCAGGGACACCTCACACTACAGCAGGTTGCTCAGAGCCACATCCAGCCTGGCCTTAAAAGCCTCCCTGCTCAATGCTTTATTCAGTTCTTGGAACAAGTTCTATTGAAATCAGGGAGATTATGTCCATTAATTCCCATTAAACATTTGCTTTGGTTTTGGTGTTTTGTTATTTATTTATATAGAGTAGAGTAGAATAGAGTAGAATAGAATAGAATAGAGTAGAGTAGAATAGAATAGAATAGAATGGAATAGAATAGGAGTAGAATAGAATAGAGTAGAATAGAGTAGAATAGAATAGAATAGAATAGATCAGGTTGGAAAAGACCATTGAGATCACCTATCACCCAACACCATCTAATCAACTAAACCATATATATGTGTGTGTGTGTGTATTTCTATTCCAATTTAATGTAGTGTTATTGATCCTTATAAATCAGGGCTCTGACCAAACTGATATGGTTGAGGAAGTCCCTGCTGACTGCAGAGGGGTTTGAACTAGATGACCTCTTGAGATCCCTTCCAGCCCAGACTATTCTGTGATTCTGTGAGCTATTGAATTACAGTGACAGAGATTTTACATTAATCCAGATTATCCTTCCAGAATCACAGAATTGTTAGGGTTGGAAGGGACCTCAAGGGTCATACAGTTCCAGCCCCCCCTGCCATGGGCAGGGACACCTCACACTACAGCAGGTTGCTCACAGCCACATCCAGCCTGGCTGCAAAAACCTCCAGGGATGAGGCTTCCACCACCTCCCTGTGCAACCTGTTCCAGTCTTTCACCACCCTCATGGGGAAGAACTTCTTCCTTACATCTAATCTGAATCTACCCACTTCTAGTTTTGTTCCATTCCCCCCAGTCCTATCCCTCCCTGACACCCTAATAAGTCCCTCCCCAGCTTTCTTGTAGCCCCCTTCAGATACTGGAAGGCCACAATTAGGTCTCCTCAGAGCTTTCTCTTCTCTGGACTGAGTATCCCAAACTCTCTCAGTCTGTCCACGAAGGAGAGCAGCTCCAGCCCTTTGCTCATCTTTGTGGCCTTTCTCTGGACACCTTCCAGCACCTCTAGATCCATCTTGCAATAGAGGATCCAGAACTGGATGCAGTACTCCTGGTGGGGTTTCAGCAGAGTGGAGCAGAGGGGGAGAATCACCTCCCTTGACCTGCTGGCTATGCTTCTCGTGATGCAGCCCAGGATCTGGTTGGCTCTCTGGGCTGCAAGTGCTCACTGCTGGCTCCTGTTGAGCTTCTCCTCCACAAGGATGAGAATCAGCATCAACTTTTAATATGCTTTTGGAAGGGTTACCTTTAGTGAAGGTGACTTGAGTGTAGATTTTCATACAGAATAAAAAGCACTGGCCTTAAAGTGAATAGCAGAGACTTCCTCCCATTTTGTTGTGGGTTTCTTTATTGGTGGTTTTTTGGTTCTCTATTTCTCCCTTTTTTATTTAATGGTTACCAAAATAAAAAGGGTACAAATCTTAGCTACAATTCTGTGATTTGTTCCAAGAATTGAAATAACAACCAGGCCCTCCACAAATAGCCACAGTCAATGCAAGGTGCTACAGTGGAAATACAAAGGGAGAATAAAATGTGATCATGGCAGGACAGGAAGGCAGCTGTTAAATGTGGAGAGGTTTCATTTCAGGTAGCCCACATGAAGCAATAATGTTCTTTTTTTAGGGGAGAGTGGGAGAACTGTGACAAAGAGAGAATCAGAGAGAAAGCAAGCTTTTATTACTGAGGATATGGCTAAAGCACACATTCTGTTCTTTGGGCTCCAAGGCAAAGATGGTATTTATAGAGTGCTGGCTTTGCTCTGCTGTCTGTCTCAGTCCATATTCTCAGCTGTGTGTGTGACAGGAGCTACCCCATTTGCAGTGGGTGGTATTAATGTGCTGTAAATCCCTGCTCCAGCCCAACTTATGATACTCTGAAAATGTCTGTGGCTAGAGAATAGAATCATAGAATTGCTAGGGTTGGAAGGGACCCTTAAGGATCACCCAGCTCCAACCACCCCTGCCATGGGCAGGGACACCTCACACTACAGCAGGTTGCTCACAGCCACATCCAGCCTGGCTGCAAAACCCTCCAGGGATAAGGCTTCCACCACCTTCCTGGGCAACTTGCACCAGTCTCTCACCACCCTCATGGGGAAGAACTTGTTCCATCCAATCTGAACCTACTCATTTCTAGTTTTGCTCCATTCCCCCTGGTCCTATCACTCCCTAACACCCTCAAAAGTCCCTCCCCACCTTTCTTGTAGATATACAAGAACAGCACCAAGAGAAGGGGTCTCAGCCAAAAGGAGAGATCAAGAACTTTGATCATGGCACAGGACTATGAACTGATGGCATCTCAGTTAATGCAAAATTCCCCAAGGGGTTTTGGAGTCTTTTAGAAGAACATTTCTGTGTCATGATGGTTCTGGCTTTTTAATCCAATGAGAAATGCAGTTGTTCACCCATCATTTTATTTTTCTTTCCTCCTGAATTAACCAGGTTGTTGCTGTTTTCTACATGAAATAATTTAGCCTGGAGTCTTTGTTAGAAAAGAAGGTTTCTGTACCATGATATTTTCAGGTTCTTAATCCTGTGAGAATAAGCAATCTGCTTTTTCACCTATATATGTATATGTATATAATTTTTTGTCATGAAATAGGCAGAATCACAGAATCACAGAATTTCAGGGGCTGGAAGGGACCTCAAGAAACCATCCAGGCCAAAATCACTGCCAGAGCAAATCACCCAGGAACTCATCCAGGCAGGTATTGGGTATCTCCAGAAAGGGAGATTCTACACCCCCCTGGGCAGCCTGTTCCAGTGTTCCATCACCTTCACAGGGAAATAATTCTTCCTCCTGTTTCCCTGGAACTTCCTATGCCTCAGCTTCCACCTCTGCCTCTTGTGCTGTCACTGGGCATCACCCAGCAGAGCCTGGCTCCAGCCTCTGGTCACTCACCCAGGTGGAGGTCACCTCTCAGTCTCCTCTAAGCTAAAGAGTCCTCAGCTCCCTCAGGTTCTTCTCATATGGAAGATGTTCCATTCCCTTAATCATTTTTGTGACTGGACTCTTCCCAGCAGTTCCCTGAGGTCCTTCTTGAACTGAGGGGCCCAGAACTGGACACAATATTCCAGATGTGGCCTCAACAGGGCAGAGCAGAGGGAAAGGAGAAGCTCTCTCATTACTGGTCAAAGCCCTTCTAAACCACCCCAGAATGACATTGGCCTTCCTGGCCACAAGAGCACATTGCTGGCTCATGGGCATCCTTCCATCCACCAGGACCCCCAGGTCACTTTTGCCTTCACTGCTCTCCAGCAGGTCAGTCCCCAACCTATACTGGAGCATGGAGTTGCTTCTTCCCAGGTGCAAGACTCTAACATTTCCTGCATGAAATAATTTGGGGTTTTAATATTTCCTATATGAAGTAATTTGGTTTGCTAACATTTCCTACAGGAAATGATTTGGTTACTATTTCCTATATGAAATCCTTTGGCTTCTTAATTTTTCCTCTATGTAGTAATTTGTTTTGCTAACATTTCCTACATTAAATAATTTGATTTGATAACATTCCCTATATGAAACTAATTGGTTGTTATTATTTCCCATATGAAATAATTTGGTTTCTTAGTATTTCCTATACAAAATCATTTGGTTGTTAATATTTAGGAAAGATGCTGAGCTGCTGGAAGGTGTCCAGAGAAGGGCAACAAAGCTGGGGAGGGGTCTGGAGCACAGCCCTGTGAGGAGAGGCTGAGGGAGCTGGGGTTGCTTAGCCTGCAGAATGGGAGGCTCAGGGGAGACCTTCTTGCTCTCTCCAACTCCCTGAAGGGAGGTTGTAGCCAGGTGGGGGTTGGTCTCTTCTCCCAGGCACCCAGCACCAGAACAAGAGGACACAGTCTCAAGCTGTGCCAGGGGGGGTTTAGGCTGTATGTGAGGAAGAAATTCATCCCAGACAGAGAGATTGGCCCTTGGGATGTGCTGCCCAGGGAGGTGGTGGAGTCACCATCATTGGAGGTGCTTAGGAAGAGCCTGGATGAGGCACTTGGTGCCATGGTTGAGTTGATTAAATGGTGTTGGATGATAGGTTGGTCTCAATGATCTCAAAGTTCTTCTCCAACCTGGTTCATTCTATTCTATTCTGTTCTATTTTCTGTATGAAACAATTTAGTTGTTAATATTTCCTGTGTTCTCTAATCACTTGATAAAATAACACTGGCTCATATGATCAGCATTTATTTTCCCTTCTGTCTAAATTGGAAGCCCTTTGTTGGAATTAAGCACCTCTTGTGGTTTTATAGGGCAGCTCCCACTGCCTTTACAGAGAAGTAAGTCACACTTCGAGATCAATGGGACTGCTCGTGTGAGTAATTGCATCCCAGCTGGGAGTAAAGCTGCACCATTTATTTCTTGCTCTGAATTAGAAGCCACAAACAGTGCCTATGCTCTCCATACCATTTCTTTCTTTGGGGAATCAAAGGGTGCAGGGTGAGCAGGAATTAACCATCTCCTTGCTGTGGAATTAAAACAGAGACAAGCCATACAATAAAATACAAGGATGTGATTCCTTTATGCACTGTGCTGCCTTCTACTGGTGAGCCCTGAAGTCAGGGGGGAAAGGGGAAAAAAGGGGGAAAAAAAAGAGTAAAAAAGGGTAGGATGGAAAGGGGGGGAATGGAAAGGGAAAGAAAAGGGGGGAGGAAAGGGGAAAAAAAGGGGAGAGGAAAGGGAAAGAAAATGGGAGAGGAAAGGGAAAAAAAATGGGAGAGGAAAGGGAAAGAAAAGGGGAGGGGAGGGGAAGGGAAGGGAAGGGAAGGGAAGGGAAGGGAAGGGAAGGGAAGGGAAGGGAAGGGAAGGGAAGGGAAGGGAAGGGAAGGGAAGGGAAGGGAAGGGAAGGGAAGGGAAGGGAAGGGAAGGGAAGGGAAGGGAAGGGAAGGGAAGGGAAGGGAAGGGAAGGGAAGGGAAGGGAAGGGAAGGGAAGGGAAGGGAAGGGAAGGGAAGATTCAAAGAGAAGAGACTTGAGACTCGAAGAGAAGAGAAGAGAAGAGAAGAGAAGAGAAGAGAAGAGAAGAGAAGAGAAGAGAAGAGAAGAGAAGAGAAGAGAAGAGAAGAGAAGAGAAGAGAAGAGAGAAGAGAAGAGAAGAGAAGAGAAGAGAAGAGAAGAGAAGAGAAGAGAAGAGAAGAGAAGAGAAGAGAAGAGAAGAGAAGAGAAGAGAAGAGAAGAGAAGAGAAGAGAAGAGAAGAGACTCGAGGAGAAGAGAAGAGACCCGAAGAGACTCGAAGAGAAAAGAAATGAAGAGAAGAGAAGAGAAGAGAAGAGAAGAGAAGAGAAGAGAAGAGTGATGAGGTGAGAGGGAATGGATTGAAGCTTGAGGAGGGGTGATTCAGACTGGATATTAGGAAGAAATGTTTTCCATCAGGGGTAGAGAGACACTGGAGCAGGTTGCACACTGAGGCTGTGGATGTCCCCTCTCTGGAGGTGTTCAAGGCCAGGTTGGATGAGGCCTTCCGCATCCCGGTCTAGTGAAAAGCATCCCTGCCAATGCCAGGGGAGTTGGAACTGGGTGATCCCTTCCAACCCAAACCATTCCATGACTTCTATGATCCTATGTTACTTTACAAGTGAATAAAAGCCTTGGTGTCACTGGACTTCCACTGAGTTTCAAGGTCTTCTACAGGGCAGGGGAACAAAAAGGTGATGGAAGAGAGAAACAGAGAATGAAGAGATGATTCCTAAACCACGGTCCCAGATTTGTTAGATCCTAACATTTGTGGCTATTGGCTCAAATGACTTCACTAATTAAATGCATGTCAGGAAAGCTTTTTTTTTCCCCCCTCCCTTTTCTTCAGGTGTGACATTTCTTATCTTCCTCTTCAGAAGTTTCCTCTTTTCACTTAGCCATCAGCTCCTTCAACAGTGACTCTAAAAGCCTGCATGGGAAACGTTCCTCAAACCCTTCTCTTCTCAGTATGCTTTTCTCACCGAAGATTGACAGGCAGATTTTTAAACCTTTCAAGAAGCTACATCTATTCTTTGCCATATTTTGATGCTTGATAGATGATGGACAAAATCTTCTGTGTTTTATACTGGTTTTCTCCTCAGAAAAAAATCAGGGAGTTTTTATTACTCTCTTCAATCTCCTTGTCAGCATTGCAAAAACTTCATAGAGTCATGGAATGCCTCAGGGTGGTAGGAAACTTAGAGACCATCTTTTCCAACCCTCTTGTCATGGGCAGGGATGCTTCTCAATGAGAGTTGGTTGCCCAAGGCCTCATCCAATCTGGCCTTGAACACCTTCCGGGAAGGGTCATCCACAACCTCTCTGGTCAACCTGTTCCAGGGTCCCACCACCACCATACTGAAGAAATTCTTCCTAAGATCCAATCTAATCCTATGGATGCAATGATCTTGAAGGTCTCTTCCAACCTGGTTTAATCTATTCTATTCTACTTCTCTTCCCCTTCCCTTCCCTTCCCTTCCCTTCCCTTCCCTTCCCTTCCCTTCCCTTCCCTTCCCTTCCCTTCCCTTCCCTTCCCTTCCCTTCCCTTCCCTTCCCTTCCCTTCCCTTCCCTTCCCTTCCCTTCCCTTCCCTTCCCTTCCCTTCCCTTCCCTTCCCTTCCCTTCCCTTCCCTTCCCTTCCCTTCCCTTCCCTTCCCTTCCCTTCCCTTCCCTTCCCTTCCCTTCCCTTCCCTTCTTCTCTCCCAGTTTAAACCCATTCTCCCTTGTCCTATCATTAGACACCCTTATGAAAAGTTCCTCTCTAGCTTTCCTTTAGGCTCCTTTCAGGTGTTAGAAGGCAGCCATAAGGTGCCCCCGGAGTCTTCTCTTCCCCAGGCTGAACAACCCCAGCTCCCTCAGCCTATCCTCATTGTAGAGGAGCTCCAGCCCTTGGATCATCCTTGTGGCCCAGCTCTAGACTCACTCCAGAAGGATTATTTGCTGTGTTGACTCAGTCTCTGGCATTCTTTAGTGATCATTTACCTAGCACTACAGTATGAGGTTTTTTCCAAGGTCTGACTCATTTGTAACTATTAATTCCAGGTCTGATTACATACTTGGATATTTTTCCATCTGTTGACTATAATGTCCTGCAAATTACAGCATTAACAGAATTAACCAGGTTGGAAAAGACCTCAGAGATCATCAGGTCCAACCTATCGCCCAACACCATCTAATCAACTCAACCATGGCACCAAGTGCCTCATCCAGGCTCTTTTTGAACACCTGCAGGGATGGTGACTCCAGCACCTCCCTGGGCAGCACATCCCAATGGCCAATCTCTCTCTCTGTTCAAAAATAAAAACAACCTTCCCACACACATTAGCAGAAATATTTCAACTGCTAACAATGTCTTGCTAAAATTATTCTGAAGCATCTGAATCTGAGACAGAGAGCCTGGAGAAGAGGAGGCTCAGGGCAAATCTTATTGCGGTCTACTACTACCTGAAGGGAGGTTGCAGCCAGGAGGGGGTTGGTCTCTTCTCCCAGGCAACCTGCAACACAACACAAAGACATAGTCTGAAGCTGTGCCAGGGGAGGTTTAGTCTTGAAGTGAGGAGAAAGTTCTTCTTAGAAAGAGTAATTGGCCATTGGAATGTGCTGCCCAGGGAGGTGTTGAGTCACTGTCTCTGGAGGTGTTGAAAAAAGGATTGGACATGGCACTTGAAGCTATGGTTTAGTTAGTCATGAGGTGTTGGCTGATAGGTTGGACTTGATGACCTCTGAGGTCTTTTCCAACCTTATTGATTCTATGATTCTATGATTTTCATCCTGGGCTGACTCAGAAGTGCCTCAAAAAATGGATAAGAGGGGGGTAAAATGTTCTGTTTGCAAATAAGCCCCTATTCACACAATGGGTTTGTGGTTTGCTTTATACTTTGACATTCAGTCACAAAGATTTTCTTACCCACATAGCAACAAACTGCACAGTCAACTAAATCTGACCATTCAGTTTTAAAGCCATCAAGCTGAGAAAGCTTCTTTTGAAATGCTTTTCAGATGCTGGCTGGGCCACACATCTTGTAGAATCATAGAACTGTCAGGGTTGGAAGGGACCTCAAGAATCATCTAGTTCAAATCCCCTTGGAGCCTTCTCTTCTCCAGACTGAACAGCCCCAACTCCCTCAGTCTGTCCTCACCTCCCTGGGCAATCTGTGCCAGTCTTTCACCATCCTCATGGAGCAGAACTTCTTCCTAACATCTAATCTGAATCTACTCACTTCTAGTTTTGCTCCATTTTCCCTAGTCCTATCCCTCCCTGACACCCTAAAAAGTCCCTCCCCAGATTTCTGGTAGCCCCCTTCAGATACTGCAAGGCCACAATTAGGTCTCCTGGGAGCCTTCTCTTCTCCAGACTGAACAGTCCCAACACCCTCAGTCTGTCCTCAGAGCAGAGCAACTCCAGCCCTCTGTTCATCCTCATGACCCTTCTCTGGACACCTTCCAGCACCTCCAGATCCTTCCTGTAATACAGGCTCCAAAACTGGACACAGTGCACCAGATGGGGTCTCACCAGAGTGGAGTAAGGCTAAGTTTTGTGGTCTGTAACAGGCCACTATATATTGTGATAACTGCACCTCCAAGCTCTTCTGCATTGTATGACAAAGCAAACAGCTTGGTCCCTGCCCAGCTCTAGTGAATGGCTATGAGAGGGAAGGCAGCAGAATGGATGGGAACACAGTGGGTGCAAGGTAGACCATGCAGCCCAGCATGGATGCAAGCACAGGAACACCACAGAGACATCAGTGCCCATTGTTTGGTGTGATTTCCATCCCCATCCTGCCATGGCATCACCATGACACCCACCAGCTGGAACACTGAAAAGGTTTCCTCAGCTGCAGTGAAGAATTTGCTGTGGGCACCCTTATTGTTGTGATTTCATAGAGTTTTCAGAGATTTATGCTGACTATCAAATAAATCAAATGCTTCTAAGCCTTTGTGTGTCAGGTTTTATTGCATATTTTATGGGTCCTCACAGAGTGGTAGGTATTGAATGTTTCAACCAAAGGAAACAAGCAGAAACAATCATTAGAACTCCCGAGACAAAGCTGTAACCTGTTAACAGCTAATTAGTCATTCATTTTAAAAGCAATTATTCTTCTGTTGCAAAGCAGTTACCTTGTGCAAAAGAAGTGAGTCCACCATTAGCAAATCTGCAGACAACACCAAGTTGGGAGCAGCTGTGGATCTGTTATAGGGTAGGAGTGCTCTGCAGAGGGACCTTGACAGGCTGGACAGATGGGCAGAGTCCAACAGGATGGCATTTAACAAGTCCAAGTGCCAGGTGATGCACTTTGGCCAAAACAACTCCATGCAGTGCTACAGACTGGGGACAGAGTGAAGAGAGCAGCCAGGCAGAAAGGGACCTGGGGGTACTGGTTGACAGCAGCTGAACATGAGCCAGCAGTGTGCCCAGGTGGCCAAGAAGGCCAATGGCATCCTGGCCTGCATCAGGAGCAGGGAAGGCATTCTGCCCTGTACTCAGCACCGGTGAGGCCACACCTTGAGGACTGTGTCCAATTCTGGGCTCCTCATTACAAGAAGGACATTGAGACACTTGAATGTGGCCAGAGAAGGGCAATGAGGCTGAGGAGGGGTCTGGAGCACAGCCCTGTGAAGAGAGGCTGAGGGAGCTGGGAGTCTTTAACCTGGAGAAGAGGAGGCTCAGGACAGACCTTATTGCTCTTTACAACTCCCTGAAGAGAGGTTGTTTCCAGGTGGGGTTTGGTCTCTTCTCCTAGGCAACCAGCACCAGAACAAGAGGACACAGTCTCAAGCTGTGCCAGAGGTGGTTTAGGCTGGAGGTGAGGAGAAAGTTCTTCCCAGAAAGAGTGATTGGCCATTGGAATGTGCTGCCCAGGGAGGTGGTGGAGTCCCCATCCCTGGAGGTGTTCAAAAAAGGCTTGGATGTGGCCCTTGGAGCCATGGTTTAGTTGTCAGGAGATGTTAGGTGCTAGGTAATAGGTTGGACCCGATGATCTCTGAGGTCTTTTCCAACCTGTTTGATTCTGTGATTCTAAGTGGCTTGCAGCCAGTACAAACCAAACAAGAAATTTCAAGTTAAAAGAAAATGTGTTTTGCCAGGGCTTTGAGTTTATGATCTGTTTAAATAAAATCTTATGTTCTATTGATTAAAGCCAAAGCTTGTGGCCAGGGGAAGGGTAAGCAGGCAGAAATTTGCTTGCTTACTGTTGATATCTCTAAACCAAAATCAATACAGGTGCCAGAAAAGGAGAAGCAGCTTTCTGTGTGTCCACAGTCCATTATGTCACACAAAAACCAAATAAAACCTCTGAAATGAAATTTCAAAGGCTGTGCCATGGACTAAAACTGCAGACTCTGTCTTATAAATGAATCTTGAGACAGATAAATATTGGAGTGAGGAGGAGAGGAAAAAAAACATAAGAAGAGAGCACATGCAAGGATATGTCTGCTTCTCACATTTGAACTAAAGTTTAGAGGACTTTGTAGGGCAGTGTCAGTGTAAATCAGCAGTAATTGATGGAGTTGCTTTGGCATTAAATTGCTGCCAAATCAGAGCGGAGCTGAAGGTGTTTACAGACCATTAATTGTTAAGAAAACAAGCCTCTCCTCTTTAGGTGTGAAATGTTTACCTGAAAGGTGCCTGAAACCTCGCCAACTGTTTGGTTCAGCTTATTTACCCTGCACTTTCGAGAGAGATCCACCTGCAGCACTGCAGCAGCTCTGACATCTGCACTGCCTCTGTGGCGGAGGCTGCCTGACATTGATGTGCCTCAGGACGGGGCTGAGCCGTTCAGAAGTGGCAGCGTTTCAGAGCCCCTCTCTTTCCTCACCACACACACAGCTACCTCACATCAGCCATTTCTTCTCTCTGTGCTGTTTGCAGACAAGGGGTAGGGGGAGTGAAAAAATTACTGTAACAAACTGGCTTAGCACAGCACCCCAGATGGGCAGGGGCATTGTATAGAGAAAATCTGAGTGGGACCTCTGTGTGAATCAGAGAATCATAGAATTGTTAAGCTTGGAAGGCACCTCAGGGATCAGCTAGTTCCAACCCCCCTGCCATGGGCAGGGACACCTCACACCACAGCAGGTTGCTCACAGCCACCTCCAGCCTGGCTGCAAACACCTCCAGGCAGGAGGCTTCCACCACCTCCCTGGGCAGCCTGTGCCAGGCTCTCACCACCCTCATGCTGATGAACTTCTTCCTAACATCCAATCTCAATCTACCCATTTCTAGTTTTGTTCCATTCCCACTGTTCCTATCACTCCCTGACACCTTAAAAAGTCCCTCCCCAGCTTTCTTGTAGCCCCCTTCAGATACTGGAAGGCCACAATAAGCTCTCCTGGGAGCCTTCTCTTCTCCAGACTGAACAGCCCCAACTCCCTCAGTCTGTCCTCAGAGCAGAGCAGCTCCAACCCTCTACTCATCCTCGTGGCTCTTCTCTGGACACCTTCCAGCACCTCCAGATCCTTCCTGTAACAGAGGCTCCAGAACTGGACACAGAGCTCCAGCTGTGGTCTCAGCAGAGTGGAGTAGAGGGGGAGAATCACCTCCCTCACCCTGCTGGCTATACTTCTCTTGCTGTAGCCCAGGATGAGATTGGCTTTCTGGGCTGCAAGTGCTCCCTGCTGGCTCCTGTTGAGCTTCTCCTCCAGCAGCATCCCCAGGTCCTTTTCTTCAGGACTGCTCTCAAGCCAGTCACTGCCCATCCTCTATCAGTGCTTGGGATTGCCCTGACCCAGATGCAGGACCTTGCACTTGGTCTAGTTGAACCACATGAATATTGGATACCTTATTCTTGTCTACAACTACATGAAGGGAGATTGTAGCCAGGTGGGAGCTGGTCTCTTCCCCCAGGCAACCAGCACCAGAATAAGAGGACACAGTCTCAAGCTGCACCAGGGGAGGTTTAGGCTGGGTGTTAGGAAGGAATTCTTCCCAGAAAGAGAGATTGGCCATTGGAATGTGCTGCCCAGGGAGGTGGTGGAGTCATCATTGCTGGAAGTGTTTAAAAAGAGACTGGATGAGGCACTACTTGCCATGGTTTAGTTACAGACGACAGAATGCAGAATAAACCAGGTTGGAAAAGACCTTTGAGATCATCAGGTCCAGCCTATCCCCCAATACCATCTAATCAACCAGACCATGCCACTGAATGCCTCTTCCAGGCACCTCCAGGGACGTGGACCCCACCACTTCCCTGGGGAGCCCATTGCACTGGGCAATCTCTCTTTCAGTGAACAATTTCTTCCTAAAATCAAACCTGAACTTCCCCTTGAGCAGCTTGAGACTGTGTCCTCTGGTTCTGCTGCCACTCTCCATCATTTATCATCAGTCCTGGCCAACAGGGGAGGTCCCAGACAACGGGAAGCTTGGCAATGTGAGAACCATCCATAGGAAGAGCCAGAAGGAGGATCTGGGGAACTACCCACCTGTCAGCCTGCCCTTGGTATCAGGGAAGATTATGGAGCAGTCTGTCCATTTTGTGCTCACTGAAAATGTCCTGTAAGCATTAGCTGGTAGGTAGGAGATCCTTTTACAGCATATTAAAGGGTTTAAAATACCAACAGAGCAGATTACTTAAATGTGGTCTATTAGAAACAGGATTATAAGGCAAATAATCCATTAAGAAATTCAGGTTGCCTGTGTTCCTTTAATCTTCTAACCTTAGCCTTGGCATAACTCCTTCAATGGAGTCTTTTAGGCCCTGTGTATAAATACCTGCCCTTTATTTTGCATCCCCTGAGGCTTTTAGGAAAACAAGGAGATGAGTTACATTTAAATGGATGAATCCTGGTATATTTCCCATTCCTTATCCATTTTTGATTTCACTAGTTCTAAATATCTATCTATCTATCTATTTACTTTTCTGGCTCCACAGCTTTCAAGTTAACACTCAAAAGTTATGAAAGATGATTAGCAACTCTGATCAAAAAGAAGCAACTGCATTAAGATAGATCAGGCAACCTCCTTTGTCCACCCTATCTTATCAGCTCTGTCTTTCCCTGGCCTTTCAAGTTAGAGGATGAGCCTAAAAAAGAACACTGTGTAGCTCTGCATGCTTCGAGGCTGAATTCTTCTTGTTCACACATAAGCATATTTAAGGAGAGCTATAAATCCCTTGGTGACTTTCTGTCTTGTTGATGCCTCTTGGGCTGCAGTCTGCTTGTGACAACACAGCAAAGAATTTCTTGCGTAGGGGAACTCTGACAAATGCAGGTTTATTTCAGGCACATGTGCATAAGTCCAGTATTTGGGGCTTAGGTGAGTGCTTGCAGCTTCTTAATACTAGCATATCCCCCTTTTTCTTAAGTCACAAAGTTGGGGCAATTCCCTTGGAGCTCAGAAAGATCTTACTAATATTAGCAGAAATTGCTTCATCTTGAGACACACCAATCTTACCAGCTCCCCTGCCTGGAAGTTGGTGTTAAGAGGGGGAAGGAGAAGGGGAAGGGGAAGGAGAAGGAGAAGGAGAAGGAGAAGGAGAAGGAGAAGGAGAAGGAGAAGGAGAAGGAGAAGGAGAAGGAGAAGGAGAAGGAGAAGGAGAAGGAGAAGGAGAAGGAGAAGGAGAAGGAGAGAAGGAGAAGGAGAAGGAGAAGGAGAAGGAGAAGGAGAAGGAGAAGGAGAAGGAGAAGGAGAAGGAGAAGGAGAAGGAGAAGGAGAAGGAGAAGGAGAAGAGGAGAAGGAGAAGGAGGAGAAGGAGAAGGAGAAGGAGAAGGAGAAGGAGAAGGAGAAGGAGAAGGAGAAGGAGAAGGAGAAGGAGAAGGAGAAGGAGAAGGGGAGAAGGAGGAGAAGGAGAAGGAGGAGGAGAAGGAGAAGGAGAAGGAGAAGGAGAAGGAGAAGGAGAAGGAGAAGGAGAAGGAGAAGGAGAAGGAGAAGGAGAAGGAGAAGGAGAAGGAGAAGGAGAAGGAGAAGGAGAAGGAGAAGGAGAAGGGGAGAAGGAGGAGAAGGAGAAGGAGAAGGAGAAGGAGAAGGAGAAGGAGAAGGAGAAGGAGAAGGAGAAGGAGAAGGAGAAGGAGAAGGAGAAGGAGAAGGAGAAGGAGAAGGAGAAGGAGAAGGAGAAGGAGGAGAAAGAAGTAGAAGGGGGAGAAGAAGAAGGAGAAGGAGGAGTAGGAGAAGAAGAAGGAGGAGAACAAAAAGGAGACTGAGAAAGAAGCAGAAGGAGGAGAATATTAATACTGATAATAATATTATTAATAATAATAACAACTACTACAACTGCAACAACATTTCTCAGCATCTATTCCATCTACAGGAATAAAAGGCTCTCTGAAAGGGTAATGCATCTAATATTTTCTGCCATGAGTGCTCACGCTTTTTGCCTACATTTGTGTATTTCACCTTAAAAAGAAAATTAACCCCTCCCGCCCCCCTTCCTCTCTGTGATTCTTGGTGCATCTGAGGACAGATTTTTCAAATGTAAATATTTTGCTAACTGCACATGAAATAAGCATCAGAAGCAGATTCTTAGAAGACAGACTGCAGCTACATCTGCACATCTGCCAGGGGAAAAAGGCAGTGCAATTAAGTATGTGCCACTGTGATAAGCAAGTGGCAACGTGACTGCAGGCACCACCAAGGATGTGCTCCTTTTAGGTTTCTGTTGGTCAAGTGCCCTTTGGGTTGTGTTCAGGACATTGCTATTTATTTATTTTTCATTCTTTCTCTTTTGAAGTGGGGCTCTTCAGTCTGGAGAAGAAGGATGCTCTGAGGACACCTAATTGTGGCCTTCCGGTATCTGAAGGGGGCTACAAGAAAGCTGGGGAGGGACTTTTGAGGGTGTCAGGGAGGGATAGGAGTAGGGGGAATGGAACAAAAATACAAGTGGGTAGATTCAGATTGGATTTAGGAAGAAGTTGTTCCCCATGAGGGTGGTGAGAGCCTGGCACAGGTTGCCCAGGGAGGTGGTGGAAGCCTCCTGCCTGGAGGTGTTTGCAGCCAGGCTGGATGTGGCTGTGAGCAACCTGCTGTGGTGTGAGGTGTCCCTGCCCATGGCAGGGGGGTTGGAACTAGATGAGCCCTGAGGTCCCTTCCAACCCTAAGCAATTCTGTGTGATACTGTGGTACTGTGCTTAATGAGGATTTGCAACAAACCTTTTGGACTTCATTTTCCACAGAACATTCCTTATGAGCAAAGTTGTTTGATTCTAGCATTGGCTTTGTAAGTCAGAACAAGGAATGAAGAGTCATTTCTGAGCTGTAGGTGACGTATTTCAGCATCTGTTTCTTAGAACACCATTGGAGGGGGGATTCAAAGCCAATGGATTCCCTTGTGGACCACCTGGGCATTTTTGTTTGAGCTCTGATAAGTATCTAGCTACCTAACAGAACCCAGTACTCTTCTGTAGTCAGTACTTGTAGAAAAAAGAGCCGTTCTGTTCCGTCCTGTGTTTAGCCTGGAGAAGAGGAGGCTCAGCAGAGACCTTATTGCTGTCTGAACTACCTGAAAGGAGGTTGTAGACAGGTGGGGGTTGGTGGAAGTCATTCTGCCCTGTGCTCAGCACTGCTTAGGCCACACTTTGAGTCCTGTGTCCAGTTCTGGGCTTCTCAATTTAAGAAGGATGTTGAGACATTTGAACGTGTCCAGAGAAAAGCAATAAGATGGGGAGGGGTCTGGAGCACAGCCCTGTGAGGAGAGGCTGAGGGAGCTGGGGTTGCTTAGCCTGGAGAAGAGGAGGCTCAGGAGAGACCTTATTGCTCTCTCCAACTACCTGGAAGGAGGTTGTAGCCAGGTGGTGCTTGGTCTCTTCTCCCAGGCAAACAGCACCAGAACAAGAGGACACAGTCTCAAGCTGTGTCAGGGGAAGTTTAGACTAGAGATGAGGAGAAAGTTCTTCCCAGCAAGAGAGATTTGCCACTGGAATGTGCTGCCCAGGGAGGTGGTGGAGTCAGCATCCCTGGAGGTGTTCAAAAAAGGCTTGGATGTGGTACTTGAAGCCATGTTTTAGTTGTCAGGAGGAGTTAGGTAATAGTTTGGACTTGATGATCTCTGAGGTCATTTCCAACCTGGCTGATTCTATGATTCTGTGAAATTTGTGTTATTTAAGAACAGTTTCCAAGACAGCTTTCACACAGAAATTATTAACCAGCAAGTCTCCAACCATGGATTTCCAAGAGTGAAAGTAGCAGTTCTGAAGAAGCTGTTGTGGTCTGTTGGGCCAATAATTTGCATTTCAAGTAGGGCCTAAATAGGCTTTTTCTTTTTCCCTGACAGCTTGGTTGTTGTGGCTTCCTGGGTCAATAATGTCCTTTGTAAATACTCCCTAAATAGGCATTTGCATGATTTGTAGATTTCAAAGTCTGGAATTGAGTAGCTACACAACAGACTGCAGTGACTGCTGTAGAACTCCTATGATCTATTTTGGTGTTGCCTAGAAAAGAAAAGGGCCAAAAAAAAATAGAAAAGAGAGTGAACTTTAATATTAATGAATGCTGCAGACACAAAAATGTCCCAAAGTTCAATTCATTAAAGGGCTATTGATTGCTTTGATTTACTGAACTTCAATATCACAGAATCACTAAACGGTAGGAGCTGGAAGGGACCTCCGGCTGTCTCCTAGTTCAGCCCTGCCTGCAAAAGCATACAATAGTAGAGAATAGTATAGTATAGAATAGTACAGTATAGAATAGAATAGAATAGAATAGAATAGAATAGAATAGAATAGAATAGAATAGAATAGAATAGAATAGAATAAACCAGGTTGGAAGAGATCTTCAAGATCATCAAGTCCAGCCTATCATCCAGCACCACCTAATCAACTAACCCACGGCACCAAGCACCCCATCAAGTCTCCTTCTGAACACCTCCAATGATAGTGACTCCACCACGTCCTCAGGCAGCCCACTCCAATGGGCAATCACTCTCTCTGTGTAGAACTTCCTCCTAACTTCCAGCCTAAACCTCCCCTGGCACAGCTTGAGATTGTGTCCTCTTGTTCTGGTACTGGCTGCCTGGGAGAAGAGACCAACCTCTGCCTGTCTACAACCTTCCTTCAGGTAGTTGTAGAGAGCAAGAAGGTCATCCCTGAGCCTCCTCTTCTCCAAGCTAAGCAACCCCAGCTCCCTCAGCCTCTCCTCCCGGGGCTGTGTTCCAAACCCCTCACCAACTTTGTTGCCCTTCTCTGGACTCGTTCCAGCAAGTCGACCTCCTTCCTAAACTGAGGAGCCCAGAACTGGACACAGGACTCAAGGTGTGGCCTAACCAGTGCAGTGTACAGGGGCAGAATGACCTCCCTGCTCCTGCTGGCCACATTGTTCCTGATGCAGGCCAGGATGCCATTGGCCCTCCTGGCTGCCTGGGCACACTGCTGGCTCATGTTCAGCCTACCATCAACCAGCAACCACAGGATCATGTCCAGGCAGCTTTGGAGATGTCTCCAAAACCTCTCTGGGCAGCCTGCTCCAGTGCACCATCAAAGGACAGTTTTTCCATATGATTAGAATCACAGAATCACAGAATCACCAAGGTTGGAAGAGACCTCAAAGATCATCAAGTCCAACCTGTCACCACAGACCTCATGACTAGACCATGGCACCAAGTGCCACATCTAATCCCCTCTTGAACACCTCCAGGTGACTCCACCACCTCCCTGGTCAGCACATTCCAATGGCTAACAACTTTCTCTGTGAAGAGCTTTCTCCTCACCTCAAGCCTAAGAGAAGAGAAAGATCAGAAATCAAGCAGTCTTATTTGTCTTAGACTAATTGTACAGTAAGGCTAAAAAGTGCTGGCAGAAGTTCTGTTACTTTGCAAGTACATTCCTGTATTTGTTTTTCATTTTATGCAGCAAAGGCTCCACTGTGGTCAATTAACTGTCACAATTATGCAGCAAGAAAAAATGCCATTAGAACATAGCTGTGCCATTGAGAACACAAAAAGGGGGAGTGCCAAGAGGATGGAGCCAGGCTTTTCTCAGTGATGCCCAGTGACAGGTCAAGGGGTAATGGGTGCAAGTTGAGGTATAGGAAGTTGGATGGAAACAGGAGGAAGAATCATTTCACTGTGAGGGGGGCAGAACGCTGGAACAGGCTGCCCAGAGGAGTTGTGGAGTCTCCTCTGGAGGTATTCAAGACCCACCTGGATGTGCTCCTGTGTGACCTGCTCTAGATGATCCTGCCCTGGCAGTGGGGGTTGGACTGGATGATCTCTCAAGGTCCCTTCCAGCCCCTATCATTCTGTGATTCTGATCTCTCAAGGTCCCCTCCAGCCCTTAACATTCTGTGATTCTGATCTCTCAAGGTGCCCTCCAGCCCCTATCATTCTGTGATTCTGATCTCTCAAGGTCCCCTCCAGCCCTTAACATTCTGTGATTCTGATCTCTCAAGGTCCCCTCCAGCCCCTAACATTCTATGATTCTGATCTCTCGAGGTCCCCTCCAGCCCCTAACATTCTGTGATTCTAATCTCTCAAGGTCCCTTCCAGCCCCTAACACTCTGTGATTCTGTGATTCTGATCTCTCAAGGTCCCCTCCAGCCCCTAACATTCTGTGATTCTGATCTCTCAAGGTCCCTTCCAGCCCCTAACATTCTGTGATTCTGTGATTCTGATCTCTCAAGGTCCCTTCCAGCCCCTAACATTCTGTGATTCTGTGATTCTGATCTCTCAAGGTCCCTTCCAGCCCCTAACATTCTGTGATTCTGTGTAAAGTTTGGAGCAGCATTTTCATTCTTGTATTGGCAGAAAGGAACCAGACCATGTTTCCCACAACTGTCCAATTAGAACTTCCCCAGAGTGGTAATCAGTATTGGAATACAAAGGGAGGTTAATGCTGATCTTGGCAGAGCTGTCATTGATGGTAATAGATATGGGCAGCTCTATCACTCCTGAGAAGAGCTGTGACATTTGGTTCCTTCAGATGCTCTGTGGGTATGTGCAGTGATGTGTCCACCTGCTACCATTCCCATTGACTATCTTGAACAGCACACTTAAATGCTTGAAAAGCTTGGGAGCTGAAGTTTAAAATCAGGCTAGCAAACAGTGGTGCTGGAGGAATGTTAAACAAGAGATAGATGATTGCAAATTAATCCAGCAAGAGAGGCTGCATTTGCAGATGAAGCAAAGTTGCATGGTTTCATGTGGCTTAGGAAGTTTGCCATTATGCCAGCTGATCCTCCAGGAAGCTTTTCTTCTCCTCTTCAGCCTGGCCACAGGTAGAAGTGTGTGGAATGTTTTGCATGTTAAATGAAAATGCTGGGTGCCAAGATGAAATAAAAGGAATCCAGAAATTCCTTGGTTAAATTTAAAGGTAAGTTGTAGGTGTTTGCTTTTTGTGGGCTTTGGGGTTTTTTCCTTTAATGAGAAATGTGAAGGGACCCTCAGCAATCTGGCCTCTAAGGGGTGCTCTTTTCCCTTCCTTCATAGAATCATAGAATCAACCAGATTGGCAAAGACCTCAGAGGTCATCAAGTGCAACCTATTACTGGCCTCTAAGAGGGGCTTTTTTCCCTTCCTCACATCATAGAATCATAGAATCAACCAGATTGGAAAAGACCTCAGAGATCATCAAGTCCATCCTACTACCTAATACCTAACACCTCCTGACAACTAAACCATGGCTCCAAGCAAACCACTCTCCCTTTTCTTAGACAAGTTATACTGAAAGGCTAAACAGGAGTTGAGGAAGTTCTCTTATGGACAACTTCTGTTTGTAGGAGTGAGACTCTTTAGAGGATGGCAAATTAGATCTTTTAATAGACATACTAATTTTTTTCATGCTGGCAATACAAAGGGATGTAATGAAAACTCCAGGACTAATATAGCATCATAGAATTGTTAGGGCTGGAAGGGACCTCAAGGATCATCCAGTCCCAACCCCCCTGCCATGGGCAGGGACACCTCACACTACAGCAGGTTGCTCACAGCCACATCCTGCCTGGCCTTGAAAACCTCCAGGGATGAGGCTTCTACCACCTCCTTGGGCAACCTGTTCCATGAGACATTCTACTTATACATAAGAAAGAGAACTTTTTCTCTATGAGGGTAATTAAACACTGGGAGAAAATCTGTGGGATCTTCATCCTTGGACAGGCTCAAAACCCAGCTGGATACAGCCCTGAGCAGTAATAGCTCTAATGGGACCAAGTTCAAGCAAGGGGTTAGACTAGATGACTTCCGGAGACCCTGCCTCCAGGACTTCCACCACTTCCCTTGGCAACCTATTCCAGTATCTCACCAACCTCATGGGGAAGAACTTCTTCCTAACATCCAATCTCAATCTACCCCTTTCTAATTTGGATCCATTCCCCCTGGTCCTGTCCCTACCTGACACCCTAAAAAGTCCCTCTCCAGCATTCATGTAGCCCCCTTCAGATACTGGAAAGCCACAATAATATGCTGCCTAAAATATGTGAAGGACAGAGCAATTCACTCCTTCCTTTACCCAAAAGGCTACTCTGGCACCTCTTAAATGTGAGCATAACTTCTCTCAGCTTTGTATTCCCCATAGCCCCACACAGCTTTCTAGACATCCCTGTGCTTCTGTACACCACCTGGTGCTGTGAAGCAATTTCTATTAAATGGCAGGCTGCATAATCAAAACCCTTTCAACAGCTTTTTGGAGATGTGCTTAAGCTGGGAAAACATTCATTACTTGCAGATGATTGTACCAAACACTTAGTTCTTTTACTCAGCAAGAATTAACACCGAGTTTCTAAAGTCTTCACCTCTATCTAGCAGTCACACAAACTGTTTTACAGAACACAGAATTAACCAGGTTGGAAAAGAACTTCGAGATCATCAAGTCCAACCTATCATCCAACACCATCTACTCAACTAAACCATGGCACTAAGTGCCTCAGCCAGTCTTGTCTTAAACACTTCCAGTGATGGGGACTCCACCACCTCCTTGGGCAACACATCCCAATGGTCAATCACTCTCTCTCTGAAGAATTCCTTCCTAACATCCAGCCTAAAAGAATTTCTGGCTTTCCAACACAGTGTTCAAAATGTCTAACTCCTTGCCCAGATGCATTTTGCAGAGGAAATGAGCTGCAAACACAGAAACATCAAATACAGGTATTTACTTCCAGTATCTGAAGGGGGCCTACAAGAAGGCTGGGGAGGGACTTCTCAGGATCTCAAGCAGTGATAAGATTAGGGGGAATGGAATGAAGCTGGAGGTGGGGAGATTCAGGCTGGAGGTGAGAAGGAAGTTCTTCTCTATGAGAATGGTGAAGCCCTGGAATGGGTTGTCCAGGGAGGTGGTTGGGGCCCCATCCCTGGAGGTGTTTAAGAGCAGGCTGGATGAGGCTCTGGCCAGCCTGGTGTAGTGTGGGGTGTCCCTGCCCATGGCAGGGGGGTTGGAACTAGGTGATCCTTGTGGTCCCTTCCAACCCTGACTGATACTATGATACTTTAGAGCAGTACTTCAGTTTCATATTCTGGGGAAGTAGCTTCTCCATTGTTATTAAGATAACCTCTGCCAAAAAGTAACCAAGTGGTGGCAGGTGAAATCCCATACATATTATTCCTTACTGTTTCCCTTGCCAATATAGTCTATGGGTTACAGAAAAGCTGTTCAGCTTCCAGGTCTGAAATTCGTTTATATTCAGTCAGGGATGCAAGGGAAAAAAATAGAAAAGGTCATATGTTTTATTCATGCTGCCTCCTTACATCCTTGGCAAAAAAATCATGATCTAAAAAAAATAGTTTACAATAAAATTACTAACCATATAAGGAGAAAATCCAGGACACTGCTGAAAAGGACTTGGGGGTGCTGGTGGAGGAGAAGCTCAACAGGAGCCAGCAGTGAGCACTTGCAGCCCAGAGAGCCAACCACAACCTGGGTTGCATCAAGAGAAGCAGAGCCAGCAGGGTGAGGGAGAGGATTCTCCCTCTCTACTCTGCTGAGAGTCCACCTGGGGTACTGTGTCCAGTTCTGGAGCCCCTACTACAGGAAGGATCTGGAGGTGCTGGAAGGTGTCCAGAGAAGGGCCATGAGGATGAGCAGAGGGCTGGAGCTGCTCTGCTCTGAGGACAGACTGAGGGAGTTGAGGCTGTTCAGTCTGCAGAAGGGAAGGCTCCAAGGAGACCTAATTGTGGCATTCCAGTATCTGAAGGGGGCTCCAAGAAAGCTGGGGAGGGAATTTTTGGTGTCAGGTAGGGACAGGACCAGGGGGAATGGGAAAAAAAAAGTAGAATGGGTAGATTGAGATTGGATGTCAGGAGGGTGGTGACACACTGGAAGAGGTTGCCCAGGGAGGTGCTGGAAGCCTCATGCCTGGAGGTTTCAAAGACCAACCTGGATGTGGCTGTGAGCAACCTGATGTAATGTGAGGTGTCCCTGCCCATGGCAGGGGGGTTGGAACTAGATGATCTTTGAGGTCCCTTCCAACCCTAATAATTTTATGATTCTATGATTCTAGGAAGTAGAAATATGATTCAAAGAGTTCAGGACTGATGCATACTTCACTTTCAATCATTAATGATTATTCATTTAAGTCTGAAAGTAGTGACTTTAAAGGCCTTCTTTCAAATGACTATAACAAACTTCCTAGTTCCTCACAAATTTAGCTTTATTTGTTTCCCTTCAGTACCATTTCTACCCTTTATTGATTTATAGCAGTGCCTTTAAATTGAAATTTGCTCAAGAAATTAATTCTTTCTTTTCATGTTCAAAACCATGGAGAAGAGTCCTGCCTCTTCTCTTCTCTTCTCTTCTCTTCTCTTCTCTTCTCTTCTCTTCTCTTCTCTTCTCTTCTCTTCTCTTCTCTTCTCTTCTCTTCTCTTCTCTTCTCTTCTCTTCTCTTCTCTTCTCTTCTCTTCTCTTCTCTTCTCTTCTCTTCTCTTCTCTTCTCTTCTCTTCTCTCTCTCATTTATTTCCCAAAGAAGCTGATAGAGAATGCTATTAAAAATAAGAGCCTGTCTTCTCCTGATATTCTAGGTTCTTATTACACAGCTATTAGACAATTTTTATCTAACAAATGGCTGACAGGGTTGTTAGACAATCAATGAGAAATTAAGACAGGTGCTGAGACACCAGGCTTTCATTTTCTCAGGAATACCTCAGTTGATTTTAATACCACTGCACTTAGTCTATCAAGTTCTTAGGGAACCTCTGGCCCCCTAAGGAACGGAATATAAGCCACAGCCTTTTTACTGCTCGGTTTTCACTGAAGTGCAATCAATCAGAAGGTACTTTCTGACAGAGAGGAGCAGTTTATCTTGACCTCTAAGTGACTGAAGAAATCCCTGTGCACTCTCAAAGGTTGTCACAAAAGTGACATTGACAAAGAGTGCAGAGCCAGCTCCAAAATGCTCTCCCTCTTCAGCTGCACATATTTGCATCCATTTTACTCCTCTACATACATGGCCATGTGCACCTATGGGGAAGTTGGTGCTGGAAAAGCTGCTGCTCTACATGCACTACAAATCTCTAGCTGTACATCTGTATTCCTTGCACTTTAACCTCTTTTTGTTTGCTCTTGCCCCTCAACACGACAATCAAAGGCTAATTTTAGGTCAGCTTCCCAAAACTCACACTCCTTGCTTCCTACCACAAGTTGACTTCCTCCAAGCAGCAGTCAAAGATCGGGTTGCAGTGCTCTAAGTGTTATTGTGAAGCTTCTTACTACTAGAATTCATCCTCCTAAACTTCAGGTTGTTCACTGCCATACATCAAACTTTAAAATAGTCATCAGCTCTTCATGGATTCCCTCAGAGATATGAAAGCTGGAAGAACAGTCATGGATGTTACACTCTGAAGCATCTGATAATCTGCTTGAGCTACTGAATCACACAATCACAGAATGGTAGGGGCTGGAAGGGACCTCGAGAGATCATCCAGTCCAACCCCCCTGCCAGTGCAGGATCACCTAGAGCAGATCCCACAGGAACACATCCAGGGCAGCTATTGAATATCTCCAGAGAGGGAGACTCCACAGCCCCCCTGGGCAGCCTGTTCCAGTGTTCTGGCACCTTCACAGGGAAATAATTCTTCCTCCTGTTTCCACGATACTTCCTGTGCCTCAACTTCCACCACTGCCCCTTGTGCTGTCATCGGACACCACCCAGCAGAGTCTGGCTCCAGCCTCTGGGCACTCACCCTGCACATCTTTATCAACATGAATGAGGTCAGCCCTCAGGCTCCTCCTCACCAAGCTAAAGAGCCTTCAGCTCCCTCAGTCTCTCCTCCTGAGGAAGATTTTCCACTCCCTTAAGCATTTCCATGGCTCTGTGCTGGACTCTTGTAAGCAGTTCCCTTAGGTCCTTCTCGAATCAAGGGGCCCAGAACTGGACACAATATTCCAGCTGCAGCTTCACCAGGACAGAGTAGAGAGGGAGGAAATAACAAATCCATAAAAAACATAAGCATTGAAGAATAAGTGAACCATCTTTGTCATTTGCTTGACATCTCTTTACTACTCCTGTTAGCAACCAGCTCATAACCCTGACAATACAGCACCATGCTCTGTGCACGTTTTCCATTGGGAGGTGTAGTTCAGATGGAGTCTCATCCAAGGGCAACAAAGCTGGAGAGGGGTTTGGAGCACAGCCCTTTGAAGAGCTGCTGAGGGAGCTGGGGTTGCTTATCCTGGAGAAGAGAAGGTTCAAGAGAGACCTTATTGCTCTCTGCAACTACCTGAAGGGTGGTTGTAGCCAGGAGGGAGTTGGTCTCTTCCCCCAGGTAATCTGTGACAGAACAAGAGGACACAGTCTCAAGCTACACATGAGGAAGTTTAGGCTGGATGTTAGGAAGAAATTCTTCCCAGCAAGAGAGATTGGCCATTGGAATGCACTGCCCAGGGAGGTGGTGGAGTCACCATCACTGGAGGTGTTTAGAAAGAGCCTGGATGAGGCACTTGGTGCCATGGTTTAGTTGATTAGATGGTGCTGAGTGATAGGTTGGACTGGATAATCTTGAGGGTACCTTTTCCAACCTGGTTAATCCTTTATTCTGACAGTATCCCTGATGCTGACAAGTATACACATTGTATTTCTCTTCAGTTTAGCATAGTTTGGCAGAATTTAGCTCAGTGCTGTTATGCTTACTTCAGTCTAATTTTGGTTTGATCTAGTTTGGTTTGGTTCAATGTGGGGCTTGCTTTCATTACAAGAGGAAGATACCCATAGGCAATTTCAGAGTACTCTCTCCAAAGATAGTAAGATCAAGCAGACAGTGGGAAAAGAGGCTGGTTAGAAAGGGAGAAAAAAAGCAATTAAGTTTGTGTTTTAGAGCTCAGAAATAACACAGGGGCTGCCAAAAGTCAAGTTTGCAGAGGAATTAAAATGAAAAGCATGGTTCCTCCAGCTGTATGCCTCAAAGTCCTTCTCTTTAAAGGGAAATCTTCCTATCACTTTACAGCAGAACATATACACAGCAGATTAGAAGACAGCTTACAAACCTTATTAAGAAAGACTTCACTGGGTTTATTTAGTTGATTTTCTTAATCTTTGGCACTTTTGCCATTAAAACAAGAAGGGAAGGACTCTCAGAACTTTGACTGAAAAGCAAAGGACAGTCTTAAGGACAACCTAATCAGCCTTAATCATGTCTCTGGTCACAGTAATGTAGTTTATGTCCAGTTCTGATTCTGTGCGTTTTAATTTTGTCCTTAATTTACTTTGGTGAAGTTTTCTCCATTTCACCTATTCAGTGTTGGTTTGGTTTGGTGTTGGGTTTTTTTAATCCCTTTTTAGGTTTTCTTTCTTTTTTCTTTTTCTATTTTTCTATTCTTTTTTCTTTCTTATTTTGTTTTAACTTTTCTTTTTTCTTTTCATTTTCCTTTTTTTTTCATTTTCCTTTTTTTTCTTTCTCTCTTCTCTTCTCTTCTCTTCTCTTCTCTTCTCTTCTCTTCTCTTCTCTTCTCTTCTCTTCTCTTCTCTTCTCTTCTCTTCTCTTCTCTTCTCTTCTCTTCTCTTCTCTTCTCTTCTCTTCTCTTCTCTTCTCTTCTCTTCTCTTCTCTTCTCTTCCCTTCCCTTCCCTTCCCTTCCCTTCCCTTCCCTTCCCTTCCCTTCCCTTCCCTTCCCTTCCCTTCCCTTCCCTTCCTCTTTCTTTTTGTCTTTGTCTTTCTCTTTCACTTTTTACTTTTTATTTTATTTTTTCCTTTTCCTTTTCCTTTTCCTTTTCCTTTTCCTTTCCCTTTCCCTTTCCCTTTCCCTTTCCCTTTCCCTTTCCCTTTCCCTTTCCCTTTCCCTTCTCCTTTCCCTTTCCCTTCCCCTTCCCCTTTCCCTTCCCCTTTCCCTTTCCCTTTCCATTTCCATTTTTCCCTTTTCTTTTTCCTTTTCCTTTTTCTATTTTTAAACCTCAGAAAGTGCATTAGTACACATCAGATGTTGAGAATCAATCACAGAATCATTGAATCATAGAATCAAAGAACAGTGTGGGTTGGAAGGGACCTCCAAAGGTAATCAAATCCAACCCCCTCTGCAGTTTAAATCACATTACCCAGAGCCCCGTTGAGCTTCACCCTGAGCATCTCTAAGGGTGGGGGCTTCAGCTACCTCCCTGGGCAACCTGTTGCAGTGTTCCACCACCTTCATGGCAAAAAACTTGTTCCTCACATCCAATCTGAATCTGCTCTTTCTCTAGTTTGAAGCCATTGCTCCTCATCCTATCACTGCAGTCCTTGGTAAACAGTCTCTGTGATTCTGTGTGATTCTGTAATTGCCTTGCTGGCTGCATAAGGAGTTCCCTTGGCTATGGGCCACAGGGAATGTACTCCTTCTATTGTGAAGATACAGTGGACATGATCTTCAGACAAATGATTAGCTGTTGTTGGTCAGCTGTCCCGAGGGTAGGTTCTAATTCTAGTGCTGCCACCCATCAAACTTGCAGTTTAGGTAAAGAAAAGAAGGGTTAAAAATAAAGAAATGGAAGAGATGAAAAAGAGAAATGTCTAATACAGAACATCTCCCTTTCCCTCCACACATCCCTATTATTCCCTTGCTTCTCCCTCTTCCTCAGCAGATGAGCTGCTGAATGGATCTGAGGGAAAAAGAGCCCTTACAGAAGCCCCATGAGGGAAAAGTGTCACTGCTGTTGTAGGCCCCTGTCAGGTACTGAAGTGTTATTAGGTGTCCCTTGAGTCTTCTCTTCCAGGGAAGGGCAAGAAAGTTGGTGAGGGGCTTGGAACACAAACCCTATGAGGAGAGACTGAGGAAGCTGGGGTTGCTTAGCCTGGAGAAAAGGAGACTCAGGGGTGACCTTATTGCTGTCTATGACTACCTGAAGGGGGGTTGCAGTCAGGCAGAGGTTGGTCTCTTCTCCCAGGCAACCAGTACCAGAACAAGAGGGCACAGTCTCAGGCTGTGCCAGGCGAGGTTCAGGCTGGAGGTTAGGAGGAAATTTTTTACAGAGAGAGTGATTGCCCACTGGAATGGGCTGCCTGAGGAGGTGGTGGGGTCGCCATCGCTGGGGGAGTTCAGGACGAGGCTTGACAGGATGCTTGGTTGCATGGTTTAGTTGATTAGGTGGTGTTGGATGATAGGTTGGACATGATGATCTTGAAGGTCTCTTCCAACCTGGTCTATTCTATTCTATTCTATTCTATTCTATTCTATTCTATTCTATTCTATTCTATTCTATTCTATTCTATTCTATTCTATTCTATTCTATTCTATTCTATTCTATTCTATTCTATTCTATTCCAGGTTAAACACCCCCAGCTCCCTCAGCCTGTCCTCATAGCAGGGCTGCTCCCACCCCCTGATCATTTTCTTGGCCCTCCTCTGGACCCACTCCATCAGGTCTGCATCCTTCCTGTCCTGCAGGCTCCGTCCCCTTTCCACAGATTCCCTTTAGCATTCAACTCCTTAAAGAAAGTACTTATTTTTTTAAGTTCTTTTTTTCCCACCATCATCATCTAAAATGCACTGAGCCTTCGTAACCACCTCTTAACAGCCAGCCTTGTGCTAGCTAGCAATGCATCACAGGAATGATGTTGTTCTGATAATGTATTACACTAATACATCATCGGGGCTTGAATACTCTGTGATGGATGAGTAATGCATCTTCCAAAGATGTCAGATGCAGACCTGCTTGCAAAAGGAACAATTCCTCTCCCTGTGTGTATTTCTGAGTTTGTTATCTTAAAAGTTATACAACGGTTTTAACATTCCACTCATTAATTTGAGCAGCCAACACATTCCCACATAGACAGGGAGGTTTGTGGCAGCTCTGGGATCTGTTAATTCAACAGAGATTTTCTTCACTTGAAGTGTGAGAGATGATAGAAAGTAACTCCCTTTACATACAGCATATGTTGTGGCATAAGGCAATAAATGTCACCCTATAGAAGCTCATTACTAGTTAGAAAATGCACTCAATATTTAGACTTTCTGAAATTTCTAATTCTGTGGTAGTTCAGCTTTTTCCTTCCTTCTTTTCTCTTTCTCTTTCTCTTTCTCTTTCTCTTTCTCTTTCTCTTTCTCTTTCTCTTTCTCTTTCTCTTTCTCTTTCTCTTTCTCTCTCTCTTTCTCTTTCTCTCTCTCTTTCTCTCTCTTTCTCTTTCTTCCTCTTCCTCTTTCTCTTTCTCTCTTTCTTTTCTCTTTCTCTTTCTCTTTCTCTTTCTCTTTCTCTTTCTCTTTCTCTTTCTCTTTCTCTTTCTCTTTCTCTTTCTCTTTCTCTTTCTCTCTCTCTTTCTCTTTCTCTCTCTCTTTCTCTCTCTTTCTCTTTCTTCCTCTTCCTCTTTCTCTTTCTCTCTTTCTTCTCTATTTCTCTTTCTCTTTCTCTTTCTCTCTCTTGCTCTTGCTCTTTGTGTTTCTCTTTCTTTCTCCTTCACTTCTCCTTCTCCACCTCCTACTCCTCCTTCTCCTTCTTTCTCCTTCTCCTTCTTTCTCCTTCTCCTTCTTTCTCCTTCTCCTTCTCCTTCTTTCTCCTTCTCCTTCTCCTTCTCCTTCTCCTTCTCCTTCTCCTTCTCCTTCTCCTTCTCCTTCTCCTTCTCCTTCTCCTTCTCCTTCTCCTTCTCCTTCTCCTTCTCCTTCTCCTTCTCCTTCTCCTTCTCCTTCATTTCATCTCTTGATTTGTCTTCTCTTGTTTCTTCCTTTCATGTTTGTTCTTTTCTTCTTTCTCCTTTTCTTGTTGTTTCTTTTCCTGCCTCTTTTGCTTACATTTATTTCTTCTTCTCTTCTTGTCTCTTCTTGTTCCTTTTCCTTCTCTCTTCATTATTGCTATTGTTATAAATGTTATCGTTATTTTATCATTTTCCCCCTTCTTTCTACCGCTTCTTCTTGAAGGAGAAAAAAGAAGGACTTGATGATCTCAGAGGTCTTTTCCAACCTGATTGATTCTATGATTCCTCACTGTTGTTGCTATCAGTATGAGGTAGACACACATGATTCAAAACATGCAAAGAGCATTTGATGATAATTTATTTGAGAAAGAAACCAGTGGTGGTGGTGGTGGAAATGAGAAACATCTTTTTCTTCTGTGCATCCATCCAGTGTGTGCCATCTGAATCTCATCTCACCCTTTCTCTATATTCTTTTGCTAAGAAATGAATCCTGATTGCACTGATCTGCTTTCCCTTTCAGCATATTGAAAAGCAAAAAAGCAATTGTGTTACATAAAACATTTGATTCAATAAATCAGACTGAAAACAAAGGATTAGATAAAATAGAACTGGGGGGGGGAAAAAAGGATTCTAGTCTGTATTTTCCATACTAAAGTTCAGTAAGCTACTTGCTGTGGAAATACATTTGAGAAAATAAGTTCTCACTTCAGATTATATATATAGAAATGAAAATGATTAATTAATTTGAGAGATACAATATATCTTGATTAATGCCTAGTCTCTGAGAAGAATAGAGTGTTACCAGAGTCTAAATGAAAAGCTACACCACATGAATAGGAAAGAGCCCTGGTTAATTTTCTGATCTGAAACCCCATTGAATCTAGAAACCTATTCTCTATAGTTTCTCCACTGGTGCTATGTGTTCAACTTATGAAATTTGTGTCATTGCAGCACACTTCAATTATTGAAGAGAAACCATATCTCATTGGCTTCACCATTATTATTAAATTTAGAATCATTTTTTTAGCAGAACTGAGACCAGATGTAAAAAGCTCTGCAAGCAAAGTGGCATAGCGCTTGACAAATGCTTCTCAGAGATTGTCATCATCAGGGACGATTAATTTGCTCTTTCAAAATGAGCTCAGATCTTGAATCTTATCTTTTTGTTTCAAAGACCCTGTGCTCAGCACTGGTTAGGCCACACCTTGAGTCCTGTGTCCAGTTCTGGGCTCCTCAATTTAAGAAGGACATTGAGACACTTGAATGTGTCCAGAGAAGGGCAACGAAGCTGGGGAGGGGTCTGGAGCACAGCCCTGTGAGGAGAGGCTGAGGGAGCTGGGGTTGCTTAGCCTGCAGAAGAGGAGGCTCAAGGGAGACCTTCTTGTTCTCTACAACTCCCTGCAGGTAGGTTGTAGCTGGGTGGGGGTTGGTCTCTTCTCCCAGGCAAGCAGCACCAGAACAAGAGGACACAGTCTCAAGCTGCACCAGGGGAGGTTTAGGCTGGAGGTGACGAAGAAGTTCTTCCCAGAAAGAGAGATTGGCCATGGGGATGTGCTGCCCAGGGAGGTGGTGGAGTCACTGTCCCTGGAGGTGTTCAAAAGAGGTTTGGACGTGGCACTTGGAGCCATGGTTTAGTTGTCCTGAGGTGTTAGGTATTAAGTAATAGGTTGGACTTGATGATCTCTGAGGTCTTTTCCAACCTGGCTGATTCTGTGATTCTATGAGTCTAAGCACCAAAAAGTTTGCATTGCATTTCACATTTCAGAAGATCTGGCTGTCCAGAGTCAGCAGAAGGCTTTCATTATGCCTTGTTTATATATTGCTGATCTTGTAAGAGGATGAATGTCTCCAAGGAATACCAAGCAACTTCTACTCTCATCAAGAGTTAATGGAATTGGTGCCCTTTTCTCAGACCCATACTGTTACAATTTTATTCTTTCATGGTAGGCTAATCCTAGAATGCTAGAGTCCTAGAATCCGAGAGTGGTCTGGGTTGGAATGGACCTCCAAAGGTCATCCAGTGCAGCTCCCTCTGCAATCCCCAGGAGCATCCTTGAGATCAGGTTGCCTGCATTTGGTATTCAGATTTCATTGAAATATAAATGTTTATAAAATAGATTATCATCTGAGTCATTGATGCTTGCCTAGGCAGCCATGGTCAGTCTGCACAGTCGTAAAGATGATTATGAAATTGCCTACATTTACCACTGTTCTGTTCTTTTCTTTTCTTTTCTTTTCTTTTCTTTTCTTTTCTTTTCTTTTCTTTTCTTTTCTTTTCTTTTCTTTTCTTTTCTTTTCTTTTCTTTTCTTTTCTTTTCTTTTCTTTCTTTTCTTCTCTTCTCTTCTCTTTTCTTTTCTTTTCCTTTTCTTCTTCTCTTCTCTTCTCTTCTCTTCTCTTCTCTTCTCTTCTCTTCTCTTCTCTTCTCTTCTCTTCTCTTCTCTTCTCTTCTCTTCTCTTCTCTTCTCTCTTCTCTTCTCTTTTCCTTTCCTTTTATTTCCTTTTATTTCCTTTCTTTTTCATTTCTTGTCTCTTCTCTTCTCTTCTCTTCTCTTCTCTTCTCTTCTCTTCTCTTCTCTTCTCTTCTCTTCTCTTCTCTTCTCTTCTCTTCTCTTCTCTTCTCTTCTCTTCTCTTCTCTTCTCTTCTCTTCTCTTCCCTTCCCTTTTCTATTTTACTTTTTTTTTTTTTTACTTTTATTTTCTCCCCTTTTCTCTTTCCTCTCCAAACCTCTCCCTCTCCCTCTCCCTTTCCCTCTTTTTCTTTTCTTTTCCAGCTTCTCCACCCAACCCGTATTCCTGTTCCAGCTTTGCTCCACAGCACCACTTCTCCATCCTGGGACCAGCCACAACTGAGTTTTCCCATACTCATTACTTAGCATCCCAAATTCCCTCTGTTCCCTAGCTTGTGTTCTCTTTAAATGAGCCATGATCTTGGGAAAGGGCTCTATCTTCCCCCACATGGAACACTGTTACATAAACCTAACCCAAGCTTTGCCTCTGTAAACATTTCCATCTCTGGGTTTATGTAACAACGTTCAAAGAAACAAACTGACTGGAGGACCAAATAGCTTCAAGTGCAAGACCAGGAAAAATAAAGTAAACCACTTTAATCTGACTATTTCTTGTCACACAAGGAAGGAAAACAAGCTCACTGATTTTGTGGAGTTTGGGGGCTTTTTCTTAATAAAACAGTCTGAACTGCCAACATGAAGAACTGTGAATTTGGCTTTTGTGTGTGTGTGTGTGTGTGTGTGTGCATCTGTGAGAGGGCTTTTTTTTGGCATGCACAGCTATCATCAGCTTCTCTTGCTTGCTTTGCAGTTATGACATCCCCAACTGTGTTGCTTTTTGAGAGGAGTCCACAAGAATCATCCTGAGGCCCAACAGTGTTCTCAAAATCATCATTATGTTTCAAAGCACACCTTGCAAGCCTGGATAGAGTTAACCAAACAGCCCTTTCCTGCACAGCTATCATCAGCTTCTCTTGCTTGCTTTGCAGTTATGACATCCCCAACTGCACTGGTTTCTGAGAGGAGTCCACAATAATCATCCTGAGGCCCAACAGTGTTCTCAAAATCATCATTAGGTTTCAAAGCAGACCTTGCAAGCCTAGGCAAAGTGAGAGTTAACCAAACAGCCCTCTCCTGCACAGCTATCATCAGCTTCTCTTGCTTGCTTTGCAGTTATGACATCCCCAACTGCGTTGCTTTTTGAGAGGAATCCACAAGAATCATCCTGAGGCACAATAGTGTTCACAAAATCAACATTAGGTTGCAAAGCAGACCTTGCAAGTCTAGATAAAGCAAGAGTTCACCCAATAGCCCTCCCAATTCCATAGGAACACATCGACCTGAGTGGGTGTGGGCTGCCTTCAACTCTTCTGCAGAGATTCTAAGCAGGTCAGGAGGAAAATAAACATCTGACATATCCTGGGGGCTGGATAGCTCCATTACTGAAGCACTTTGCCTACACGGATTTTCAGTCAGGAACAGCACTGCTAACACAACTGTCTCACTTCCAGACAGATATTTTAGAGCATGGGCATAAGACTTGGGGAGGAGAAGATGATGATCAGCTAACAAAAACTCTGCCAAAGTCAGTGATATGAGAAAAAAACAACCCCAACACACCAAAGTAAAAGTTCAGTGTTACAGACTGAAACCCCTTGATGTTCTGATGCAGGAAGCCACCATTAGAAGATAGGGAATGAGTAATAGGGTTATGATAAGGGATCAGTCCTTTTCTCTTTCTCTCCCCAGCCTTTCTGCATATGCCTCAAGGAAGATAAAATTTAATGCAGCTAAGGCACAGAATCATAGCATCATAGAATTGTCAAGGTTGGAAGGGACCTCAAAGATCAGACAGTCCCAACCCCCCTGCCATGGGCAGGGACACCTCACCCTAGAGAAGGTTGCTCACAGCCACATCCAGCCTGGCCTTCAAAACCTCCAGGCAGGAGGCTTCCACCACCTCCCTGGGCAACCTGTTCCAGTCTTTCACCACCCTCATGGGAAACAACTTCTTCCTTACATCTAATCTGAATCTACCCACTTCTAGTTTTGTTCCATTCCCCCCAGTCCTATCCCTCCCTGACACCCTCAAAAGTCCCTCCCCAGCTTTCTTGTAGCCCCCTTCAGATACTGGAAGGCCAGAATAAGGGGTCTTAACCACAAAAACATTCCTGTTGTGCTACAGTTATCATCATCAATGACAGAACAAGAGGGAATGGCCTCAAGCTATGACTGGGTAGATTTAGACTGGACAGTAGGAAGTATTTTTTCCCAGCCAGAGCGGTCAGGGATTGGAATGTGCTGCCCAGGGAGGTGAGGTGGTTGAGTTACCAACCCTGGATGTGTTTCAGGGTGGTTTGGATGGGGTGTTTGGGGCTGTGGTTTAGGGGTGAACCACGTAGAGCAGGGTTCTGGGTTGGATTTGGTGATCCTGAGGGCCATTTCCAACCTGAATGTTTCTGTTATTCCATGATCATATGCAGTGATAGGAGGAGAAGCGAAGAGGGTAGATTTAGACTGGATATTAATAAGAGATTCTTTGCAGTGAGGGTTGTGAGACTGGAACAGGTCGTGGATGCCCCCTCTCTGGAGGTGTTCAAGGCCAGGCTGGATGAGGCCTTGAGCAACTTGCTCTAGTGGGAGGTGTCCCTGCACATGGCAAGGGGTTTGGAACAAGATGATCCTTAAGGTCCCTTCCAACCCAAGCTATTCCATGATTCTATGAACACATATCATCAAATCAGCTTACATGGCATTGAATAACTCTGCTTTTATCTCTACAAAATTATTCTAAGCAAAAAGCCTTCCACACAACTTGTCCAACTTAACAATGATTTCTATAATTTTATGTGGCTTTTTCATACCCTTTCCCCCCCACACCCCCCCAGATCATACATCAAATAACCAAGGATATCCTGTGACTATAAAAGACTCTGTGGACAAATTTCATCTGCAGAGTATAGGACAGAGGTTCAGCTTCCTTTGTTCTGTAGTATCATAGTATATCACACAGATAAATCCAACATAATCCCTTGCTGGTATTATTGTATAAAATAAAGAGCAGGCCCCCTTGACATCATTCTCTGCTAAGACTACCTAATAATAGGCTGGTAAAAAGTACACAGAAAGCTTTGGGCTGTACTTTAATATCTGCACATCACTGATTGCAAACTCCTTAATCTCCAAAATTGCAGCCAAATTAAAGGAGGAATTATTTAGCAGGAGGAATTATTTAGCAGATTCCTGTTTTCCATCTCCTGCATCTACCCATAATTTCCTTTTCAGCAAAGCCATGCATCTTCTGAAGAGCAAACGCACAGACTTACATTTCTCATTACCTGCTGTGCAGGTTTTCTGCTGCATGCAGTAATTGCCTTAGCAAAAGGAATGTTCTTCCCACAGCAGAGCCTGGAGAAGTGCCGTGGTGACATTGCTGGGTGTAACACTGTGCTATGGCAGCTGTCAGGCAAAACAGACTTCTTGGGAATTTCCTAACTCAACAAAAGGTCACAACACAGGCATAGTCACCCAGCAGATCTGCTAGGTCTAACACACCAACAGGAGACACTGAACTTATCCTTTTGCCTCACTCCTCTTCCCCCTCACAAGTCACCTCGAGACAGCCTTGGAATCATCGAATCACCCAGGTTGGAAGGCACCTCTAAAGATCATCCAGTCCAAACCCCCTGCAGTGAGCAGGGACATCACTCTGGGTGGCTGGAGAGCAGCCAGGCAGAGAGGGACATGGGGGTGCTGGTTGATAGTAAGCTCAACATGAGCCAGCATTGTGCCCAGGGGGCCAAGAAGGCCAATGGCATCCTGGGCTGCATCAGGAACAGGGAAGTCATTTTGCCCTGTACTCAGCACTGGTGAGGCCACACCTTGAGTGCTGTGTCCAGTTCTGGGTTCCTGAGTTTAAGAAAGATGTTGAGTTGCTGGAAGGTGCCCAAAGAAGGGCAACGAATCTGGAGAGGGGTCTGGAGCACAGCCCTGTGAGGAGAGGCTGAGGGAGCTGGGGTTGCTTAGCCTGGAGAAGAGGAGGCTCAGGGGAGACCTTCTTGCTGTCTACAATTACCTGAAGGAAGGTTGTAGCCAGGTGGGGGTTGATCTCTTCTCCCAGGCAACCTGTGGCAGAACAAGAGGACACAGCCTCAAGCTGTGCCAGGGGAGGTTTAGGCTGGAGGTGAGGAAGAAATTCTTCCCAGACAGAGAGACCTGCCATTGGAATGTGCTGCCCAGGGAGGTGGTGGAGTCACCATCACTGGAGGTGTTTAGGAGGAGACTTGATGGGGTGCTTGGTGCCATGGTTGAGTTGATTAGGTGGTGTTGGGTGATAGGTTGGACCTGATGATGTCAGAGGTCTTTTCCAGCCTGGTTAATTCTGTTCTATAGGACTGGAAGCAAGGATCACAGGATCACAGGATGTCAGTGGTTGGAAGGACCCAAAGAGATCAATGAGTCCACACCCCACCCAGTCCTTGCCAGAGCAGGACCATACAGAATGGAGACAGAATGGAAGGGAGGAGATAGGATGAAAGAGAGGAAGACAGGGAGGGAACTGACATTTTAGTTATGACTTTGCAAAATAACTCAAACCTGATGTTCTGACTTAAATATCCCAAGTTCAGCATTTTTGCATACTTAGATCATTATGCTCACAGTTGGGAGAACAAATGCTGATAATATTCATTCAGTAGGTAGAAATCAGAACATTTTTTTTGCCTGGAGAAAGCTTTTCCTTGCTTTTTCATTTCTTTTCCCCCCTTTTTCCATCAGATAAAGCAGAGAACTTGATGCATTTTGCAAGGCTTGTCTCCTCTGCCCCACAACGCAGCCAAAGTCATTTTGTTCTCTAAACAAAAATTACACTTCAGGTTTAATAGATTTCTGCTTGATCTGATTTTGGGCTAAAGGTTGTCCTGTGCTCCTGGCTGGCAAGCTGAACTCTTGTTTTCACTTAGCTGGGCTCTTGTTCAGGGGACATGGTTCAATTGAACTGAGCTAAAGGTTTATCGCCATGCATAATACGGCCGCAGTTCTTGATAGCTACACAGAGGTGGTCTGAAACTCCTTCTTCTGAAATGCTGACCTCAGTGTGGTGCATTCTGAATTTCTGTGGGTCTCAAAAGTTCATTTTCATGCTTGCAAGCCCTTCACATGGACTTCACTTTGAATCACAGTATCACAATATCACAAAGGTTGGAAGAGACCTCAAACATCATCGAGTCCAACCTCTCACCACAGACCTCATGGCCAGACCATGGCACCAAGTGCCACGTCCAATCCCCTCTTGAACACCTCCAGGGATGGGGACTCCACCACCTCCCCAGGCAGCACATTCCAATGATGAATGACTCTCTCAGTGAAGAACTTTCTCCTCACCTCGAGTCTAAACCTCCCCTGGCACAGCTTGAGACTGTGTCCCCTTGTTCTGGTGCTGGTTTCCTGGGAGAAGAGACCAACCCCCACCTGGCTACAAAATCCTTTCAGGGAGCTGTAGAGGGCAATGAGGTCTCCCCTGAGCCTCCTCTTCTCCAGGCTAAGCAACCCCAGCTCCCTCAGCCTCTCCTCACAGGGCTGTGCTCAAGGCCTCTCCCCAGCCTTGTTGCCCTTCTCTGGACACCTTCAAGTGTCTCAATGTCCTTCTTAAACTGAGGGGCCCAGAACTGGACACACTCAGTGTCTTTTAATATTTAGTACTTCAAAGTTCCTTTAAATTAGCATTTGCAATCATTGTTCAGGAATGAAAAACAGGTGCTTAAATTAGTGGCATTGCACTTGGAAGCAGTAATTTAGTCTCTCAGTGTTTCTTAGTCTGACTGTACTGTCCAAGGAATAAACACCAGAGAAATGAAAACAGCATTTTGTTTAGGAGGACTGAAACACCTGGCAATATTGCTCTGGGCAACCTGACCTAGCTGAGGATGCCCCTGCTTACTGCAGTGGGGGTTGGACTTGATGACCTTTGGAGGTCCCTTCCAACCCAGACCATTCTATGACTCTATGATCCTTTTTATTTATTTATATATGTAAGAGATGCACAGTAAATGACATTTCACCAGATGTCTTTCAAGAACACATGGACAGTGGCATTGAGAGCACCCTCAGCAAGTTTGCTGACCACACCAAGCTGTGTGCTTCTGCACACACAGGCTGGAGGGAGGGGATCCCTTGACAGGCTGCAGAGCTGAGCCCATGACAGCCTCAGGAGGTTCAACAAGACCAAGGGCAAGGTCCTGCAGCTGGGTCAGGGCAATGCCAAGCACCAATATAGGTTGGGCAGGGACTTGCTTGAGAGCAGCCCTGAAGAAAAGGACCTGGGGGTGCTGAGGGATGAGAAGCTCAACAGGAGCCAGCAGTGAGCACTTGCAGCCCAGAAAGCAAATCTCATCCTGGGCTGCATCAAGAGAAGCATAGCCAGCAGGGCGAGGGAGGTGATTCTCCCTCTCTACTCCACTCTGGTGAGACCCCACCTGGATCACTGTGTCCAGTTCTGGAGCCTCTGTTACAGGAAGGATCTGGAGGTGCTGGAAGGTGTCCAGGGAAGGGCCATGAGGATGAGCAGAGGGCTGGAGCTGCTCTGTTGTAAGGACAGACTGAGGGAGTTGGGGTTGTGCAGTCTGGAGAAGAGAAGGTTCTGAGGAGACCTAATTGTGGCCTTCCAGGATCTGATTGGGTGTTAGGAAGAAGTTTTTCCCCATGAGAGTGGTGAGAGCCCGGCACAGGCTGCCCAGGAAAGTGGTGGAAGCCTCCTGCCTGGAGGTGTTTGCAGCCAAGCTGGAGGTGGCTGTGAGCAACCTGCTGCAGTGTGAGGTGTCCCTGCCCATGGCAGAGGGGTTGGAACTGGCTGAGCCTTGAGGTCCCTTCCAACCCTGACAATTCTGTGATTCTGTAAGAAGCTTTCAGGACAATACAAAGTGATGCATTGGAAAGTCTGTGCTTTAATAACTCCAAACTCATATCATCCTGGGGTATGCTTCTAAGACCTGATTCAGTTTGGTGGGCGAAGGGAGGCAAAGGGTCTTTCAGTATTGTTAATTAAGATGAAGATTCTCATTAACTGCAGCAAATGTTAAATGGCTCAAGGGAGTGCATAAATAATAGGCTGACTAATAAACTGTAGTATATGGAAGCAGAGGGAAGGAACTTTAGCAACACTTTTACAGATTTACTAATTACAATAGCTTCCAGCAGTGCCAGATCAACCTGCAAAAGGACTTAAACTACCATTTGTTCTGTTTCCAGAAGTGCTTCAGAATAATTAAACTACTGTGAATCAAAGGTGCTCAGACTGCATATTAAAAGAAAATAAAATTTTTAAAAGGACAGAAAAAAAAATAAAATAGGCAAAATAGTCTGCACCATTTTGTGGACTCCTGGTGCCTGCATATCCCATAATTGAAACTGCTCTGTCCTCAATGGGGCACTGCTCCTGGAAATGAAATCCTTTAATACACTTACATTTTATTCTAATTAACTGTAGTGGTTAGCAAGTGCTTTATTGTTGCAGGAAGATGATTTTTGCCATTAGGAAAGTTGTCAGGTGGGAAACAGTGGTGGTGCTCATCAGCAGTGGCAGCCTTTCCACAGGAGCAGCTCCCTTCTACACAGGTCTCTTCCAACCTGGCCTATTCTATTCTATTCTATTGGCCACAACAACCCCATGCAGTGCTACAGGTCGGGGACAGAGTGGCTGGAGAGCAGCCAGGCAGAAAGGGACCTGGGGGTAGTGGTTGAGAGTAGGATGAACATGAGCCAGCAGTGTGCCCAGATGGCCAAGAAGGCCAATAGCATCCTGGCCTGCATCAGGAACAGTGTGGCCAGCAGGAGCAGGGAATTTATTGTGCCCTTGTGCTCAGCACTGGTTGGGCCACACCTTGAATCCTGTGTCCAGTTCTGGGCTCCTCAATTTAAGAAGGACATTGAGACACTTGAAGGTGTCCAGAGAAGGGCAGCTAGGCTGGGGAGGGGTCTGGAGCACAGCCCTGGGAGGAGAGGCTGAGGGAGCTGGGGTTGCTTAACCCGGAGAAGAGGAGGCTCAGGGGAGACCTTATTGCTCTCTACAACTACCTGAAAGAAGGCTGTAGCCAGGTGGGGGTTGGTCTGTTCTCCCAGGCAAGCAGCACCAGAACAAGAGGACCAGCACCAGAACAACAGTCTCAAGCTGTTCCAGGGGAAGTTTAGGCTGGATGTGAGGAAGAACTTCTTCCCAGCAAGAGAGATTGGCCATTGGAATGTGCTGCCCAGGTTGGTGGTGGAGTCACCATCACTGGAGGTGTTTAGGAAGAGCCTGGATGAAGCACTTGGTGCCATGGTTTAGTTGATTAGCTGGTGTTGGGTGATAGGTTGGACTGGGTGATCTTGAAGGTCTTTTCCAGCCTGGTTAATTCTATGCTATGCTATGCTATGCTATGCTATGGTATGCTATGAAAAGACAGGTTTAGGCATGGATCTCCTTTCCACAGGAATCTCAGGAATGGTTTGTGTGCCACTGTTGAGTTCTTTTTTCCTTCTGTGTCGGGCTGAGATTCCCCCCAACATTGACTTTGCCAGACCAGCCCAACTGGAAGCAAATGGAAGCTGTATTTACAGGCAGGACCACAATCTACACTGAAATGCAAGGAATATGTGCAAAATATGCAATGGAATCATAGGGTCACACCTGATGAGCTGTTCAGCCTGGAGAAGAAAAGGCTCTGGGGAGACCTACTCCCAGTTCCTCACCAGGGTCTGCAAGAAGACTGGACAGAGACTGATCATGAAGGCCTGCAGTGATAGGATGAGGAGCAATGGGTTTTAATTAGAGGCTCTGGGACTGGTGTCATTGACAGGGGTTTGGATTTTCATAGACTCAGCCAGGGTGGAAAAGACCTCAGAGATCCAAGCTATTACCTAACACCTCCTGACAACTAAACTGTGGCTCCAAGTGCCACATCCAAGCCTTTTCTGAACACCTCCAGTGATGGTGAGTCCACCACCTCCCTGGTGGTTGTGGAATCTCCTTCTCTGAAGACTTTCAGGCCATGCCTGGATGTGTTCTATGTGACCTGAGCTAGATTGTATGGTCCTGCTCTGTCAGGGGGGTTGGACTCAGTGGTCTCTGTAGGTCCCTTACAACCCCTAACATCCTGTGATCCTCCACCTGGAAGAGTTTTCAGAGTCTGTTTTACTAACTTGATTCAGTGTTTATTGCTCTCATCATGGACACTTTTTCAGCATATTCTGAAGGATTCTCCACCTTCAAAATTCAGGACTATTGCTTCTTATCTAATGGCCTTGACTCTGAGAAGAGTCTTTTCTATCACTCACTATTGTGGGGTGAAAAACAGCAATTAGTTTCACTTCTCATCTCCAGCTAAAAAAAAACAAGCCACATCTCTCAGTCTCTCCTCCTGTATCATGTTTCCCAGACCCCCAACCACCTCAGTGCCACTCTTTCACTTTCCAGTTTGTCAATCTCCCTCTGCTTCTGGCACACTACCAGAGGTCCACTTGCATTTATTTCCTGCCCTCTGCCTTCCTGTCTTCCTTCCTAGCTTGTAAGCATGCATTAATTGCTTCTTTATGTGTTGCAGAGAGTAATGGAACAAGGTTCTCCTCTTTAGATGAGAGTAATGTTCAAGGGAATGGAATAACAAAAGGGGAGAATCAGTTCCTTCCTTCCTTTCCTTCCCTTTCCTTCCTTCCCTTCCTTTCCTTTCCTTCCTTCCCTTCCTTTCCTTTCCTTGCCTTCCTTCCCTTCCTTCCCTTGCTTTCCTTCCTTCCCTTCCTTCCCTCCCTTTCCTTCCTTCCCTTCCTTTCCTTCCTTCCCTTCCTTTCCTTCCTTCCCTTCCTTTCCTTCCTTCCCTTCCTTCCGTGACTCTGGAGGTGTCTCTCTCCATGGAGCTGCTTTCCAGCAGGGCAGCTCCTAACTTGTCCTGTGGGTCAGTACTGCATGTTCAGTGCTGGGTCAAGGGTTGGACTGAATGACCCTTGAGGTCTCTTCCATCTGGATGGATTCTGTGATTCAGTGATATTGTTTGGGCAGTGATAATGGGAGGATTCACATTTGAAGCACCTTGTCATCATCAGGGAAGGAAAAGCATCCAAACCCAACAAGAAACCAAACCCACAGAAGCTAGACACTTTGTTTGCATCATGTGAAGTGCAGATTAGCAAGCATTTTGTAGCTATCATCTCAAGCAGGTATCTGTAAGGCTCATACTGTTGGCAAAATACATTCTAGCTGGTTTGATTACATCTGTGCTGTCCTCAGAGCCCCAGCTAAATGGTCTGACTGCAGCTGAATCAATAGGCATCTGATCTTTTTCATTGAACCTGGTCTTGTTCACTCTCTTAATTGGGAGAAAACCCTAATTTGCAAACTTCCTGCTCTGCCTGTCCAGTCAGTGTGATTTTTTTCTGTATTCAGAATGGGATCTGAATAAGAAACTGTGATGTGTCCAAGCCTTCCTCCTTCAGCTTTGAAAAGAAGCAGATGAGCAGTCACTGGCATCCTGGATAAACAAGATTCACTTAGGAGCCACTGTGACAAGGCAGGTTAATTGTAAAATAGTGTGTGTTGCTGGCTCTTGAAGCAAAAGAGAAAGCAATTAATGTAAAGTAGGTTGAAGAAGCACCTGCTGTGTGTGCTTGGAGAGTGGGCTTTCCCAGGAAATTAGTGCAATTGCCCCAAATGTAAATATCTGAGGAGTTAAGTGTAGCAGCATAAGAAAACACTCCCAGCCCAAACTGCTGCCCTTGCAGTCAAATGTTGAGACATGCTGAGGCACATTCTCCACTTGGTACAAATTGTATCTCCTTCACTCATTTCAAATGAGAGTTTTTCCTATGCCTCAACTCAGAATCATAGAGCTGTTAGGGTTGGAAGGGACCTCAAGGATCATCCAGTCCCAACCCTCTGCCATGGGCAGGGACACCTCACACTACAGCAGGTTGCTCACAGCCACATCCAGCCTGGCCTTCAAAACCTCCAGGGATGAGGCTTCCAGCACCTCCCTGGGCAACCTATGCCAGTGTCTCACCATGCTCATGGGGAACAACTTCTTCCTAACATCCAATCTCAATCTAACCATTTCTAGGTTTGTTCTGTTCCCCCTGGTCCTATCACTTCCTGACACCCTCAAAAGTCCCTCCCCAGCTTTCTTGTAGCCCCCTTCAGATGTTGGAAGGCCAGAATTTGGTCTCCTCAGAGCCTTCTCTTCTCCAGACTGAACAACTCCAACTCTCCTCAGTCTGTCCTCATAGCAGAGCAGCTCCAGCCCTCTGCACATCCTCGTGGCCCTTCTCTGGACACCTTCCAGAACCTCCAGATCCTTCCTGCAATAGGGGCTCCAGAACTGGACACAGTACTCCAGGTGGAGTCTCCTGAGAGCAGAGTAGAGGGGAAGAATTCCCTGCCTTGACCTGCTGGCTATGCTTCTCCTGATGCAGCCCACCCATTGCCCCTTGTGCTGCCATTGGCCATCACCCAGCAGAGCCTGGTTCCATCTCACCCTTTACATCTTTATAAACATGAATGAGGTCACCCCTCAGGCTCCTCTTCAAAGTGAAGAGCCCTCAGCTCCCTCAGTCTCTCCTCGTAAGGAAGATGTTCCACTCCCTTCAGCGTTTTTGTGGCTCAGACCTAGCAGAATGGTTGGACATTTGCACTCCTTGTGGCAGTTCTGAAGTTTAATTTCACTGCATTAACAGTCTAAGAGTACTGCAGCTTTGTCCTTCTGATTTCATCATGCTGAAACAGACATCTGCTACCGGTATGATGCGCTGGAAGAGCTTTTGTGCTGCTCTGATGCCTTGAATTTCATAATGGGCTAAATTACCAACTTTTGCTTCCACACCATGTGATTAATTTGGTGACCCACATGCAACAACAGTACAAAAAAAAATATCTCTAAATTGCATGCAGAAATGATTATTCTTATCCTTCATGCTTGCTTCTAGACCTGGTGGGCCTGGATGAAAGTGCATCCACAAAAAAACCAGAAGGCCAGGTTTGGACTTCATTAGTCAGTTGCTCCCTGCCTTTACTGCCTGCTCCCAGAGGTAGCTGCCAGAATGGGTAATTTGCAAACACAATAAATTAGGCCAAGTGTTATGTACAAGAAGTGCTCCTGAACTGTAGCCCCTGTATAAAAACATTCACTGCAGAGGGTATACCAGAAAGGATTTCAGTACTTGGCTGCCTACCCTGCAGTGTGTGCAACAACACACGTGATGAAAGGCTTTGAGACTGCCAGCAAGTTGTCAGTGCCTCTGTTTTATAAACCAGAAACTGTGTCTTGAAAGTTTTCTGCACCTATGCAAACTGACCTGTAGGGCTGACTGAGATCTTTCCAGTTCCCTCTAAGTGCATAGTCAGGGGCAGCGAGAATCAAATTATCATGGATCCCAGCTATGCCCAAAGGAGTGTTCAGTGCTGGGAGCAATTAAGGAGGACTTGTCTGTTCCTCAGTGCTGTCATCCCACACACTGACAAGTCTCTGAAAGCAAAGAATAAAACTCCTCACACATAATTAGCCAGTACAAACTGATGAAAGTATTAAATATAAAGAGTTCTGCTCAAAGACATGATCATCAATCTCAGTTCATTCCATCACTGCTGATCTGAAGATGCAGGAAGATAGGCAAATTTTCCCATTCTCCTACAGAGGCTAGAAAGGGCAGGGAAAAATGGTCTCAGACCCTTCTTAGAGAGGAGAAAGAAGAGAAGAGAAGAGAAGAGAAGAGAAGAGAAGAGAAGAGAAGAGAAGAGAAGAGAAGAGAAGAGAAGAGAAGAGAAGAGAAGAGAAGAGAAGAGAAGAGAAGAGAAGAGAAGAGAAGAGAAGAGAAGAGAAGAGAAGAGAAGAGAAGAGAAGAGAAGAGAAGAGAAGAGAAGAGAAGAGAAGAGAAGAGAAGAGGAATAGAGTAGAGTAGAGTAGAGTAGAATAGAATAGAATAGAATAGAATAGAATAGAATAGAATAGAATAGAATAGAATAGAATAGAATAGAATAGAATAGAATAGAATAGGAAAAGACCTAATTGTGGCCTTCCAGCATCTGAAGGGGGCTACAAGAAAGCTGGGGAGGGACTTTTAGGGTGTCAGGAAGTGGTAGGAATGGGGGGGGATGGAAAAATATAGAAATGGGTAGATTCAGAGTGGATGCTAGGAAGAAGTTCTTGCCCATGAGGGTGGTGAGACACTGGAATAGGTTGCCCAGGGAGGTGCTGGAAGCCTCATCCCTGGAGGTTTTGAAGGCCAGGTTGGATGTGGCTGTGAGCAACCTGCTGTAGTGTGAGGTGTCCCTGCCCATGGCAGGGGATTGGAACTGAATGATCCTTGAGGTCCCTTCCAACCCTAACAATTCTATGATTCTATTCTGGTTTATAAAGTAAAACTCTTAGTTCAGCAGTGCAGTTAAATGTGGACATGTTACCTCTCTCCAGGTTTAATCATGGTGGCATTCTCCCCTTCTCCAGTGAGGAGAGAATTCTGCTTTAACTCACACATCAGCTAGACATTTAAGACACAAGCTGTTGAAACAGAAGCTGACTATGAACGAAGCTCAAGCTCCAGCTGTAAATCTTCGGTAATTTTGCCTCACTTATGTCAAATATTATGAGGCTGGATGAGATTTTGTTCACTGTTTCATCAATAAAGCTAAACCAGGGTTATTGACTTCAGGAGATTGCAGGAAGGTAATTGAAGCCATGTTTTCTCCCTTAATGCTTCTGTAGCCAACCTGCATAATTTCCCAATAACTATAGGAGCTAAGCAGCACTGACTGGATGAATTGGAGAAACACAAGTGCCATACTCTACAAGCAGTTTGGTTTTCATCTGCTGCACACCTGTGGTGAGAACATTTATAAGGTAGGTGGTGTGTTTAGGGGAAAGCACAAAGAATCACAGAAACATTCAGGTTGGAAAAGAGCCTCAAGATCACCTTTTGGGCCTGATGGCAAAATTACTTCTTTCTTTCTTCTTTGTCTCCTTCCTTCCTTCCTTCCTTCCTTCCTTCCTTCCTTCCTTCCTTCCTTCCTTCCTTCCTTCCTTCCTTCCTTCCTTCCATCCTTCCTGCCTGCCTGCCTGCCTGTTCTGAGCTCCTCCATTTAAGGAGGACATGGAGACTCTTGATCTTGCCCAATGAAGAGCAACAAGGCTGGGGAGGGGTCTGGAGCACAGCCCTGTGAGGAGAGGCTGAGGGAGCTGGGGTTGCTTAGCCTGGAGAAGAGGAGGCTCAGGGGAGACCTTCTTGCTCTCTCCAACTCCCTGAAGGGAGGTTGTAGCCAGGTGGGGGTTGGTCTCTTCTCTCAGACAAACAGCACCAGAACAAGAGGACACAGTCTCAAGCTGTTCCAGAGGAGGTTTAGGCTGGGTGTCAGGAAGAAGTTCTTCCCAGCAAGAGAGATTGGCCATTGGAATGTGCTGCCCAGGGATGTGGAGGAGTCACCATCACTGGAGGTGTTTAAAAAGAGTCTGGATGATGCACTTGGTGCCATGGTTGAGTTGATTACATGGTGTTGGGTGGAAGGTTGGACTTGATGATCTCTGAGGCCTTTTCCAACCTGGCTAATTCTGTATTCTGTATTTTCAGAGCTCCCTGTGTGATAATCATAGAGGATGCTTGTTTCCTTATCAAGAAGTAGTTCAGGACTATGCAGAACAGAGACTAACTGAGCTGCAGCAAAAAATCAGCTTGATTTGCCATTGTCAGGACGTTGTGGTGACAGGCATTCTGCAGAAATTCATTTGAAAAGATGGAAGGGAAATGGAATAGCTGATTACTGACTTCTCTGAGTAGGAACACACTGTGCCTCGGCCTGCCACTTCCATTTGGCAGGTTGCTCTCAACAGATCAATCCTTAGATTGCTTTCTTTAGCAATCTAACATAGAGTTCAGCAGGCTATCATAGAATCCTTGAATTGTTAAGGTTGGAAGGGATCTCAGGAATCATTCAGTTCCAACCCTCCTGCCATGGGCAGGGACACCTCACACTACAGCAGGTTGCTCACAGCCACCTCCAGCCTGGCTGCAAACACCTCCAGGCAGGAGGCTTCCACCACCTCCCTGGGCAACCTGTGCCAGGTTCTCACCACCCTCATGGGGAACAACTTCTTCCTAACATCCAATCCAAATCTACCCATTTCTAGTTTTGTTCCATTCCCCCCAGTCCTATCACTCACTGACACCCTAAAAAATTCCCCCCCCCAGCTTTTCTGTAGCCACCTTGAGATACTGAAAGGTCACAATTAGGTCTCCTTGGAGCCTTCTCTTCTCCAGACTGAACAGTCCCAACTCCCTCAGTCTGTCCTCACAGCAGAGCAGCTCCAGCCCTCTGCTCATCCTCGTGACCCTTCTCTGGACACCTCCCAGCACCTCCAGATCCTTCCATAACAGAGGCTCCAGAACTGGCCACAGTGCTCCAGGTGGGGTCTCACCAGAGTGGAGTAGAGAGGGAGAATCCCCTGCCTCAGCCTGCTGGCTGTGCTGCTCTTGGTGCAGCCCAGGTTGTGGTTGGCTCTCTGGGCTGCAAGTGCACACTGGTGCAAGATACTCAGAAGAAAATGAACTCTATCCCAGCAAAACCAGTACACCACTGCAATGCCTTAAAAAATAGATATTGTAATTTGATCACTCAGTAGATGTCCTCTCCTTTTTTTTCTTGTTTTCCTCTGAAGGAATAAATTTAGCCCCTAGAAAATTCTTTCATCTTTATATTACGTAAATACAACTTTTGTAGTCTTCCTTCCCTTCCTTTTGCCCTTCACTCCATGCACCTCTTCAATTAGGAAGCCTATAAAGTAGGAAATGTAGCTGCAAATTCCAAGTCCTTTAATCATTAAAGGCACCTCTGTGTTTATCAGTCAGCACCTTTGCTTTATCCCCGTGACTCTGGCAGAGAGGTGCATGTTTGGACAGCTACCCTACTGTGGTGTTAATCAGATCAGAAGGATCCTGCTGGGAGTTGTGGTAATTACAGTGGGATAATTCATCTCTTCTGGAGCTCTCTCCAGGCCTTCATTTTTCTTCATGGAAACAGGGATGCTAATTAAAAACAAATGTTAATTATGTCAGTCTATCATGGCCCTCTTTCTTGACAAGTTAGTGTAATGGTACCCACCAATGATCACAGGCTCACAGGATGTCAGAGGTTGGAAGGGACCCATCGAGTGCAACCCCCCTGCCAGGGCAGGACCATACAATCTAGCTCAGGTCACACAGGAACACATCCAGACAGGCCTTGAAAGACTCCAGAGAAGGAGACTCAACAACATCTCTGGGCAGCCTGTTTCAGTGCTCTGTGACCCTTACAGCAAAGTTCCCCCCTGTGTTGAGGTGGAACCTCCTGTGCTGCAGCTTGCATCCATTGCACCTTGTCATGTCACAGGGAGCAAGGGAGCAGAGCCTGTTCCCTCCCTCCTGACCCCCAGCCCTCAGATATTTATAAACACTGATTAAATCTCCTCTCAGTCTTCTCTTTTCCGGACTAAAAAGCCCCAGGTGCCTCATCCTTTCCTCCCCAGGCAGTGCTCCAGTCCCCTAATCATCCTTGTAGCCCTCTGCTGGACCCTCTCCAGCAGATCCCTGTCCCTCCTGAACTGGGGAGCCCAAAACTGAATGCAATACTCAAGATGAGGTCTCATCAGGGCAGAGTAGAGGGGGAGAAGAACCTTCCTGGATCTTCTGGACACATTCTTCTTAATACACCCCAGGATCCCGTTGGCCTTCTTGGCCACCAGGGCACATTGCTGTCCCATGGAGAACTTGTTATCCACCAGGACTCTCAGGTCCCTCTCCATGGGGCTGCTCTCCAGCAGAGTTGCCAGATCTCCAGATCTTCATTGGCAACTTTTCCAGTGTTTTCCCTCCTTTCTTTGATGTCAGTGAACTTGAATATTTTTTTTCTCCTAACATGAGGGTGAAAATAGCCATAAGATTTTCACATGTATCTTCTTGGCTGGTGCTCAGAAAGGGTCTGTTCTCTATGGACATTACTGTGCCTTTTACAAACCCTTCCACTGGCTTCATATTTTCTTCATATTCTTTAGAGACCAGACTGGCAGTGAGGATTTAGGAAGTGAAATTTAGAAGCTCAATATTGTCTTAGATCTCTGCCTGTTGGTGTGATTTGCACATCAAGGAGGATCATAGGATCACAGAATGTCAGGGCTTGGAAGGGATCTCCAGAGAGCATCGTGTCCAACCCCCCTGCCAAAGCAGGATCACCTAGGGCAGGCCACACAGGAACACATCTTGATTGGCTTTTAAAGTCTCCAGAGAAGGAGCCTCCCCAACCTCTCTGGGCAGCCTGCTCCAGGGCTCCAGCACTCTCACACTAAAGAAGTTTCTCCTCACATTGAGGTGGAGCTTTCTATGTCCCAGCTTGTATCCATTACTCCTTGTCCTATTACCAGGTGCCACTGAAAAGAGCCTGGCACCTTCCCCTTGCCCCCCACCCTGCAGATATCTGTAGACACTGATCAGATCCCCTCTTAGCCTTTTCTTCTCCACACCAAACAGTCCCAGCTCTCTCAGCTTTTCTTCATAGCAGAGACATTGAAGTCCTTTGATCATCCTCACAGCTCCTTGCTGAGCCCTCTCCAGTAGACCCCTGCCTCTCTTGCAGTGGGGAGCCCAAAACTGGCACAGTATTCCAGCTCTGGAGGAGAAAGTTTCATTTCAATTAAATTTAGAGCAGGCCCACACTAGTGTAAGCTATTTATTCAATTATTTCCTTACAGCTTACCATTCATTCTTTCTTTAATCATATTCCCTAACAGATTAGCTGCTTAAATGTAAGGTAACCAAATTTATTCTGATTTATATCTTATTAATCATCACTTGAGAATCCAGCTATACATTTCTAATAACAATGGGCATTTAGTTATCTCCCTCTCTTATTTAATTTAGATTTCCAGGCTTTTGGTCCTTGCACCCCTAGAAATGTGATAATCAAAACCTTTCCACCGTGTTAATTCCTCCAAATCACATTAATGAAGGTATTCCACTTCTTTGTCACAGAATATTTACTCTGGCAGTGGCAGAGTAACTGAATTAATGAAATCACATTTCTGGAGCAATTAACACTCGTGATGTAAACAAAGGATCAGAAGTTTTTCTCTTTCTCTTTTCCCTTTCTCATGCTACTTCTTCCAGTGGGGTAAATGACACACTGGTTTTGGGGGGGTAACTACTGAAAAGCCAAAGGGCTTGCATGTTGCTTACTGTAGTCACTAGTGGCATCCCCCAGGGATCAGTGCTGGGCCTCATCCTCTTTAATATCTTCACTGATCGTCTGGATGAAGGAATTGAGTTAGTCATCAGCAAGTTTGCAGATGACACCAAGTTGGGAACAGATGTTGGTCAGTTAGAGGGTGGAAAGGCTCTGCAGAGGGACCTCGACCGACTGGACAGGTGGGCAGAGGCCAATGGGATGGCATTTAACAAGTCCAAGTGCCAGGGGCTGCACTTTGGTGACAGCAACCCCATGCAGAGCTACAGGCTGGGGTCAGAGTGGCTGGAGAGCTCCCAAAGAGAGAGGGACCTGGGGGTGCTGATTGACAGCTGCTTAAACATGAGCCAACAGTGTGCCCAGGTGGCCAAGAAAGCCAATGGCATCCTGGCCTGCATTAGGAATAGTGTGGCCAGCAGGAGCAGGGAGGTCATTGTGCCCCTGGACTCTGCATTGGTTAGGCCACACCTTGAGTACTGTGTCCAGTTCATGGCCCCTCAGCTTAGGAAGGACATCGAGACACTTGAACGTGTCTCCCCTGAGCCTCCTCTTCTCCAAGCTAAACAACCCCATACTAAATGACATGTCTGTGGCCATACAGCATAGAACAGAAATGTTTAATTTCATAGAAACATAGAATGGTCTGGGTTGGAAGGCACCTCCAAAGGTCATCCTGTCCAACCCCTTCTGCAGTCAGCAGGGGCAGCTTCAACTAGATCAGGTTGCCCGGAGCCCTGTCCAGCCTCACCTTGAATATCTCCAGGGATGGGGTCCCAGCCATCTCCCTGGGCAAACCTGTTCCAGGGTTCTACTACCCTCATGGTAAAGAACTTGTTCCTAATATCCAATCTAAATCTGCTCTCCTCTAGTTTGAAGCCATTGCCCCTTGTCCTTTCCCTGCAGGCCTTTGCAAACAGTCTCTCTCTCCTTCGTTCTTGTAGCCTCTTTCAGGTACCAGAAGACTGCTATTAGGTCTCCCCAGAGCCTCCTCTTCTCCAAGCTGAACACCCCCAGCTCCCTCAGCCTCTCCTCATAGGGTTCTTCAACCCTCTGATCATTTTTGTGGCCCTCCTCTGGACCCTCTCCACCAGGTCCATGTCCTTCCTATATTGAGGGCTCCAGAGCTGGACACAGTACTCCAGGTGAGATCTTAGCAGAGCAGAGCAAAGTGGCAGCATCACTTCTCTCCATCTGCTGGCAATGCTGCTTTTGATGCAGCTCAGGTTGCCATTGGCCTTCTGGGCTATGAGCTCACACTGCCTGCTCCTGTCCAGATTCTTGTCCATGAGCACCCCCAAGTCATTTTGCACAGGGCTGCTTTCTACCACCTCAGTTTAATGGTATCCAACTTTTCTTACTGGTCAACCCAGCAGAAATGTTCATGAGGACCTCTCCACCACAGAAACAGCTGATGAAGGGCTGTGGTGATGGCTCTTAACAGCTTGTGTTGACACAAGCTCCTTGCTTGTGTCCATCATGTAAGAGGTAACAGGCTATGGTTCTACAGTAGCTGCTGCAATGTGTCACTGTCAACTTAATTCATCCATTTCCCAGCTTATTCCTCCAGGGCTGAAATGGCAGAGGACCAGTGGGATTAGGCTTTGTGTCTGTGTGACTCCTCCTGCTGAGCTATACACAGGCGAAGGCTAAAGGTTGAATATCACAGCCTCCAGCTTCAGATCACAACACAGCCTACAGAATTTCATGGGGTTTTCTCTTTCATATATTGCTCATGTGGGATCAAAGGAAAAAGGTATGTTCAGTTTGCAGAGATAATAAACACAAGGGGAAAACTGTCCTCCAAATAGCTCTCTGGATTCATGGTCCGTGTCAACAAATGCAACGCTAACTCCTGGAAAGTAGTAATTCAGGGAATCATAGAATGGTTTGAGTAGGAATGGACCTCCAAAGGTCATCTGCTCCAACCACCCTCTGCAGTAAGCAGTGGTATCCTCAACTAGATCAGGTTGCCCAGAGCCCTGTTGAGCATGACTTGGAATAGTGTGGCCAGCAGGAGCAGGGAAGTCATTGTGCCTCTGTACTCTGCATTGGTTAGGCCACACCTTGAGTCCTGTGTCCAGTTCTGGGCCCCTCAGTTTACGAAGGACATCGAGACACTTGAATGTGTCCAGAGAAGGGCAACAAGGCTGGGGAGAGGCCTTGAGCACAGCCCTATGAGGAGAGGCTGAGGGAGCTGGGGTTGTTTAGCTTGGAGAAGAGGAGGCTCAGGGGTGACCTCATTGCCCTCTACAACTACCTGAAAGGAGGCTGTAGCCAGGAAGGGGTTGGTCTCTTCTCCCAGGCAACCAGCACCAGAACAAGGGGACACAGTCTCAAGCTGTGCCAGGGGAGGTTTAGACTCGAGGTGAGGAGAAAGTTCTTCACCGAGCGAGTCGTTTGTCATTGGGATGTGCTGCCCAGGGAGGTGGCGGAGTCCCATCCATGGAGGTGTTCAAGAGGAGATTGGATGTGGCACTGGGTGCCATGGTCTAGTCATGAGGTCTGTGGAGACAGGTTGGACTTGATGATCCTCAAGGTCTCTTCCAACTTTAGTGATACTGTGATCTCCAGGGATGGAGCCTCAACCACCTCCCTGGGCAACCTGTTCCAGTGTTCCACCACCCTCAAGGTGCAGAACTTGTTCCTAACATCCAACCTAAATCTGCTCTTCTCTAATTTCAAAACATTGCCCTTCACCCTAGCACTGCAGGCCTTTGTAAATGGTCCCTCTCCATCCTTCAAAGTTTAGGCTGGAGGTGAGGAGAAAGTTCTTCCCAGAAAGAGTAATTGGGCATTGGAATGTGCTGCCCAGGGAGGTGGTGGAGTCACCATCCCTGGAGGTGTCCATAAAAGATTGGATGTGCAATTGGAGCCCTGGTTCAGTTAGTTTAGTTAGTCATGAGGTGCTGGGTGACAGGTTGGACTTGATGATCTTTGAGGTCTTTCCCAGCCTTATTTATTCTATGATTCAAATTTATTCTCAGGAAGAAATTCAGAAACATGAAGGTGGCCTACAAGAAGGCTGGAGAGAGACTGTTTGCAAAGGCCTGTGGTGCTAGGACAAGGGGCATTGGCTTCAAACTAGAGAAGAGCAGATTTGGGTTGGATGTTAGTTCTTTACCATGAGGGGAGAGGAACACTGGAACAGGTTGCCCAAGGAGGTGGTTGAGGCCCCATTCCTGGACATATAGAGGTGAGGTTTGGTAGGGCTCTTTGGGCAACCTGATTTGCTTGAAGATACCCCTGCTGACTGAAGAGGATTTGGACTACCTTCAGAGGTCCCTTCCAACCCAGACCATTCTATGATTCTATGATTTTATGATTCTAAGATTGATTCTAAGATTCTAGGAGTCTATGGGTTTAGGATTCTAGGATTCTAAGATTTTAGGATTCTAAGATTCTATGGTTTTAGGATTCTATGATTCTAAGATTAAGGTTTTGGAATGGAATGGAATGGAATGGAATGGAATGGAATGGAATGGAATAGAATAGAATAGAATAGAATAGACCAGGTTGAAAGAGACCTTCAAGATCATCGTGTCCAACCCCTCAACCAATCCAACCCACCTAAACAACTAAACCATGGCACCAAGCACCCCATCAAGTGTCCTCCTGAACACCCCCAATGATGGTGACTCCACCACCTCTCCTAGCAGCCCATTCCAATGGGCAGTCACCCTCTCTGTATAGAACTTCTTCCTAACCTCCTTCCTAAACTGAGGGGCCCAGAACTGGACACAGGACTCGAGGTGTGGCCTAACCAGTGCAGTGTACAGGGGCAGAATGACCTCCCTGCTCCTGCTGGCCACACTGCTCCTGATGCAGGCCAGGATGCCATTGGCCTTCTTGGCTGCCTGGGCACACTTCAGGCTCATGTTCAGCCTGCCATTGACCAGTACCCCCAAGTCCCTCTCTACCTGGCTGCTCTCCAGCCACTCTGACCCCAGCCTGTAGCACTGCCTGGGGTTGTTGTGGCTGATGTGCAGCACCCATGGATGTGTTAAATCTCATGCCGTTGGACTCTGCCCATCTGCCCAGCCTGTCGAGGTCCCTCTGCAGAGCCTCTCTACCCTCCAGCAGATCAACTCCTGCCCCCAGCTTGGTGTCGTCCACAAATTTACTGATGATGGATGGAAGAGACCCTTATGATTCCAAGATTCTATGATTCTAAGACTCTATGGGTTTAGGATTCTATGATTCTATGATTTCAAGACTCTATGATTTCAGTATTCTATGATTCCAAGATTCTATGTTTCTATGATTTTAGGATTCCATGATTCTAAGATTCTATGATTTTAGGATTCCATGATTCTATGATTCCATGAGTCTAAGATTCCATGGTTTTACAATTCCATGAATCTATGATTCTATGATTCCATGATTCTAAGATTGTATGGTTTTAGGATTCCATGATTCTAAGATTCTATGATTCCATGATTCTAAGATTCCATGGTTTTAGCATTCCATGATTCTAAGATTGTATGGTTTTAGGATTCCATGATTCTAAGATTCTATGATTCCATGATTCTAAGATTCTATGGTTTTAGTATTCTATGATTCTATGATTGCATGATTCTATGATTCTATGATTCCATGATTGTATGATTCCATGATTGTATGATTCCATGATTCTATGATTTTAGGATTCTATGATTCTAAGATTCTATGATTCTATAACAGGCTACCAAGCCCAGGAGCTAAGTGCATGACAGATGTGGGAGTATTGTTGCTCTCAGCATTTGCAAAACACACCACTTAGAAAACTCTTCAATATTTCACAAATATTAGAGGGAACCTGAAAGCTGTTTCACAACCTGGTTCATTTTGTTTTCTCCAAAGATACTTTGAGACAGCTTCTGAAGAGATGACAACAAAGCCTCTGGGTGGGTTTTTTTTTGGTATAATTCACTTAGAACATATTTCAAATTGAAAAAAAAGAGGAAAAGAGGAGGAAAAGACAAGTGCTTGAAGAATTGGGTTCTGTCTGTTTTTTCTTGCCTAAACCAAAACACTGACAAAACCCAAATGCTTATGTTCCTCTAGGGAAAACACAACAGAAGTTTCAGGTTAACTACCAATTTTCATTGAAGTCTAAACAAAACACTGATTCTTTGGTTTGTTTGGGGTTTTTTAAGCAAGAGGATAGGTTATGAATTGTCCTCAGCATGGGAACATTGTCTCAAATGTGCTATTACCATAGAATCATAGAATATTATCATAGAATGGGTTAGTTGTTTGGGTGGTGTTGGATTGGTTGATGGGTTGGACGCGATGATCTTGAAGGTCTCTTCCAACCTGGTTTGGTCTATGTATTCTATTCTATGTAAATCATGGAATCATGGAATCAATAAGCTTGGAAAAGGCCTCAGAGATCATCAAGTCCAACCGATTACCTAATACCTAACACCACCTGACAACTAAACCATGGTTCCAAGTGCCACATCCAAGTCTTTTTTGAACACCTCCAGGGATGGTGACTCCATCACCTCCCTGGGCATCACATCCCAATGGCCAATTACTCTTTCTGGGAAGAACTTTCTCCTCACCTTGAGCTTAAACTTCCTCTGACACAGCTTGTGACTGTGTCCTCTTGTTCTGGCACTGGTTTCCTGGGAGAAGAGACCAAGTCCCACCTGGCTACAACCTCCCTTCAGGTAGTTGTAGAAAGCAAGAAGGTCTCCCCTGAGCCTCCTCTTCTACAGGCTAAACCCCAGCTCCCTACTTTTTTGTCTGTTGCCTTTTAGTGTTAAAAAAGCTTCTTTCTTTTTTAAACACTGCTGTAGGACAATGTGAATGGTAAGCATTCAGATATGTTTGGATTAACAAGGAGTTCAAATTGCTCCAATCAGCCTTAAAAGCTTGTTGTGACAAGATGCAACAGTGGAGGTATTTCTTCTGTTTGCCACAGTTGGAACAACATGGTTTCCATGGCAAGGTATATTCACTCCAATGAGCTTTGAGGCTTCTCTTCAGGCCTGTGGAATATTTCCAGCTGCAGGCATCTTTTTGGATCTCTTAGGGCTCCCCCAGTATGCAGAGGATGCCTCTAAACAGCTCTTTGGTCACTTCTCTTTAGACCTGTGGAGTATTTCCAGCTGCAGACATCTTTTGGATCTCTTAGGTTTCTCCCAGTATGCAGAGGCTACCTCTAAGCAGCTATTTGGTCACTTCTCTTTTGACTTTGCCAGGCTGGACAGATGGGCAGAGTCCAAGGGCATGACATTCAACACACTTAAGTGCCAGGTTCTGCACATTGGTCATAGCAACCCCATGCAGTGCTACAGGCTGGGGTCAGAGTGGCTGGAGAGCAGCCAGGCAGAAAGGGACCTGGAGGTACTGCTAGATAGTAGGCTGAACAAGAGCCAGCAGTGTGCCCAGGTGGCCAAGAAGGCCAAGGGCATCCTGGCCTGCATCAGGAACAGTGTGGCCAGCAGGAGCAGGGAGGTCATTCTGCCCTGGACTCAGCACTACTTAGGCCACACCTTGAGTCCTGTGTCCAGTTCTGGGCTCCCCAATTTAAGAAGGACATTGAGAGACTTGAACGTGCCCAGAGAAGGGCAACAAGGCTGGGGAGGGGTCTGGAGCACAGCCCTGTGAGGAGAGGCTGAGGGAGCTGGGGTTGCTTAGCCTGGAGGAGAGGAGGCTCAGGGGAGACCTTCTTGCTCTCTGCAACTCCCTGAAGGGAGGTTGTAGCCAGGTGGGGGTTGGACTCTTCTCCCAGGCAAGCAGCAGCAGAACAAGAGGACACAGTCTCAAGCTGTGCCAGGGGAAGTTTAGGCTGGAGGTGAGGAAAAAGAGATTGGCCATTGGAATGTGCCATTGGAATGTGCTGCCCAGGGAGGTGGTGGAGTCCCTGTCCCTGGAGGTGTTAAAAAAAACATTGGATGTGGCACTTGGAGCCATGGTATAGTTGTCAGGAGGTGTTAGGTATTAGGTAATAGGTTGGACTTGATGTTCTCTGAGGTCTTTTCCAACCTGGTTGATCCTATGATGAGACCACTCCTCACCTCACTGCAACCTCCTTTAGATATATGAATAAATGCTCAAATAAAGCTAATTTTTGATGGTGTTTTGTTTGGTTGCTTTTTTTTGGGGGGGGGTGGGGGGTGGTGGTGTAGATGTGCTCACAGTCTGTAGGTGGTTCCAACATTGACAGTTATGAATATTTCTTTGTGATGCATAGTCCTAGGTAAGCATCCTCCAAGACTGCCTGCCAAAGGTTGCCTCATGAGTTTTAGACTGTAGATATTCATCATGTGCTGGGCCATTTCCTGTAGGAAACCAGCATGAAAATGTTTTTCAACATCTGACAAAAAGGATGATTTAGTTCTTAATGAATTTGGTTTACAGCCTGTGGATTTGAATATATTATTCTTGAGCCATCTAGATTAAAAGAAGAAGAACAGAAATAAAACCAGCAAATACCTGGGAAAATGGGTTTCTCTATTTTTGGTGAGTTTTAAGTAAATCCTACTGCTAGGATTTTTAAGGGTAGAAATATTTTCAGAGGACTTAATGTAATATAAGGATAGTATAATTTCAGAGGTGCTCCAGAGGGCCTGGAGCTCCTCTCCTATGAGGACAGACTGAGGGAGCTGGGGCTGTTCAGTCTGGAGAAGAGAAGGCTCCAAGGAGACCTAATTGTGGCCTTGCAGTATCTGAAGGGAGCTACAGGAAAGCTGGGGAGGCACTTTTTGGGGTGTCAGGTAATGATAGGGCTGGGGGGAATGGAGCAAAGCTAGAAATGGGTAGATTGAGATTGGATGTTTGGAAGAAGTTCTTCCCCATGAGGGTGGTGAAAGACTGGCACAGGTTGCCCAGGGAGGTAGTGGAAGCCTCATCCCTGGAGGTTTTGAAGGCCAGGCTGGATGTGGCTGTGAGCAACCTGATCAGGTGTGAGGTGTCTCTGCATGAGTATCTGACTATCTAAATGATACCAAGATTAATGGTGCCCTTTGTCATAGAATCAAAGAATCATAGAGTCATAGGATCATAGAGTCAGAGAATCATAGAGTCAGAGAATCATAGAAACATAGAATCAAAGAGTCATAGAATCATAGAATGAAAGGGTCACAGAAGCATAGAATCCTAGAATCATAGTCATAGAGTCATAGAATGCTAGAATCATTCATTCATAGAGTCACAGAATCATAGAGCCATAGGATCAGAATCATAGAGTAATAGAATCATAGAATCATAGCATCATAGAGTCACAGAATTATAGAACCATGGAGTCATAGAGTCATTGACTCATAGAATCACAGAATCATAGCATCATAGAATAATAGAGTCATAGAATCATAGAGTCATACAATCATAGACTCAAAGAATCATAGAAACATAGAGTCATAGAATCACAGAAGTACAGAATCACAGCATCATAGAGTCATGGAATCATAGCATCATAGAATCATAGAGCCACAGCATTATAGAATCAGAGTCATAGAATCATAGCATCATAGAATCATAGAGTCATAAAGTCACAGCATCATAGAATCAGAGTCATAGAATCATAGCATCATAGAGTCATAGAGTCATAGAATCATAGCATCATAGAATTATAGAGTCATAGAATCATAGAGTCATAGAGTCACAGCATCATAGAATCAGTCATAGAATCATAGCATCATAGAATCATAGAGTCATAGAATCATAGTCATAGAATCATAGCATCATAGAATCATAGAGTCATAGAATCATAGTCATACAATCATAGACTCAAAGAATCATATAAACAGAATCATAGAGTCATAGAATCATAGCCTCATAGAATCATAGAGTCATGGAATCACACAATCATAGAATCACAGCATCATAGAATCAAGCAGGTTGCAAAACAGCTCAGAGCTCATCACATGTATTCCCTCAGAGCTCATCAGAGGTATTCTCAACATTTTTCCTTCCAAAATAAATATTTGTGTGACATCCATTCTTCTGGATTCTGACAGCTGCCCCTGCCAACACTCTGCTAGCTCCCCTCACTTCAACAGATGCAGTCACTGCTGGAAACTTCCTGAGAGACTCAGTTCCCCTGAGATTTCCTTCACACTTGCCCATTAATATGGATAGGTGGAGAAGCAGCCAAATTTTGGAGACGCTTATCCGAAGCAAATCACTGAGCCTGCGGTGGTTCATCCATGGCTAATGAGAGAACTCAAATTTCAGCTTGTGGCATGTATGCTGTGGAGAATATTACAGACAAAATCTGTGCCTTCAGAAGTCAGGGTTCAATGTGTGATTGATTCCAGCGGGGCTGGAATTGAATGCACTGCAGAAAAGCACCGTCTAAAGCAGGTGGTGGGAAATGACGCTGCAATCTGTCGCCTCTGCTGCACTTCTGCAGCCTTGCAGGGAGATAAAGCACAGGAAAGGATCACAGCAATAAAACAAACAAATAAATGTGGAATTCTCTATTAATTCATGCATTGGGGGAAGCTTTATAGAAGCTCTCTTTGGCAACTACAGAGGGATTGTGCAGAGGGATTCAAATACTCAGCATTGGTTAGGCCACACCTTGAGTCCTATGTTCAGTTCTGGGCCCCTCAGTTTAGGAAAGATGTTGAGATGCTGGAAGGTGCCCAGAGAAGGGCAACAAAGCTGGGGAGGGGTCTGGAGCACAGCCCTGTGAGGAGAGGCTGAGGGAGCTGGGGTTGCTTAGCCTGGAGAGGAGGAGGCTCAAGGGAGACCTTCTTGCTGTCTACAACTCCCTGCAGGGAGGTTGTAGCCATCTGAGGGTTGGTGTCATCTTCCAGACAACCAGAACAAGAGGACACAGTCTCAAGCTGTGCCAGAGAAGGTTTAGGCTGGATATTAGGAAGAAGTTCTTCCCAGAAAGAGATTGGCCATTGGAATGTGCTGCCCAGGGAGGTGGTGGAGTCACCGTCCCTGGAGCTGTTTAGGAAGAGACTGGATGGGGTGCTTGGTGCCATGGTTGAGTTGATTACATGGTGTTGGGTGATAGGTTGGACTTGATGATCTCTGAGGTCTTTTCCAACCTGGCTAATTCTATTCTATTCTATTCTATTCTATTCTATTCTATTCTATTCTATTCCAAATCATGCTGAGGGGAGGTATAAACAAACTCAAGATTTGGACCTGTCAAGAAATGAATGGCAAACAAAAGGAGGTTTACTTATTCTTCCCACATCAGTAATTTTTAATCATTTGGTATAAAGGCACAATGCTAATTATTCAAGCCTTTGGCATTTTGATCCACTTGTCCTCATTCAGCTTCCACATCATTAATTAATGTAACCACCTGCTCCCCAGGTTTCCCTAAACATCCCAGCATTTCAGCTGGGGCATTTAAACTATTTCATTAACTTGGGTTTGAAATGTTGCTGGGGTTTTGGTCTGTTTGCCTCCTGACTATGATCCTATCAATTTTGTATTCACTTTACTGCAGATTCTTACAGTCCTGGTGGACAAGAAGTTATCCATGAGAGAGTAGTGTATCCTTGCGGTCAAGAAGACCAATGGCATCCTTGAATGTGTCCAGAGAAGGGTAACAAGGCTGGGGAGGGGTCTGGAGCACAGCCCTGTGAGGAGAGGCTGAGGGAGCTGGGGTTGCTTAGCCTGCAGAAGAGGAGGCTCAGGGGAGACCTTCTTGCTCTCTACAACTACCTGAAAGGAGGTTGTAGCCAGGTGGGGGTTGGTCTCTTCTCCCAGGCAACCAGCACCAGAACAAGAGCACACAGTCTCAAACTGTGCCAGGAGAAGTTTAGGATGGAGGTGAGGAGAAAGTTTTTTCCAGAAAGAGTAATTGGCCATTGGAATGTGCTGCCCAGGGAGGTGGTGGAGTCCCAGTCCCTGGTGGTGTTTACGAGGAGATTGGATGTGGCACTTGGTGCCATGGTCTAGTCATGAGGTCTGTGGAGACAGGTTGGACTCGATGATCCTTGGGATCTCTTCCAACATTAGTTATACTGTGATACTGTGATACTTGGAGCCATGGTTTATTTGTCAGAAGATGTGGGGTGATAGGTTGGATTTGATGACCTCTGAGGTCTTTTCCAACCTGGTTGATTCAGATTGGTGGGTAGTTTCAGATTGGATATTAGGAAGAAGTCATTCCCCATGAGGGTGGTGAGAGCCTGGCACAGGTTGCCCAGGGAGGTGGTGGAAGCCTCCTGCCTGGAGGTGTTTGCAGCCAGGCTGGATGTGGCTGTGAGCAACCTGCTGTAGTGTGAGGAGCCCCTGTCCATGGCAGGGGGGTTGGAACTGGATGATCCTTGAGGTCCTTTCCAACCCTGACAATTCCATGGTTCCGTGATTCAGTGTTTTATCCACAGATGGGCTGTGCAGAGTGCTCACCTTGTTACACATGAATGTAGCTCTTTCAACATCTTCTGCATCTGCTGTTTGAAAAATGACACTTCCTGAAAGCTGCTTTTTTGTTGTTTCTCCTCCTTCCTCCTTACTCAGAGTTCATGATTCAGTGGTTTGCTCTGATCCAACAAAGTGTTTAACTGTTTTCTTTTAAACTTCTCCACATGGAGGCTGACCTGAAATGTCAGTCACTTCTTTAAACTGGTTTAACTCCATGGAAGTGAGTGGAGCCAGGCTGCCTTACACCTCCCCTCAGAATAGGTCCATAATACTCATGGCCTCATTCACTAAATTATCATCAGGGAGCTGATTCTGTAGAGTGATGAAAATTACACGTTGAGGCATTCTGAGGAGAAAGGGAGGAAAGACACTTTTGAAAGTTAGAAATCAGCATTTCACTTTGAAGCAACTCAGCAAGGACCACCTGCTGCAAGCAAGCCCCAAGAGCAGCTCTTATCATATAAATCCCCTTCCTGCGACGCACAAAAGAGTCAATATTTAAAGTCTATTGTCGTTAATGGCCTTGTTTAATGAAGATGGCACTAATGAGTCATGTGTGAGTGCCCTTCATGCTGAATGGCAGTGGGGATAGAAGAGACACAGCACAAAATGCTGTGAAAATACTCCAGATTTTATCCAACTAGAGGAAGCTGTGGCAGAGAAGTGGTTAGAACATTGTACTCTGGGAGGGCTATATTTGGAGATGGTAATTTCTTCACCTACCATCCCAGCATAATTGATTCATCCAGATCCAGATGAAATGTTTTAAAGTACATAAGAGTCAGGACCAGTTCAAAAGACCACAGAATCACAGAATTGTCAGGGCTGGAAGGAGCCTCAAGGATCAGGCAGTTCTAAGCCCCCTGCCATGGGCAGGGACACCTCACACTACAGCAGGTTGCTCACAGCCACATCCAGCCTGGCTGCAAAAACCTCCAGGCAGGAAACTTCCACCACCTCCCTGGGCAGCCTGTGACAATTTCTCACCACCCTCATGGGGAAGAATTTCTTTCTAACATTCAGTCTGAATCTACCCATTTCTAGTTGTTCTCCATTCCCCCCAGTCCTATCACTCCCTGATACCCTAAAAAGTCCCTTCCCAGCTTTCTTGTAGCCCCCTACAGATACCTGAAGGCCACAATTAGTTCTCCTCAGAGCCTTCTCTTCCCTAAACTGAACAACCCAAAGTCTCAGTCTATCCTCATAGCAGAGCAGCTCCAGCCCTCTGATCATCTTCACAGCCCTTCTCTGGACAGGCTCTGACACCTCCAGACCCTTCCAGTAATATGATCCTCTAAGACCTTTGTGATGTGCTTGAAATACCTCTGGCTAAGGAAACTGCTGGAGTGGTTTCATTTACAAAGATTTCTTCTTTACCCTTCCTTTATTTTTGTCCTGTGCTCAGGTAGCAACAAAAGAGCAGAAGGAAGATGTAGACCTCCAAGATCATTTCAAAGTTGAAAGGTGGATTTTCTGTTCCTTATCAGCTGGGCAGAAGAGAAAAATCTGCTGATCTCTGAGAATGTGAAGGATATTGGCAGCTATTTTCTTCATTCACAGGAAAACCAGGGAAGTGTATTAACTGATGCTTCCATTTTCACTCCGTGCTTCTGAGTGCAGGACTCGGCCTCAGAAAGATCTGTAGCTACTGATAGGAATTAAGAAGATATGCTTGGTCTGCAGTTACACAACCTGTTCTATGTCATGTGAGACACAGGCAAGAAGGCTGAATGCTCATTCAAGTATTTTATTGGCAGGCTGAAAAGTTGCTGCTTTAATATGGAAGGAAAACACTGTAAGATTCAGCCCTGCAGACCGAGCAGAGGACAAGGATGAATCAAGCAAACAGCAGGCTGGACATCTCTCCAAACTAAAAGGTAAACCAGCCACATCTCTGTGAATCCCAGCATCATGTAGACTGATAAACATATAAACCCAGTAGATGAGATGTAACCTTTATAAGCTTCCACAAATATAACCTCATGAAGTTCAGCGAGACCAAGTGCAAGGTCCTGCATCTGGGTTGGGGTAACCCCAAGCACTCATATAGGATGGGCAAGGACTGGCTTGAGGGCAGCCCTGAAGAAAAGGACCTGGGGGTACTGGGGGAGGTTGTAGCCAGGTGGGGGTTGGTCTCTTTTCCCATGCAACAAGCACCAGAACAAGAGGACACAGTCTCAAGCTGTGCCAGAGGAGGTTTAGGCTGGATGTTAGGAAGAAATTCTTCCCAGAAAGACTAACTGGCCATTGGAATGTGCTGCCCAGGGAGGTGGTGGAGTCACCATCAGTGGAGGTGTTTAAGAAGAGCCTGGATGAGGCACTTGGTGCCATGATTTAGTTGATTTAGTTTAGGTGTTGGGTGATAGGTTGGACTTGATGATCTCTGAGGTCTTTTCCAACCTGCTTAATTCTGTACAGCAATTTCTGTATGTCTTCTAATCACCTCCAGGGATGGTGACTCCACCACCTCCCTGGGCAGCCTGTTCCACTGTTCAATGACCCTTTCATTGAAAAAAAATTTCCTAATGTCTAATCTAAACCTCTTCTGGTGCAACTTAAATCCATTTCCACTCCTCCTGTCACTTATTGCCTGGGAGAAGAGGCTGGGCCCCACCTCACTCAAACCTCCTTTCACCTCTTTTATTCGTATTCAAGACAGAGCCGGTACATGCCTGCAGTATTTAAGCAGCTCACCCCTTCCAATGAGAAGCAAAGAGGTGGAGACATGGGGGGAGTGTTTTGGCAATTAAATAAAGATCTGACATATGGCCATACACACAGGCACACAAAGTACAGAAGGGAAAATGAAATTCCCTTCATCTACCTTCCGTGCGTGGTGGAGGAGTTTGGCACTGAGCTGCTATGAGCAAAACTTTCCTCTGAGCTGCAGTTATGCTGTAGAAAGGGCATCAGAGGAAATGAGTCCTCTGTAAAGACTTACAATAGATCCCTTCATTGCATGGAGCATTCTGCCCATAGATTCTGAAGCCCAGATCAAAGCTTTCAAAGCTGCCCAGAAAGTGACCAGACCCTCAAGGTGATGACTTGGAGATACTGGAGAAATCAGGTTTTCAGCAGGTGACAACCACTCTCCTTTGAAACTCTGGATGGTCTGCCTGTTTCCTGACAAGAGTTACACATGTAATTGTTTTGAGGTATGAGGAGAGGCTCAGGGAGCTGGGACTGTTTAGCCTGGAGAAGAGAAGGCTCAGGGGAGACCTTATTGTGCTCTACAACTCCCTGAAGGGAGCTTGTAGCCAGGAGGGGGTTGGTTTCTTCTCCCAGGCAACCAGCACCAGAACAAGAGGACACACTCTCAAACTGTGCCAGGGGAAGTTTAGGCTCAATGTGAGGAGAAAGTTCTTCACAGAGAGAGTTGTTACTCATTGGAATGGGCTGCCCAGGGAGGAGATGGAGTCACCATCCCTGGAGGTGTTCAAAAAAGGATTGGGAGTGGCACTTGAAGCCATGGTTTAGTAGTCATGAGGTCTTGGGTGACAGGTTGGACTTGATGATCTTTCAGGTCTTTTCCAACCTTATTGATTCCATGATTCTTTGGAGGTGACTTACACCCTGGGTGATTCTATGCCTCTATGGAATCCTCACCCATTGCAAAAGTTGAAAGCAGCAGTTCACAATTGTTTGTGACTCTTACAACTGGGGAGGGGGGGATAAATAAATAAATATCCCTGTTTTACTGTACAGATTCATTTTCATGATCCATAGAATAGAATAGAATAGAATAGAATAGAATAGAATAGAATAGAATAGAATAGAATAGAACAGGTTGGAAAAGACCTTTGAGATCATTGAGTCCAACCTACCACCCAACACCTAAGCAGCTCAACCATGGCACCAAGTGCCCCATCATATCTCTTCCTAAACACCTCCAGTGATGGGGACTCCACCATCTCCCTGGGCAGCTCATTCCAATGGCCAGTCTCTCTTTCTATGAAGAACAGCTTGAGACTGTGTCCTCTTGTTCTGGTGCTGCTTGCCTGGGAGAAGAGACCAACCCCCACCTGGCTACAACCTCCCGTCAGGGAGTTGGAGAGAGCAAGAAGGTCTCCCCTGAGCCTCCTCTTCTCCAGGCTAAGCAACCCCAGCTTCCTCAGCCTCTCCTCCCAGGGCTGTGCTCCAGACCCCTCCCCAGCTTTGTTGCCCTTCTCTGGACACATTCCAGAGTCTCAATGTCCTTCTTAAATTGAGGAGCCCAGAACTAGATCCAGGACTCAAGGTGTGGCCTAACCAGTGCTGAGCACAGGGCACAATGACTTCCCTGCTCCTGCTGGCCACATTATTCCTGATGCAGGCCAAGATGCCATTGGCATTCTTGGCCACCTGGGCACATTGCTGGCTCATGTTCAGCCTAATATCTACCAATACCCCCAGGTCCCTTTATGCTTGGGTGCTCTCCAGCCACTCTGACCCCAGCCTGTAGCACTGCAATAGAACAGAATGGAGTGGAATGGAATGGAATGGAATGGAGTGGAGTGGAGTGGAGTGGAGTGGAGTGGAGTGGAGTGGAGTGGAGTGGAGTGGAGTGGAGTGGAGTGGAGTGGAGTGGAGTGGAATAGAATAGAATAGAATAGAATAGAATAGAATGGAATAGAATAGAATAGAATGGAATAGACCAGACCAGGTTGGAGCAGCTGATATGAGAAGCACCATTAATGAAGGCCAAGATTTCCTGCAGTTTGGCCACTCAGCAGGAGCTGTGCTACTACCTTATGCTGATTCTCTCTCCCCACCCCCCAGCCCCCCCCCCTCCTTTTTTTTTTCCCCATCTCCTAGAGCCAGGAAAGTCAAGGTGTTAAGAACACATCAAAAGTAAGATATGTAGATATTATTCAGTCTTCTCTGGCTGTCACTGACAATGATCATGCTGCTTCTTAAGAGTGACAGCTTTCAACAGAGCAGTGCCCTGTGAAATAGAGTACAGAGCCACACGCTGTGAAAGGGAAAATGTCAAATCAAAGGAGTTTTGTAACAGCCATTATTCAGTGAGAGTTTTAGATGTTTGTACAAAAGCAAACCAGGAGGTTGTTGGGTTTGGGGTGGGTTTTTTTTTTTGTCTCTCCTAAGAAGTCAGCACTGGAAACAGGTTTGATGCATCGAGCCAGCAGCAGTGTTAAAGCTACACAGAAATATTTTTTCCAGGAAGAGTCTCTTAAGTATCATGAGATCATGTTTGTTATGGGTTTAAGAAACTGGGATGAATCACAGAGTCATAGAATCAATAAGGTTGCAAGAGACCTCAAAGATCATCAAGTCCAACCTGTCACCCAACACCTCGTGACTATTAAGCCATGGCACCAAGGGCCACATCCAATCCCCTCTTGAACACCTCCAGGGATGGTGACTCCACCACCTCCCTGGGCAGCACATCCAAATGGCTAACTTTCTCCTCACCTCCAGCCTAAACTTCCCCTGGCACAGCTTGAGACTGTGTCCTCTTGTTCTGGTGCTGCTTGCCTGGGAGAAGAGACCAACCCCCACCTGGCTACAACCTCCCTTCAGGGAGTTGTAGAGAACATTAAGGTCTCCCCTGAGCCTCCTCTTCTCCAGGCTAAGCAACCCCAGCTCCCTCAGCCTCTCCTCACAGGGCTGGTGCTCAAGGCCTCTCCCCAGCCTTGTTGCCCTTCTCTGGACACGTTCAAGTGCCTCAATAATGCCTTAACCATAGAGAAGTCCTCCAGGAGTACCAGAGGTGCAGAGGGGTGGATGCCAAAAAAGGTAATCTTATGTCATTTAATCCCATCCTGCTGGCATCTCCCCTATAGAAATGAGGAATCCAGGCTGTTCTCCCCTTTTCCAGGCCTGAAGGAACCTCCAAAGGTCATCCAGTCCAATTCCCTCTGCATTCAGCAAGGACATCTCCAACTAGGTCAGGCTGCCCAGAGCCCTGTCGAGGTTCACCTTGAGTGTCTTCATCATGTCCAACCCATCATCCAACGCATATTCAAGGTGAGGCTGGACAGGGCTCTGGGCAACCTGATCTAGTTGAAGCTGTCCCTGCCGACTGCAGAGGGAGTTGGACTGGATGACCTTTGGAGGTTCCTTCCAACCCAGAGCATTTTGTGATTCTGTAGTACTCTGAAGTTTTCTGCCCTGCTGCAAACAACCAATATAGAATCACAGAATCATAGAATCAGTCAAGTTTGGAAGGGACCACAAGGATCATCTAATTCCAACCCCCCTGCCATGGGCAGGGACACCTCACACTAGAGCAGGCTGGCCAGAGCCTCATCCAGCCTGGGCTTAAACACATTCAGAACTCAATTCAAGCAGAAATCTTGTAAAACTAAAATTGAGTGCAGTGATATTTGGGCAACAAAAGCAGAGGTAGCAGCTCTGCAAGGTGATGGAATGAGCCACAGAAATGAATTCTGAGTCTGTAAACATCATAACTTCACTTTTTCCCTGTGAGTTCTGAAACACCCCTGGCAACTCCCTGGAGCCTTGAAGTAATCAGGAAAAATATGCTTGCCTGTCCTTTTGATTTGGAATGTTTCTGTTCTGCAGAGAGAAGAGGGTTCCACAAGTGGCATTCTTTTTTTTTAAAGGAACCACTCTTTATCTGAAAAAATTATCAACCAATTCACTTAATATCTTCATGCAAGGCCACCTGAAAAGACATCTCTGTCTGAATCAGGTAAGGAGGAATGAAGGTTGTCCAGTCCATTACTTCTCCAGACACAAGTGAAATAACAATGAGACACACAGTGGAGAAATGTTTCCATTCTTTCTCCTGTAAACATAGGCAACAGAGGAAAAGAATTTGGGTCTGGTTGTTCTTTGAAGGAAGAAATGCTTGGGGTGAGGACAGAGGAGACAAGGATGTACATTGCTGCTCAAAGGTAGCAGACAACTACTCTGAATGAGGACATCTAAAGTGGTCTTAGCCTAGAACAAGGCAAAACAAAAAGAAATTAGAATCATAGAATCAGTCAGGGTTGGAAGGGACCACAAGGATCATCCAGTTCCACCCCCCTTGCCATGGGCAGGGACACCCCACACTGGAGCAGGCTGGCCAGAGCCTCATCCAGCCTGGGTTTAAACACCTCCAGGGATGGGGCCTCAACCACCTCCCTGGACAACCCATTCCAGGGCTTCACCACTCTCATGGTGAAGAACTTCCTCCTCACATCCAGCCTGAATCTCCCCACCTCCAGCTTCATTCCAAAGAAATAGAAAGAGAGAACCCCAGCAAATGACCCTTCTGCATGACTTTATCCCAGTACACCTGTGACAGACCCAGGATGAACCCACATTTATGAGAATATCTTCCTTATCTTAGAATCATAGAATCAATAAGGTTGGAAAAGAGCTCAGAGATCATCAAGTCCAACCTGTCACCCAGCACCTCCTGACAACAAAACCATGGCTCCAAGTGCCACATCCAAGCCTTTTTTGAACATCTCCAGGGATGGGGACTCCTCCACCTCCCTGGGCAGCACATTCCAGTGGCCGATTACTCTTTCTGTGAAGAACTTTCTCCTCACCTCCAGCCTAAACTTCCCCTGGCACAGCTTGAGACTGTGTCCTCTTGTTCTGGTGCTGGTTACCTGGGAGGAGAGACCAACCCCCACCTGGCTACAACCTCCTTTCAGGTAGTTGTGGAGAGCAATAAGGTCTGCCCTGAGCCTCATCTTGTGCTCGAAGATCTGACTTCTAGTGACACATAGTATTCCACAGCAGCAGTGGGTGCTGGTTAGAAGTTAGCAAATGGGAAATAACAGTTTCATTGGATAGTTCCCTGAATTGCTCACAGAGATTGAGCTGCAGAACATGGAAAGGTGTCACAGAGATACCCACAGTCCAAATACAAATAAAAAGGAAAAGGACAAAAAAGAAGGAGAAGGAGAAGGAGAAGGAGAAGGAGAAGGAGAAGGAGAAGGAGAAGGAGAAGGAGAAGGAGAAGGAGAAGGAGAAGGAGAAGGAGAAGGAGAAGGAGAAGGAGAAGGAGAAGGAGAAGGAGAAGGAGAAGGAGAAGGAGAAGGAGAAGGAGAAGGAGAAGGAGAAGGAGAAGGAGAAGGAGAAGGAGGAGGAGGAGGAGGAGGAGGAGGAGGAAAAGGAAAAGGAAAAGGAAAAGGAAAAGGAAAAGGAAAAGGAAAAGAAGAAAACCCATTGAATAAAATGGAATGTAAGAATTTTGTTTCATGTCTGTACAATATTTTTTTTCTCAAGTTTTTGGAGTAGAAACAGTATTCAGATGGGATTTCACAAGTGCTTAGCAGAGGGCAATAATTCCTCCCTTTGATGTTCCTGTCTGTGCCTCTGAATATCTCTCAGGGTGCTTTCTATCTCTGCAGCTAGGGAACACTGCTGGCTTAAACTGTTTATGTCTGCCAGGGCCCCCAGGTCCCTTCCTGTAGAGCTGCTCCCAGTCAGGCATTTCCCAACTTGTGTCCTTGCATCAATGCTTCCTGCCCAGGGACAGTGCTTGGTTTGATCCTTGATGAAATATGTGAGGGTCCTGTTGGCCTCCTCCCCCAGCCTGTCTCTAGATGCCCTTAAGTGTCCCCAGTAGTGCTCCCCACTGCCTCCCTCCTCCCTCTTTTGGTGTCATCTCCAAACTTTGTTAGAGAGTGCTCTTCCTCACCTGCCTAGTGTCAAGCGCTAGAATGAGAAGAAATGGCCTGAAGTTGTGCCAGGGGAGGTTTAGGTTCACTGAGAGGTGGTCAGGCATTGGAACAGGCCACCCAGGGAGGTGATGGAGTCACCATCCCTGGAGATGTTCAAGAAATGCATGGACATAACACTTTGGGGCATGGTTTAATGACCATGGCACCGTGGGCTTGATGGTTGGACTTGATGATCTTAAAGGGCTTTTCTAACCAACACAGGTCTGAGATGCTATGTTTCTATCAGCTATGAGCTGTCTGGTCTTTGTCTAGTTTTAATCTACTCTGCTCAATGATGTCATTTCTTCTGTCCTGCTACAGAGCCTCATTGCATGCATCTCACACACTCCTCTTCCTGTTTGTTTCCATGGGCTGGTGCTGATGCTTTCTCACAGGCACTTGTGTGATTCTCCACTCAGCTCACAACTGGCCCCTACCTTTTTTCTTTTTTCCACAGATCTACAGAATGTTGAGAGGCTGGAAGGGACCTCAAAAGATTATCTGCTCTATTCCCCCTGCCAGAGCAGGGTCACCTATACTAGATCACTCAGGAACATATCCACGTGGGTTTGGAAAGTAGAAGGAGACTCCACAACCTCTCTGGGCAGCCTGCTCCAGTGCTCCAAGACCCTCACTGTAAAGAACTTTCTCTTCAAGTGGAGGTGAAATCTTTCCATTGTTCCTTGCCTTATTACTGCACACCACAGAAAAGAGCTTGGCCCCCTCCACTTGACACCCACCCCTCAGATATTGATCAGTTCCCCTCTCAGCCTTCTCTTCTCCAGACTAAACAGCCCCAGGACTCTCAGTCTCTCTTCATAAGGGAGATGCTCAAGTCCCCTAATCATCCTCCTGGCTCTCTGTTGGACTCTCTCAGGCATAACTCTGTCTGTCTTGAACTGGGGAGCCCAAAACTGGACACAGTTTTCCAGGTGTGGTCTCAGCAGGGCAGAGCAGAGGGGGAGAAGAACCTCCCTAGCCCTGCTGGCCACACTTTTCTTGATGCACCCCAAGATACCACTGGCTCTCTTGGCCACAAGGGCACCTGCAGAACTTGCTGTCCACCTGAACTGCAAGGTCTTTCTTCAAGGAGGTGCTTTCCTGTAGGGCAGCCCCTAATGAACAGTGAATATTTCCAGTTCGGGTATGGTGCCCCTCTTGACCCCCACCCCTCAGATATTGGTAGGCATTGATCAGATCCCCTCTCAGCCTTCTCTTCTCCAGACTACACAGCCCTAGGAAAAGGTGATCTGAGAAGCCATAGACAGCTGGCCGCCACCAGACCACATTGTTTGTCACATTAGTAAGGCAAAGCAGGTCAATTCTGCTTTGGAAATGCTTTCTTATTTGTGGCAGGCTCGCAGGAGAATCTAAATGACTGCACTGACATTTATCTAGGAGATGAATCTCCCCTGTAAGGAGAAATGTCTGCATGACTCTATTAGGGAGAGGTTATGTTGCTCTTAACCCTGGGAAGTCATGGCATAATCAAGCCTTCCTTTGTGCCTTCTACTCGGAGGAGATTTATTTACAAGCCATGAGTCAACTGACAGATTTTACATGGTGACATAATGATGGCAACACATGCCACTGTGACCTCAAAGCTTGTTTAGAAAGATTTCTCTTGTTGGTTTTTTTTCACTGAAGTATTAACAAGGCTGATCTGCTTTTTGCTCAGGATACAGCATCGTGTCTGCCTGTGAGCTTGAAGCACTGTGATAATATCTTCCCCAACCCTGGAACGAGTGGCTTTGTCAACATTGCAACTAATGCATCCAATTTATGCCTTGAAATTCATTGACTTCAGTGTCTGGGGTGCAAGCCCTGGTTAAAGCATTTCCTGCCACTCAGGTGAGGAGGAATAGAATATAGAATAGAATAGAATAGAATAGAATGGAATGGAATGGAATGGAATGGAATGGAATGGAATGGAATGGAATGGAATGGGATAGAATAGAATAGAATAGAATAGAATAGAATAGAATAGAATAGAATAGAATAGAATAGAATAGAATAGAATAGAATAGAATAGAATAGAATAGAACAGAACAGGTTGGAAGAGACCTTCAAGATCATCATGTCCAACCTATCATCCAACACCACCTAATCAACTCAACCATGGCACCAAGCACCCTATCAAGTCTCCTCCTGAACACCTCCAGTGATGGTGACTACACCACCTCCCTGGGTGGCACATCCCAATGGGCAATCACTCTCTCTGTGTAGAACTTCCTCCTAATCTCCAGCCTAAACCTTCCCTGGTGCAGCTTGAGACTGTGTCCTCTTGTTCTGGTGCTGGTTGCCTGGGAGAAGAGACCAACCCCCACCTGGCTACGACCTGCCTTCAGGGAGTTGTAGAGAGCAAGAAGGTCTCCCCTGAGCCTCCTCTTCTCCAGGCTAAGCAACCCCAGCTCCCTCAGCCTCTCCTCACAGGGCTGTGTTCCAAACCCCTCACTACCTTTGTTGCCCTTCTCTGGAAACATTCCAGCAAGTCAACCTCCTTCCTAAACTGAGTGGCCCAGAACTGGACACAGGACTCAAGGTGTGGCCTAACCAGTGCAGTGTACAGGGGCAGAATGACCTCCCTGCTCCTGCTGGCCAGTTTGCCATTGGCCTTCTTGGCCTCCTGGGCATACTGCAGGCTCATGTTCAGCCTACCATCAACCAGCACCCCTAGGTCCCTGGCTGCCTGGCTGCTCTCAGCCACTCTGACCCCAGCCTGTAGCAGTGCCTGGGGTTGCTGTGGGTGATGTGCAGAACCCGACACTTGGATGAGTTAAAAAGCTTCTCTTTAAACAGATATTAAAAATATTAATAAAACATGGGGGGGAATTGGGAAGCTGTGTTTCCCAAATGCCCCTTTTGAATCTCTGGCTGTGTCAGCTGCATTGTCTCTCTACTTAATTTCCTCAGGGATTCACACATCTGAAATTTCTTTCCTTCTGAGATCTGATAAGGTGCTGCACGTGCTTTGAGAGCAACACTGAGGCACCGACCCATGAAACACTTTAAGGGTTTCTAAATGCTGATGCTTATGATTTCTCTCCTCCTGTCTTGAATTAAGGATAAAAAGTGCTCTCCCATTTTGGAAACAAGAGAAAACAAGCAGAAGAAACTTATCTCTGTGACTCTGCGACTCTGTCCTTCTTTGACTCTGTGATTCTGTGATTCTTTGGCACTGTGACTGTGACTCTGATTCTGTGATTCTCTGACTCCTGAGGCTCTGGGACTCTGTGATTCCATGATTCTGTGACTGTGATTCTGTGACACTGATTCTCTGTGACTATAATTCTATGACTGGGATTCTCTGACTGTGACTGGGATTATGTGATTGATTCTGTGGTTCTGTGACTCTCTGACTCTCTGACTCTGTGATTCTGTGACTGATTCTGTGACTCTGATTTTGTGATTCTGATTCTATGATTCTGTGATTGATTCTCTGTGACTGTAATTCTGTGACTGGGATTCTCTGACTGGGATTCTGTGATTCTGTGACTGACTCTGTGACTCTGACTCTGTGACTGTGATTCTGTGATTCAGATTCTGTGACTGTGATTCTGTGATTCTCTGACTCCATGACTCTGTGATTCTCTGATTCTGATTCTGTGATTCTGTGATTCTCTGATTCTGATTCTGTGACTCTGTGACTGTGATTCTCTGATTCTCTGTTCTGTGATTCTCTGATTCTGATTCTGTGATTCTGTGATTCTCTGGCTCCATGATTCTGTGATTCTCTGGCTCTGTGATTCTCTGATTCTCTGATTCTCAGTTCTGTGATTCTCTGATTCTGATTCTCTGACTCTGTGATTCTCTGATTCTCTGACTCTGTGACTCTGTGATTCTCTGATTCTGATTCTGTGATTCTCTGACTCCGTGACTGATTCTGTGACTCTGTGGCAGTAATTCTCTGATTCTCTGTTCTGTGATTCTCTGATTCTGATTCTCTGACTCTGTGATTCTCTGATTCTCTGACTCTGTGACTCTGTGATTCTCTGATTCTGATTCTGTGATTCTCTGACTCCGTGACTGATTCTGTGACTCTGTGGCAGTAATTCTCTGATTCTCTGTTCTGTGATTCTCTGATTGTGATTCTGTGATTCTGTGATTCTCTGACTCTGTGACTCTGTGATTCTCTGGCTCTGATTCTGTGATTCTCTGATTCTGTGACTCTGGGACACTGATTCTGTGACTCTGTGACTCAGTGATTCCCTGTGACTGCAATTCTATGATGGGGATTCTCTGACTGTGATTCTGTGACTGATTCTGTGATTCTGATTCTGTGATTCTCTGATTCTGTGACTTTGTGACTGGGATTCTCTGTGACTCTGGCTCTGTGATTCTGTGACTGATTCTGTGACCTCTGAACAATTAATCCATATTTTTTTTCCTGTGTGCTCTGTATACTGAATCCAATGGGAACTGAAGTACATTTCCTCACAGCCAACTATGCCTTAGATCTGTGGGTAAAGCAATGTTGATGAACACATCTGTGTTGCAGTTATTTCTGAGCAGTGCTTGCATGGCATCATGCCCTTCTCTCTTTCCCTCTGCTACAAATAAAGGGTAATAAGGCAAGAAATTAATCAAAATAGAAATTATTTATGAGTGTGACTCTGCCTCCCATGTAACTATCATCAAAAGTTATAAAGGTTCTGTTTTCAGCTGACAAATGAACTTCACAATAGGAATGGTTGCAAATGGTTTGAGAACTCTATTTGGAAAAGATGTTACCCTTACTAAAACAATTAGCAAAAAAGGAAAGAAGTTGCTGGAGAATCACAGAGCCACAGAATTGTCAGGGTAGGAAGGGACCTCAAGGATCATCTAGTTCTAACCCCCCTACCGTAGGCAGGGACACCTCACACTACAGCAGGTTGCTCACAGCCACATCCAGCCTGGCTGCAAACACCTCCAGGCATGAGGCTTCCACCACCTCCCTGGGCAACCTGTGCCAGGATCTCATCACCCTCATAAGGAACAACTTCTTCCTAACATCCAATTCCTTTCTCCCTAGTCCTGTCACTCCCTGACACCCTACAAAGTCCCTCCCCAGCTTTCTTGTAGCCCTCTTCAGGTACTAGAAGGCCATAATTAGGTTTCCTAAGAGCCTTCTGTTCTCCAGACTGAACAGCCCCAACTCCCTCAGTCTGTCTTCACAGCAGAGCAGCTCCAGCCCTCTGCTCATCCTCGTGGCCCTTCCCTGGACACTCTCCAGCACTTCCAGATCCTTCCTGTACTAGGGGCTCCAGAACTGGACACAGTACTCCAAGAACAGAGGAAAATCTAGCAATATATCAATTACTCACAATTTACTGATTGTGGCAACTCCTCTTTTGTCTCTTTTTATTGAAAAATCCTCCTGAACTGCTGCTGCTGCTTATAGTCCATGTGTGTGTGGCGGGGGAAAACCCAAGAGACAAGATCCTCTCTGCAGCTCACTTCTTTTATCCAGCCAGCTAATTTTGCTCAAAATTGTCACCAAGCAAAAGCTAGAACAGAAAACCATCAGTTCTCTGCCTAAACATGGCCAGACATGTCCAAAATGTGCCCAGACTTCACCCTGCATGGGGACTGTGCCTGGCAGGACATGTGGCTTGTGGGGAAGGGCTCATGTGAAATCCACCCATCCACATGCCTGGGAGCGGGGGTGGGTGTCTCTCCTCTGTCTCTCTTCATCCCTCTTCATGAGGGCAGGGAGGCTCTACAGAGGGACTTGGATAGATTGGATCCATTGCCAATGTTAATGGGATGAGCTTCAACAAGGCCAAGTGCCAGGTCCTGCAACTGGGTCACAACAAGCCCAAGCAATGCTGCAGGCTTGGGGAAGGGTGGCTGGAAAGCTGCTGGCAGAAAGGGAGCTGGGGGTGCTAATGGGCAAGCAGCTGGACTGGATAATATCTGGAGGTTCCTTCCAGCCTGGACCATTTCATGATTCTATGATTCTATGACTCTATGATTCCATGATTCTTTGATTCTATGATTCTATGACTCTGTGATTCTATGACACTACAATTCTATGACTCTATGACTCTGTGATTCTATGACTCTGTGATTCTATGACTATGATTCATTCTGTGCTTTATAGTTTTATGGCAATTTGCCTTAAAAATGAGGAATATTTATTTTCCAGCTTGGAAAGGGTGTCTCATGAGGACATGTGCCTTCCTAAATGTTCTTAACTTTAGCAGTCAGGAGTGTCATGAAATGAAATGCTCTCAGAAGCTTTGCACTGGTGGAGAAAGTAAACCTTAAGATAGTCTACTGACATGGTATCCAGATGCCAGGCTGACTTAAAGTCAGATATGAACAACTGAAGAGTTCTCCAAATCTAAGTCTTAATCTTGCTTCTCATCTGGGCTCAAGTTTCCTCTGAAGTTTCATATCCCTGCCCACAGTGACATGACTGAAATGACCTCCTGAGCTCAAAGAACTGCATCAGAAGGCTTCACCTCAGCTGCTAGCAGGCATTACTGTGGGGTTCAGAAAAGGACTGCTCCTTCTAAAGATAGCCAGGGAAGTGCCTGAAAATAATCCTAGCTGTCTTCTAGATTTCTACAGCTAAAACTGCAACAGTGACGAGCTGGAATGTGGGGGAAGTTGCTACTGACAAAAAGCAAAGCACACTGGGGTAGAATGCTGCAATTTGTGCAAGGTAGGCCAGAAGCTATAAGACAGCATAGAATAGAAAGGCTTCACTGATCACAGACTTAACCAGGTTGGAAAAGACCTTCAAGATCACCCAGTCCAACCTATCACCCAACACCATCTAATCAACAAAACCATGGCACCAAGTGCCTCATCCAGGCTCTTCTTAAACACCTCCAGTGATGGTGACTCCACCACCTCCCTGGGCAGAACATCCCAGTGGCCAATCTCTCTTGCTGGGAAGAATTTCTTCCTCACATCCAGCCTAAACCTCCCCTGGTGCAGCTTGAGACTGTGTCCTCTTATCTGTCACAGGGTTACTGGGAGAAGAGACCAACCCCCACCTGGCTACAACCTCCCTTAGAATCATAGAATCACAACCCTCCTCTTCTGCAGGCTAAGCAACCCCAGCTCCCTCAGCCTCTCCTCACAGGGCTGTGCTCCAGACCCCTCCCCAGCCTCGTTACCCTTCTCTGGACACATTCAAATGTCTCAATGACCTTCTTAAATTTGAGGGGCCCAGAACTGGACACAGTAGTAGAGAACTAGCAACCCTACCTAAGAAAATCAGAGCTTTCAAGTGTTGCAAAACAATTACAGTGCTAGAAACACAAATGAGTAAGAGAACCCAGCTGCAAACTCTGTGTATGAAGGGAAGAGAGCACTTCTGAGATTGTGTCAGACAATGGACAGATGGAAAGGTTTCATCACTGACACAAATTGAATAAAGCTCACAGTTTTGAGACCTTTTACCTTTTCCTAGGGAATCTTGTTAGCCCTCTCACCAACTGGAGAAAAAAACTACTGAATTAGATGACCTTTTGGGCTGACCTGGTGGATAAGAAGCTCAACAGGAGCCAGCAGTGAGCACATGCAGTGCAGAAAGCCAATCACATCCTGGGCTGCAGCAAAAGAAGCATAGCCAGCAGGGCCAGGGAGGTGATTCTCCTTCTCTACTCCGCTCTGCTGAGACCACACCTGGAGCACTGTGTCCAGTTCTGGAGCCTCTGTTACAGGAAGGATCTGGAGGTGCTGGAAGGTGTCCAGAGCAGGGTCATGAGGATGAGCAGAGGGCTGGAGCTGCTCTGCTATGAAGACAGACTAAGGGAGCTGGGGCTGTGCAGTCTGGAGAAGAGAAGGCTCCCAGGAGACCTTATTGTGGCCTTCCAGTATCTGAAGGGGGCTTCAGGAAAGCTGTGGAAGGACTTTTTAGGGTGTCAAGGAGTGATAAGATCAGGGGGAATGGAAGTTCATCAGCATGAGGGTGGTGAGAGTCTGGCACAGGTTGTCCAGGGAGGTGGTGGAAGCCTCATGCCTGGGGGTGTTTGCAGCCAGGCTGGAGGTGGCTGTGAGCAACCTGCTGTAGTGTGAGGTGTCCCTGCCTACGGTAGGGGGGTTGGGAGGTTGGAACTGGCTGATCCTTGAGGTCCTTTCCAATCCTGACAATTCTATGATTCTATGATCTCTTTACTTATCAAGAGTAGGTATTATGATGGTGTTGTAGCTGAACAGGGCTTCAGCTTTATGGGCACCCATATAAGGAGCTGTCTTAGAGGCTTTATAGAGCCCAAATAAAAGATTTAATAGCTAGGACATTCCTGAATTAATAATGATATCCAGCTGAGTGCCAGGTAGGATAATGATGTCAACAAAAAATGAGAGTACTCTTGGTGGTGCAGTTCAGGGAAACCTTCTAGGTAAAGAGACAAGCTCTGCAAACTGCTGTGTATCCACTGACTTTAATGGTGGAAGAACAAATGGAGATGAGATGGTCATTAGAAAAGAAAAATGGTCAGAGGAGGACTTTGTGATAGGGGGGGAAAAAAAATGTATGCTTTTATCCTGGAGAAAAAGAGGCAGAAAAGGACTGGCAATAAAGCAAATGTAGAGAGCAAAATAGAATTGTCATAAGAGAGAGCAGTGGTAGGGAAAAGGGTGATGTAAAAGGAGAAAATGTAGGAAGTAGAGGGATGAAGAGATGAGGAGAAGATAGCTGCATGAATCAAGCTGTGTGAGCATTGCAGCAAGAGATAAAGGCAAAAAATAAACCAAGGGGGGGAAGAAAAACCCCAACCCTGACATGACTAAGTGGGTGACTCAATAGATGAATTAGCATTTTTCAAGTGGAAAAATCTTTCCCAACAACATACAAATCTGCACTCAGTTGGAAAATCTTTCCCAACCACATTAAAATCTCTACTCAGTTTGGAACTCATAGGAATTCATCTTGAGCACTGCCTTCAGTTTTGGGCTCCCCAGTGCAAGAGCGACAGGGATCTGCTGGAGAGGGTCCAGCAGAGGGCTAAGAGGATGATTAGGGGACTGGAGCACTGCCTGGGGAGGAGAGGCTGAGGCACCTTGGGCTCTTCAGTCTGGAAAAGAGAAGACTTAGAGGGGATTTAATCAATGTTTATAAATATCTGAGGGCTGGGGGTCAGGAGGGAGGGGACAGGCTCTGCTCACTTGCTCCCCAGGATAGGACAAGGAGCAATGGATGGAAGCTGCAGCACAGGAGGTTCCAGCTCAACACAAGGGGGAACTTCTTTCCTGTAAGGGTCCCAGAGCACTGGAACAGACTGCCCAGAGAGGTTGTGGAGTCTCCTTCTCTGGAGACTTTCAAGACCTGTCTGGATGCGTTTCTCTGTGACCTGAGCTACGTTGTATTGCCCTGCTCTGGCAGGGGGGTTGGACTCGAACTCTTTAGGTCCCTTCCAACCCCTGACATCCTATGAGCTTGTGAAATTTTCTGTCTAAACTTTGAATTTTAAGATCATTTTAGCTGAGTGGCGTTGCTACTGAAGAGAAGCAGGATGAAAATGCTGGAGGGGAAAGTCCATGTATGATATGACTTGAATTATTCAGCTTCCTAGGCAAGGCTTGCTTCAGCTGTTACTAAATCAAAAGAAAGCCTGGTACTGATGATAGTGCAACTGGATCAAAAGTGAATGAGATGAAAATCTTGTGAGCTCCTTGTCCTTCCCTCTTTTTGGTAAAGAGGTCAAAATTATTATAGGCTTTTCGTGTTCACTTTGAAGGATATATTAAGATTTGGACTGCTTTTAATAAAGCTCATAAAATAACATATAAAAATGCTAAATTATTTGCTTTTCTTTCTTCTCTTTTGTCAGTTTATTCCATCTTGGGTGTTTTTATCAGACTAGAAAAAGCAGAAGGAAAATTGTTTATGAGAGTTTTCAGCAGGAGTGATACTTCTGGAGAGCAGCCAGGCAGAAAGGGACCTGGGGGTAGTGGTTGAGAGTAGGCTGAACATGAGCCAGCAGTGTGCCCAGGTGATCAAGAAGGCCAAGGGCATCCTGGCCTGCATCAGGAACAGTGTGGCCAGCAGGAGCAGGGAAGTCATTGTGCCCTGGACTCAGCACTGGCTGAGTCCTGTGTCTGGTTCTGGGCTCCTCAGTTTAGGAAAGATGTTGAGATGTTGGAAGGTGTCCAGAGAAGGGCAACAAAGCTGGGGAGGGGTCTGGAGCACAGCCCTGTGAGGAGAGGCTGAGGGAGCTGGGGTTGCTTAGCCTGGAGAAGAGGAGGCTCAGGGAAGACCTTCTTGCTCTCTACAACTCCCTGGAGGGAAGTTGTATCCAGGTGGGGGTTGGTCTCTTCTCCAGGCAACCACTAACAGAATAAGAGGACAGACTCAAACTGTGCCAGGGGAGGTTTATGTTTTCTCCCAGAAAGAGAGATTGGCTATTGGAATGTGCTGCCCAGGGAGGTGGTGGAGTCACCATCACTGGAAGTGTTTAAGAAGAGACTGGATGGGGTGCTTGGTGCCATGGTTTAGTTGATTAGATGGTGCTGGGTGATTGGTTGGACTTGATCTCTGAAGTCTTTTCCAACCTGGTTAGTTCTGCTCTGTTCTGTTCTGTTCTATTCTATGCTATTCTATTCTGAATCCCTTGCACATCCTTTCCTGAAAATATTTCCCTCTCTCCTTCATGTTTTCCTCCCTGCAAGTGTATGTTTTGGGTGGGATTTTTTGGTTGGTTGGTTAGTTTTGGGTTTTTTTTGGTTTTGTTCTTCTGGTCTGCTGCCTGTTCAGACATTGGTTTAAATTGTTGCAGTTTTTTCCCTGCATGTGAAGAATCAGTGATGTTGCAACTTCCCTGCCCTCCTTGTTGAGCTCAGAAAAAGAGCTCTGTTCTCTGCCTAGCAATATTTCCTCAAAAACAAGAAAGGGACCTTAAATAGCAGCTAGTTCTAAACCCTCTGTCACGAGCTGGGCCACCTCTCACTAAATCAGGCTACTCGAGGCCTCACCCAACCTAGCCTTGAACAATTCAAGGGAGAGGACATCCACAAATTCCCTGGTCCTGCTGTCCTTGGTTTGCAAGGAGAATGAAGCATCAGGACCTTAGACTGTTAAGTTTCTCTCTTTCTCTCTTTTACCATTTATTGCTCTTTCTTTCTTTCTTCCTTCCTTCCTTCCTTCCTTCCTTCCTTCCTTCCTTCCTTCCTTCCTTCCTTCCTTCCTTCCTTCCTTCCTTCCTTCCTTCCTTCCTTCCTTCCTTCCTTCCTTCCTTCCTTCCTTCCTTCCTTCCTTCCTTCCTTCCTTCCTTCCTTCCTTCCTTTCTTTCTCTTTCTTTTTCTTTCTTTCTTTGTTTCTTCCTTCCTTCCTTCCTTTCTTCCTTTCTTCCTTTCTTCCTTTCTTCCTTTCTTCCTTTCTTTCTTTCTTTCTTTCTTTCTTTCTTTCTTTCTTTCTTTCTTTCTTTCTTTCTTTCTTTCTTTCTTTCTTTCTTTCTTTCTTTCTTTCTTTCTTTCTTTCTTTCTTTCTCTCTTTCTTCAAGCCTGCAGTGGGCACTAGTGTCCTCCCTACTCTAGTCATGAGGTCTGTGGTGACAGGTTGGACTCGATGATCTTTGAGGTCTCTTCCAACCTTAGTGATACTGAATACTGAATTCTTTCTTTCTTTCCTTCTTTCTTCCTTCTTTCCTTCCTTCCTTCCTTCCTTCCTTTCTTCCTTTCTCCCTTTCTTCCTTTCTTTCTTTCTTTCTTTCTTTCTTTCTTTCTTTCTTTCTTTCTTTCTTTCTTTCTTTCTTTCTTTCTTTCTTTCTTTCTTTCTTTCTTTCTTTCTTTCTTTCTTTCTTTCTTTCTTTCTTTCTCTCTTTCTTCAAGCCTGCAGTGGGCACTAGTGTCCTCCCTACTCTAGTCATGAGGTCTGTGGTGACAGGTTGGACTCGATGATCTTTGAGGTCTCTTCCAACCTTAGTGATACTGAATACTGAATTCTTTCTTTCTTTCCTTCTTTTTTCCTTCTTTCCTTCCTTCCTTCCTTCCTTCCTTTCTTCCTTTCTTCCTTTCTTCCTTTCTTTCTTTCTTTCTTTCTTTCTTTCTTTCTTTCTTTCTTTCTTTCTTTCTTTCTTTCTTTCTTTCTTTCTTTCTTTCTTTCTTTCTTTCTTTCTTTCTTTCCTTCTTTCCTTCTTTCCTTCTTTCTTTCCTTCTTTCTTTCCTTCTTTCTTCCTTCCTTTCTTTCTTTTTCTTCCTCTTTCTTTTTCTTTCTTCCTTTCTTTCTTCCTTCCTTCCTTCCTTCCATTTTCTTTCTTTCTTTCTTTCTCTTTCTTTCTCTTTCTTTCTTTCTTTCTCTTTCTTTCTTTCTTTCTTTCTTTCTTTCTTTCTTTCTTTCTTTCTTTCTTTCTTTCTTTCTTTCTTTCTTTCTTTTTCTTTCTTCTTTCTTTCTCTTTCTTTCTCTTCTTCCTTCCTTCCTTTTCCTTTCCTTTCTTTCTTTTCTTGTTCTTTCTCTTTTTTTCCTCTTTCTTTCTCTCTTTCTCCTGTCTTCTTCTTTCTTCTTTCTTCTTTCTTCTTTCTTCTTTCTTCTTTCTCATTTCTTCTTTCTTTCTCTCATTCTTTCCTTTCTTTCTCTATATAAATAAAGACAGAATAAATAAACTAATTTCCTTGAGGAATAAAACTTAAACCTTTTCTTGAGGAAATGGTGGGTTTGTTTTGGTTTGTCTTGCATTGGTTTGGTTTGGTTTGATTTGAGTGTGTAGAATCTGAAACAAGAATCATAGGATCATAGAACCATAGATTCATAAAATGGTTTGGGTTGGGAGGGACTCTTAAAGATCCATCATCTTATCCCAATCCCTCTGCCATGGGCAAGGACAGCTTCCAAAAGGCCAGGTTGCTCCAGGCCTCATCCAGCCTGGCCTTGAACATCTCCAAGGAGGGGTCATTCACAACCTCCCTAGGAGACCTCTTACAGTGTCTCACTACCCTCACTGAAAAGAATTGATTCCTAATATCCATTCTAAATGTGCCCTTTGACAGCTTAAAGCTGTTTCTTGGCATAAAAAGGGAAAATAAAAATCCTAATAAAAGAATAAAAGCCCTTAATCAATTAATCAATTAAACCAGTCTTGAGATTCTACCTGAAGGTGCCTTTCATTCATTTGAAAATGTAAAATGCAGCAAAACTTCAGATGGATATTTACAGTGAACTTAAAATGTCTCAAATTTGCTGTTCAGGATCCTACTTCACCAGATATTGCTTTTGATGTTTTAAGGGCAAGGCTCAGTTTTCATCTAAGAAGCTTGTTTCAGTAGCAGGTGAATTCTGAGGGCTTCCCAAGAGCTCTAGGGTAAATAGCATGAGGCTGCCAGATCACTTTGTCAACAGTGTTATAGGACACTACAATGAACTTCTGATATTGCTCATCACTGTTTTAGCTGCATCTCTGTTTCCTTAACTCCAGAGTCTGACGCTTGTAACACCCAATTGTAGGTAAGGAAGTCTTCTGGAAGGTCTTATTTTGGTATTCTTACTCAGAGGTCAACTTAGTTGAATGTTTCACATATTTTGAAATCCTTATCTCATGGCTATACCAGAACTAGAACAATATAGAATAGAATGGAGTGGAATGGAATGGAATGGAATGGAATGGAATGGAATGGAATAGAATAGACTAGACTAGAATAGAATAGAATTGAATTGAATTGAATTGAATTGAATTGAAATGAATTGAATTGAATTGAATTGAATTGAATTGAATTGAATTGAATTGAATTGAATTAACCAGGTTGGAAGAGACCTTTGAGATCAACAAGTCCAACCTATCATCTAACACCATCTAATCAACTCAACCATGGCACCAAGCACCCCATCAAGTCTCTTCCTAAACACCTCCAGTGATGATGACTCCACCACCTCCCTGGTCAGATGGTGTTGGGTTGCTATTGGCTGCATCTTTCCTTCTTTCAGAAACTGCTTTATAATTTATTTAGAAGAAAAGTCTTTCCCTATGTTACTCATAAATGAGAATAAAATGCAATGTGAAGAATGATTGAAACTTATTTGTCCCTTCTTGCCTTCCATGAAGCTCTCTGTGGCTTCACTACAAGATGCAACCATTTGTGTGGACAAGGCTTTTAGTTTTCAGGTGAGTAAACTCTTGTCTCCTTCAAGAGTTCAACTTGCACTGGTAACTCAGACTGGATTAACAAACCACTTTGTTTTCACTGATTTTTTTTCTGTTGTAACTTGATTTACTTGATCTAAACCAAAATGAAAGCAGAACAAACCAAACCAAAACAAACCGGATCAAAACAAACCAAATAAAACCAAACCAGAACAAAACTAAACAGATCAAAGCTAAACTAAAGAAAAGAAAAGAAAAGAAAAGAAAAGAAAAGAAAAGAAAAGAAAAGAAAAGAAAAGAAAAGAAAAGAAAAGAAAAGAAAAGAAAAGATAAAAGAAGGAAAAGAAAAAAAGAAAAAAGAAAAAAATGAAAAATGAGAAGAGAAGAGAAGAGAAGAGAAGAGAAGAGAAGAGAAGAGAAGAGAAGAGAAGAGAAGAGAAGAGAAGAGAAGAGAAGAGAAGAGAAGAGAAGAGAAGGAAAAGAAAAGAGAAGAAAAAAGAAAAGAAAAGATAAGAAAAGAATAGAAAACAGAAGAAAAGGAAAGAAAAGAAAAGAAAAGGAAAGAAAAGGAAAGAAAAGAAAAGAAAAGGAAAGAAAAGGAAAAGATAAGAAAAGAAAAGAAAAGAAAAGAAAAGAAAAGAAAAGAAAAGAAAAGAAAAGAAAAGAAAAGAAAAGAAAAGAAAAGAAAAGAAAAGAAAAGAAAAGAAAAGAAAAGAAAAAGGAAAAGAAAAGAAAGGAAAGGAAAGGAAAAGAACAGAAAAGAAAAGAAAAGGAAAAGAAAAGAAAAGAAAAGAAAAGAAAAGAAAAGAAAAGAAAAGAAAAGAAAAGAAAAGAAAAGAAAAGAGAAAAGAAAAGAAAAGAAAAGAAAAGAAAAGAAAAGAAAAGAAAAGAAAAGAAAAGAAAAGAAAAGAAAAGAAAAGAAAAGAAAAGAAAAGAAAAGAAAGAAAAGAAAAGAAAAGAAAAAAGAAAAAAAAGAAAAGAAAAGAGAAAAAAAGAAAAGAAAACTAAACTAAACTAAACTAAACTTACCTTCATATACTAGTTATGTGGAAGTTAGGCATCCTGAGGTGAGAGTTTCAGCACTGTCCTAAAGAGAAGAAAATATTCCTGGGTCATCTGTCACCATGCTTTTGCTTCCAGCCTGTGCTCATCACACACACACACACACACACAAGGTGTCATTTTCTGCCTCCCAAACAATCACAATCCTAAGTTAAGCAAAACATCTCTGCCTAAATAACAGCTGAAATGAGCATAAAAAAATACTCCTAGAGAAGCTATTCAGTCCTGAGATGGTGCTTAACAAAGGGCAGGTTGACAGCTCTGTCCTTTAGCCACCTTTGAGTGTGAGCAGAGCTCAAGCAGAGAAAGAAGTGGGAAGGGTGAGGGGAGAGTAAGTTAAAACGGGAATAAATACAATGCAACAGAAGATTATAGAGAACCAAGTAATTTCTAGGCAAGCAAAGATCTCTTTCCCACCCCTTTCTTTCTAATATATATAGATGAAATAATTTAGCATAGGAGAGGAGGTTTTTTAAACCCTTTTGTGAAGTGACATTAAAGTCTTAAACCCTGGCAGTACAGATCATAGGTAATGTTCCATGCTTACTTAAATAAATAGGATTCTTTCTCTAATCATCCTGACCTGAGACAACTAATAGCTGTAAATCCTTCTAATTACTGCCTAGAATAGAATTACTTTCACCTGGCTGAGTAAACTGACATTTGAAATTCCTTTCTAAAATCCAACAGGATGTGTTCTGTTCAGCGCTGCATTTCTAATGTCCCAGTGTCTGGCAGGAGTGTATTGTGCATTTAATTCAGACTACCAAGGCAGGTGTTTAAATAGATAGCCCAAGCTCCAAAGAAAACACACACACACACACCCAAAAAAGGAGCCAGCATTTAAGTTTCAATGAGGAAGGAAAAGCAAGGAAACATCAAATTATGCAACCTTCAAGCAACAGAATAACACAGAAGCTATTGAGGATTCCATCAAATTGACCTATCTAGCTCATCTGAGCACATTAGAATCATAGAATTTGCAATAAACACAAAGGATCATAGAATCATAGCGTCATAGAATTGTCAGGGTTGAAAGGGACCTCAAGGATCATCTAGTTCCAACCCCACACACTACAGCAGGTTGCTCACAGCCACATCCAGCCTGGCCTTAAAAAGCCTCCAGGGATGAGGCTTCCACCACCTCCCTGGAAAACCTGTGCCAGGCTCTCACCACCCTCATGGGGAAGAGCTTCCTCCTAACATCCAATCTCAATCTACCCATTTCTAGTTTTGTTGCATTGCAGTTTAAATAATGGGAAACAATGAAAGCATGCTGACCAACCTGCCATGCATGTACAGCTGATTTAGATTTACAAGTGTGTCTGTCAGCAAAAGGCTCAAGAGTCTGATATACTGCAGCAGAAATACACCCCAAGATGTGTTTCTCCAAACAGGTCTGAAGGGAGAACTCACTGCTCTCTACAAATCCCTGAAAGCCCGGAGTGCAGTGAGGATTGGTCTCTTCTCTCTAGTGTCTGGTGATAGGATGAGAGGAAATGGCCTGAAATTGTGCCAGGGGAAGTTTAGGTTGGATGTTGAGGAAAAACCTTCTTCACTGCAAGAGTGGCCAGGGGTTGGAACAGGCTGCCCAGGGAGGTGATGCAGTCCCCATCCCTGAAGGTGTTCAAGAAATGTGTGGGCAGGGTGCTTTGGGAGATGGCTGAATGGCCATGGTGGTGTTAGGCTGATGGTTGGACTCCATGATCACAGTATCACAGTATAACTAAGGTTGGAAGAGACCTCGAGGATCATCGAGTCCAACCTGTCACAGACCTCAGGACTAGACCATGGCACCAAGTGCCACGTCCAATCCCCTCTTGAAGACCTCCAGGGACGGCGACTCCACCACCTCCCTGGGCAGCATGTTCCAAAGACAAATGACTCACTCAGTGAAGAACTTTCTCCTCACCTCGAGTCTAAACCTCCCCTGGCACAGCTTGAGACTGTGTCCCCTTGTTCTGGTGCTGGTTGCCTGGGAGAAGAGACCAACCCCTTCCTGGCTACAACCACCTTTCAGATAGTTGTAGAGGGCAATGAGGTCACCCCTGAGCCTCCTCTTCTCCAGGCTAAACAATCCCCCTGTGATCTTAGAGGGCTTTTCAGCCAACACAATTCTATGATCCTGTAAATCTAAGAAGGCATCCCAGGGACTAACCTGACAGAATGTTTTCAGGATCCTGATTGTGTGAACCATTTGTCTTCACAATGTTTGAAAGTTTTGGTTGGCTTGGCTAAACAATTCAGCAGTTAACCTCTTCATAAGTACACGGATATATTCTTTACAGAGATGTCAGATTCCCTAACATGCTGGCAAGTGCCACTGCCACTACCCTTTCCTTCTGGTGTGACATTCCCACAGGTCACTCTTTACCAGTGTCTGACAGATGCATCAAGAGATAGGGATATGGAGCTCTACTTGCAACAGAGCCCTGATTAATCCAGTTATCTGTGATACAAGAGGCATGCATGCTCCCATCTCACTAGTAGACCTCTTTTTTATTCCTTCCACTTCTCTCTAAACCTGCCTTCAGCAACCATTTCATCAGCCCTAATATCAGACTGGAAATCAGCTGATGCTCTCTCCATAAAAAAAATCCTTCATTTACTTCACATTTCTATTGCTGGAATGACTCTGCTGAAACCACAGAACTGAATGACTCTGTAGGAGAGAGCAGCTCTCTGTCTAAAATCCATCTAACAATCCCTTCAGCTTCCCCATCTCCAAACTAAACAATCCCAGCTCCCTCAGCCATTCCTCTCCAGACCTGTTCTCAAGACCCTTCAGCTTCCCCATCTCCAAACTAAACAATCCCAGCTCCCTTAGCCATTCCTCACCAGACCTGTTCTCAAGACCCTTCACCTTCCTCATCTCCAAACTAAACAATCCCAGCTCCCTCAGCCATTCCTCACCAGACCTGATCTCAAGACCCTTCACCTTCCCCATCTCCAAACTAAACAATCCCAGCTCCCTCATCCATTCCTCACCAGACCTGTTCTCAAGACCCTTCACCTTCCCCATCTCCAAACTAAACAATCCCAGCTCCCTTAGCCATTCCCCACCAGACCTGCTCTCAAGACCCTTCACCTTCCCCAACTCCAAACTAAACAATCCCAGCTCCCTCAGCCATTCCCCACCAGACCTGCTCTCAAGACCCTTCACCAGCTTTGTTGCCCTTCTCTGGCCATGCTCCAGCCTCTCAATGTCCTTCATGTAGTGAGGGGCCCAAAACTGAACCCAGTATTCAAGGTGCAGCCTCACCAGTGCCAAGTCCATGGGCATGATCACTTCCCTGCTCCCGCTGGCCACACTATTCCTGATCCAGGCCAGGATGTCGATGGCCTTCTTGGCCACCTGAGCACACTGCTGGCTCATGTTCAGACAACTGTCACCCAGCACCCCCAGGTCCTTTTCCAGCAGGGAACTTTCCAGCCATTCTCCCCCAAGCCTGTAGTGCTGCATGGTCTTGTTGTGCCCCAAGTGCAGCACTGACACTTGGCCTTGTTAAGCCTCATGCAACCAACATCAGCCCATCAATCCAGCCTGTCCAGAGCCCTCTGCAGAGCCTTCCTACACTCAAGCAGATCAACACTTCCACTCAATTTCATGTCACCTGGTAACTTACCAAGGGTGCACTCAATCCATTCATCCAGATCATTGGTAAAGATGTTAAAGAGAACTGTCCCCAGCACTGAGCCCTGGGGAACACCACTAGTGCTGGCTGACAACTGGATTTAACTGCATCACTCTTTGGGCCCAGAGACCCAGCCAGTTCTTACTCCAGTGAATACAGAATTAACCAGGTTGGAAAAGACCTTTGAGATCATCAGGTCCAACCTATCACCCAATACCTCATGACTAACTAAGCCATGGCACTAAGTGCCTCATCCAGGCTCTTCTTAAACACCTCCAGTGATGGTGGTGTTTAAGTACCAGGGTACCTCCCCAGGCAGCACATTCCAATGGCCAATCTCTCTTGCTGGGAAGAACTAACATCCAGCCTGAACCTCCCCTGCCACAGCTTGAGACTGTGTCCTCTTGTTCTGGTGCTGGTTGCCTGGGAGAAGAGACCAACCCCCACCTGGCTGCAACCTCCCTTCAGGGATTTGGAGAGAGCAAGAAGGTCTCCCCTGAGCCTCCTCTTCTGCAGGCTAAGCAACCCCAGCTCCCTCAGCCTCTCCTCACAGGGCTGTGCTCCAGACCCCTCCCCAGCCTCGCTGCCCTTCTCTGAACACGTTCAAGTATCTCAATGTCCTTCTTAAATTGAGGAGCCCAGAACTGGACACAGGACTCAAGGTGTGGCCTAACCAGTGCTGAGCACAGGGCACAATGACTTCCCTGCTCCTGCTGGCCACACAGTTCTTGTTACAGTCCAGGATGCCATTGGCCTTCTTGGCCACCTGGGCACACTGCTGGCTCATGTTCAGCCTACTGTCGACCAGTACCCCCAGGTCCCTTTCTGCCTGGCTGCTCTCCAGCCACTCTGTCCCCAGCCTGAATTCTCCACCCACCTGGAGCCCCCCATTGGCCACATGCAGCCATTTTTTCCTCTCGGTTTTGCTCGACATGCAAAATTTCCCTTGAATCAAAGGCAGTTTCCATGGAGAGCTTTTGCCTTCTGGATTCTTACTTAGGTTTTAATTTATAGAAATGACAAACCTAGGAAACAAAGAGGAGCTTCAGAGAGAAAAAAAACTACCCAAACATACACAAACCCAGAATTGCTTTGTTGAATTGTTATTGAATTTTAAATTAAAGGGCAAAAAAAAGTTCTTCTTTGTCTTGTCACTGAAATCTTCCAGGCAAGCATTCCATGAAGGTGCTTTTTTTTGCAGTTAAAAGGGGCTTATTTAGGTACCCTTTAGAAGGGAGGAGTAGCATAAGTCACTCCAATCTTCAAAAAGGGTAAGAAGGAGGACCCAGGTAACTACAGACTGCTCAGCCTCAATTCCATCCCTGGAAAGGTAATGGAGCAACTTGTCCTTGGCACTGAAGAAGAGGAGACTGAGGGAAGACCTTATTGCTCTCTGCAACTACAGACACCTTCCAGCAACTCAACATCTTTCCTAAACTGAGGGGCCCAGAACTGGACACAGGACTCAAGTTGTGGCCTAACCAGTGCTGAGCACAGGGCAGAATGACTTTCCTGCTCCTGCTGGCCACACTGTTCCTGATGCAGGCCAGGATGCCCTTGGCCTTCTTGGCCACCTGGGCACACTGCTGAGAGTAGGCTCATGTTCAGCCTACTCTCAACCAGAAGCCCCAGGTCCCTTTCTGCCTGGCCGCTCTCCAGCCACTCTGACCCCAGCCTGTAGCACTGCCTGGGATTGTTGTGGCCAAGGTGTAGAACCCAGCACTTGGATGTCTTAAATCTCATGTTCTTGGACTCTGCCCATCTGTGCAGCCTGGCAAAGTCCCACTGCAGAGCTCTCCTACCCGCTAACAGATCAACTCCTGCCCCCAGCTTGGTGTTGTCTGCAAATTTACTGATGATGGACTCAGTCCCCTCATTCAGATCATCAATAAAGATATTGAAGAGCATGGGACCCAGCACTGATCCCTGGGGGGACACCACTGCTGCCTGGCTGCCAGCTGGATGTGGCACCATTCACCACCACTCTCTGGGCTTGGCTGAGGCACTTGCTGCCATGGTTTAGCTGGGTGACAGGTCAGACTTGCTGATCTTGAAGGTCTTTTCCAACCTGGTCTGGTCTGGTCTGGTCTATTCTATTCTATTCTATTCTATTCTATTCTATTCCATTCCATTCCATTCCATTCCATTCCATTCCATTCCATTCCATTCCATTCCATTCCATTCCACCCCATCCCATCCCATTCCACCCCATCCCATCCCATTCCATCCCATCCCATTCCATTCCATCCCATCCCATCCCATCCTATCCTATCCTATCCTATGATTCTATGATAAGGGTTTTTTATCCCTACCACTGGAAATACTACAGCTGAGTTGCTGCAGTGGTTGGTAAAAAGAAAGATTTGAACAAGGCTTCAGCACAGGAATGTAATTACAGATGGAAAGGATCAGGCTGCAGCACTGACATTTCAAGGAATCTTGAAGTGCTTTGCACATTGCAGTCACAGTACACATCCAAGTGATTCTGAATCCTTCCAAGTATTCTCTAGTGGGGTGCACTTCTTGTATCACTCTATAATCCTCAGCAAAGCTGCAAGATGCTCCTGTGCTGAGGTGATAAGGCATTAACCTGTGAGTAGTCAAGAAAGAACTGGGTGTGAATTTGCCTCTTTAAAGTTCAGTAAGGATCAAGTTTTGCACTAATTCATAAACAAATTAAGGGTTCTTAAAGTGTGTGGACTCCTCTTTTGCCCAGTGTGAGTGATGGCCTCTTCTGGCACCCCTCTCCTCATTCTGTTTGCTGCACTTGCATTGTGCTCTTGCTGGTTTGTTACCTTCTGCCTTTTGCTGCAGGTTTGCCATCCTTGAGGGGTATTCTCACATTGAACATCCTGAAAGCCAAATGATGCAACATGCAGCACAATAGATCTTCAGATACCTCCCCAGCTGCTGTTGAAAACGTGTCATTTGCTGAAGTACTGGAAGACTGAAGAAAACCACAGACAAACAAACAAGCAGCATCCCCTACACACACATTCCAAACCCCCCGAATTTTCTCACAGAGACATTTGAAAGTCTGATGTGCTTGCTCACCACACAGAACACTGTTCAGCCTCTCTTCACTGCTAGGCATTATTATGAGGAGAGGCTGAGGGAGCTGAGGAGAAGAGGAGACTGAGAGGTGACCTCATTGGTCTTTTCCAACCTGGTTAATTCTCTTCTCTTCTCTTCTCTTCTCTTCTCTTCTCTTCTCTTCTCTTCTCTTCTCTTCTCTTCTCTTCTCTTCTCTTCTCTTCTCTTCTCTTCTCTTCTCTTCTCTTCTCTTCTCTTCTCTTCTCTTCAGGAGACTCAGGGGTGACCTTATTACTCTCTACAACTACCTGAAGGGAGGTTGTAGACAGACGGATGTTGGTCTCTTCTCCCAGGCAAGCAGTACCAGAACAAGAGGACACAGTCTCAGGCTGCGCCAGGGGAGGTTCAGGCTGGATGTTAGAAAAAAGTTCTATACAGAAAGAGTGATTGCCCATTGGAATGGGCTGCCTGGGGAGGTGGTGGAGTCGCCATCACTGGAGGTTTTTAGGAGAAGACTTGACGGGGTACTTGGTGCCGTGGGTTAGTTGCTTGGGCGGTGTTGGATTGGTTGATGGGTTGGACGCGATGATCTTGAAGGTCTCTTCCAACCTGGTTTATTCTATGTATTCTATGTATTCTCTTCTCTTCTCTTCCCTTCTCTTCCCTTCTCTTCCCTTCTCTTCCCTTCCCTTTTCTTCCCTTCTCTTCCCTTCTCTTCCCTTCTCTTCTCTTCCCTTCTCTTCCCTTCTCTTCTCTTCCCTTCTCTTCTCTTCCCTTCTCTTCTCTTCTTCTCTTCTCTTCTCCTCCATTCCATTCCATTCCATTCCATTCCATTCCATTCTATCCTATCCTATCCTATCCTATCCTATCCTATCCATTCATGCTAATAAAGATGTGCAGGGTGAGTGCCAAGAGGCTGGAGCCAGGCTCTGCTGGGTGATGCCCAGTAACAGCACAAGTGGCAATGGTGGAAGCTGAGGCATAGGAAGTTCCATGTAAATAAGAGGGAATTATTTTTTTCACAGTGAGGGAAAACTGGAGCAGGCTGCCCAGGGGGGTTGTGGAGTCTCCCTCTTTGCAGATATTCCAAACCTGCCTGGATGTGCTCCTGTGTGATCTGGTATAGGTGACCTGCTATAAGGGCTGGACAGGATGATCTTTCAAGGTCCCTTCCAACCCCTAACATTCTGTGCCTCTATGATTCTGTGACTTCTTCTTTCTCCTTGCAGCCTCTGCTCTGTTAAAGGGGCTGCTTTGTGTGTAGAAATAAAAAAGGAAAGCAAAAGCAGTAATTCATAACATATTTGTGTGTCAGAACAGAGTTGTATTATTACCTTGAACGAGTAATTAGATGTCAAGCAATGATAATGACACACTGACATTAGCATGTGTAAAGAGGAGAATAGACCAATCTTTCACTTGCACAGCAAAACCTATCATTGTAATGCCTCATTCCAGGAGGTTTAAATAACACTGGCATGACATGGAGTTATGTTCAATTTTAAACATATACTTTACTTAAGCCATCACATTAATTTAGCATGAATGTACTCACTCTATTTTTTTTCCAGGCCTCTTTGAGAGATTGTCTATAATAGTCTGCCATGCCTCAGTTTCACAGAGTTGCAAGGATATCTTAATTTATAGCCTGGAGCTAGACAAACTTGATCATATCAGTGCAGCTGTCAGGATGCAATTTTCCTGTCCCCTGAGGATTTTTGACACATAAAAATAAAATAAAATAAAAATCCCATTAAAATGAGGCCAGAAAAGAGAAAATTCCCCAAATAAACCAGGGAGAGCTGATTAATCCTTTGTTTCAGACCCAGTTTAGCTTCATATCTTGGTTTTGCATAGGCAATAGCAGCAACAACAGCAATGCAATAGTTTCAAGAGAAGAGAAGAGAAGAAGAGAAGAGAAGAGAAGAGAAGAGAAGAGAAGAAGAGAAGAGAAGAGAAGAGAAGAGAAGAGAAGAGAAGAGAAGAGAAGAGAAGAGAAGAGAAGAGAAGAGAAGAGAAGAGAAGAGAAGAGAAGAGAAGAGAAGAGAAGAGAAGAGAAGAGAAGAGAAGAGAAGAGAAGAGAAGAGAAGAGAACTTAATGGAATGGAATGGAATGGAATGGAATTGAACTGAATTGAATTGAATTGAACTGAATTGAATTGAATTGACCAGGTTGGAAAAGATCTCAGAGATCAAGTCCAACCCATCACCCAACACCATCTAATCAACCCAACCATGGCACCAAGTGCCTCATCCAGTCTCTTCATAAACACCTCCAGTGATGGGGACTCCACCACCTCCCTGGGCAGCACATTCCAATGGCCAATTACTCTTTCTGGGAAGAATTTCTTCCTAACATCCAGCCTAAACCTCCCCTCAGAATATTGGAAGGACATGGATCTGATGGAGAGGGTCCAGTGTGCCACAAAAATGATCAAGGAATTGGAGCACCTCTACAATGAGGACAGGCTGAGGGAGCTGGGGGTGTTCAGCCTGGAGAAGAAAGGGCTTCAGGGAGACCTAATAATGACCTTCCAGTGCCTAAAGGAAGCCTACAAGAAGGATGGAGAGAGACTGTTTACAAAGTTTTGCAGTGACAGGATGAGGGGCAATGGCTTCAAACCAGAGAAGAGTAGATTTAGATTGGATGTTTGGAACAATCTCTTTACCATGAGGGTGGTGGAACGCTGGGACAGGTTGCCCAAGGTTGGGGCCCCATCCCTGGAGATATTCAAGGTGATGCTCTACAGGGCTCTGGGCAGCCTGATCTAGTTGAGGATGTTCCTGCTGACTGCAGAAGGGGTTTGGTTTGGATGACCTTTGGAGGTCCCTTCCCACCCAGATCATTCTATGATTCTGTGATTCTGTGGTTCTATGATTCTGTGAATCTCTGAATAAGATTACAAATAAGAGCAATAAATATTACACAGCTTGGGTATTTTAGACAAACGCATTCATTCATTTGTTTTAATGTAGATGTCTACTGATAGCTATTTCAGTGCTTGCCTCACATTTATTGTTTACATTTTGTATGTTTGGTACATTAAAAATCCAATTGTTTGTGTGAAGCCAACCCCATGGCAGCACACCAAAAAGAACCTGTCAGAAGGAAGCAGATTTCTCCTGGCTGCCCTATTAATCTGAGGCTTTGTGATTGCCTGCTGCTTGTGCCAGGATGTCAACAACTGAAGTGGTGTAAGTTGGGGACATTTTTAATCTCTAAATGCAACAACCATCCATCAGAGGAGAAATTACATTGGAGTAAATGAGCGTGGCTCTCCTTTGGGGTAAAGGGAAATGTGTCAGAATTATCACAGCAAGGCTGGCAGAGCATCTGGGCTGAATTAATCTATCATGGAGGTCTTTAATGTGTCTGGAACAGTAGTGAACACGAACTGCATGCTCCTTCTGACACATCAAGAGATTTCCCTGGAGACCTCTCTCTGGTCTGCAATACCTCAGGCTGGGTTAGGCAGCTTGACACAGACACAGTTTCAGTACTAGTTTAATTTCCTTAGGATTTACATTGCCCTTAATGCAAGCAACAGTGATTGTCCTTGGGGAAAGTTACAAACAGATGATTTTCCTTTTTCCTTTCCTTGTTGGTTTTTTTCCCTTTATTTTTTCCTTTCCTTTTTTCCCCCTTCGCTGGTTTTTTCCCTTCCCTTTTTTCCCTTCCCTTTTTTCTTCCTTTCTTTTCCCTTCCCTTTCTTTTCCCTTCCTTTTACTTCCTCTTTCCCCTTCCTTTTCTTCCCTTCCCATTTTTCCCTTCCCATTTTTCCCTTCCCTTTCTTTTCCCTTCCTTTTTTTATTCTTCCCCTCTTCCCTTCCTTTTTTCCCCTTCCCTTTCTTTTCCCTTCCCTTTTTTCCTTCTTCCCATTTTCCCTTCCTTTTTGGCCCTTCCCTTTCTTATCCCTTCCTTTTTTTCCTTCCTTTTTTCCTTCTTTTTTTCCCTTCCTTTTTTCATCTTCCCTTTCTTTCTTCCCATTTTCCCTTCCTTTTTCCCCCTTCCCTTCTTTCCCTTCCCTTTTTTTCTTCTTCTCATTTTCCCTTCTTTTTTTCCCCCTCCCTTGTTTCCCTTCCCTTTTTTCCTTCCCTTTTCCCCCCCTTCTCTTTCTTTTCCCTTCCTTTTTTTTTCTCTTCCTTTTTTTCCTTCTTTTTTTTTCTTCTCTTTTTTCCCCTTCCTTTCTTTTCTCCCTTCCTTTTTTTTTAACCTTCCTTTTTCCCCCCCCTTCCATTTATTTTCTTCCCTTTTGTTCCCATTTTTTTCCCTTTTGATTTATTAGGCTTGTGAGAGGCCCTGTGGTTAAACCCCACTGATAATGCCCAGTGACAGCACACAGTTTAGAGCTAATCAGTGGCATGTAGAATACCATCAAATGATTTTATTTCATTTTTATGGCCACTCTCACTACATGCCTAACTTGAAAGGGGAGCAAATTCACTTTAATCTTTTAAGAAGCTTGGCAGAAGATATAGGAACTGAAAAACAACATGACAAATAATGTGGACCTTATAAAAGAGAATGGAGTCTTGGGGGGGAAACAAAACAAAGCAAAACAAACCAAAAACCCCCCAGAAAGCAGTTTTTAAAGAATGCAGCCTACACTCAAGTAAATCCAGCAGCCACTGGTGAAACAGTCCCTGTATCGATTCTGCCCACAGGTCTCAGGATTAGAAGATGATTGCATCTTCCCCTGACATGAAGGACCCTTTGGCTGCACTAGTTTTGCAGCTCAGCAGGAGGGAATTCATTGCACAATGCCAGCTCTTCAGAGTCATGCTGCAGAGGAAATTCTTTTAATTCAGACCCACCTTTCTAGCAGCCCTCCAACTGCTTGGCTTTTTGTGCTAGGAAACCACCCAGTTTCGAGCTAAAGGGCAGCAAAGTGATGCTTAGGGCTCAGACCTTCGGGAGGAGCATCAAAGTCCTCTCATTACACCTCAGAAGGAGGAAAAGAGCAGAGCAGTAACAAGCCAGCAAACGTTGAGGCAGGATCACACCAGGGCCCCGGTTTAAAGGGGCCAACAAAAGGGTGGCTGCTCCTTTTCAGCCTTCCCAGCAGGGCCCATATCTGTGCCTGAAGGGCAGAATGAGTGGCAATATGGGGATATCAGGTCAGTGACTGAATCCTCACATTTCACACAGCAGAACTGTTAATGGCACAGTGTGGCTGCAGCTGAATGCACTGAGATTAAAACAGAGGCATTTCTTTTATTCTGGTAAGTTCACAGCATCACAGGGTGTTAGGGGTTGGACCTCTGGAGATCTTCCAGTCCAACCTCCCTGGCAGAGCAGGACCATGTGATCTAGTGCAGGACACACAGGGACACATCCAGATGGGTCTGGAAAGTCTCCAGAGAAAGAGACTCCACAACCTCTCTGGGCAGCCTGTTCCAGGGTCCTGTGACCCTCACAGTGAAGAAGTTGAGGGGGAACCTCCTGTGCTGTAGTTAACATCTATTGCACCTTGCCCTGCCCCTGGGCACAAATGAGCAGAGCCTGTCCCTGTCCCTTCCTTCCTGACCCCCAGCCCTGAGATATTTATAGGCATTGATCAGATCCCCTCTCAGTCTTCTCTGCAGACTAAACGGCCCCAGGGCTCTCAGCCTTTCCTCAGGAGTTCTTACACTCTAAGTAGTCATAGAATCATAGGTTGCTAGGGGTTGGAAGGGACCTCCAGAGATCATCAGTCCAACCCTCTGCAAAGCAGGATCACATCAGGCAGGTCACAAAGGGACACCTCCAGGTGGGCTTTGAAAATCTCCAGAGCAGGAGACTCCACAACCTCTCTGGGCAGCCTGCTCCAGGGCTCTGTCACCCTCACAATAAAACATTTTGTTTCTCATATTGAGATGGAATTTCCTGTGATTGTTTTTATATCCATTGCCCCTCATCCTATCACAGGGTATCACTGAGAAGAGGCTGGCTTCATTCTCCTGACAGCCACCCTTCAGGTATCTGCAGACACTGATAAGGTCTCCTCTCAGCCTTCTCTTCTCCAGACTGAAGTGATTTTTCTAAACAATGGAGTATGCTGGCAAAATTAGGTCTGCAACAGAAAAACCAGGAAACCCTACAGCAACCAGGGAATCCTACAGCAACCAGGGAATCCTACAGCAACCAGGGAATCCTATGGGCTAGTGGTTAGGATTTGGCACTCTCACCGCCACGGCCTGGGTTTGTTTCCCGGTCAGGGAACCTGGTTGACAAGAAGCTGAACATGAGCCAGCAGGGTGCCCAGGGGGCCAAGAGGGCCAATGGCATCCTGGCCTGCATGAGGAAAAGTGTGGCCAGCAGGAGCAGGGAAGACACTGTGCCCTGTGCTCAGCACTGCTTAGGCCACACCTTGAGTACTGTGTCCAGTCCTGGGCTCCTCAGTTTAGGAAAGATGTTGAGTTGCTGGAAGGTGTCCAGAGAAGGGCAACAAAGCTGGGGAGGGGTCTGGAGCACAGCCCTGTGAGGAGAGACTGAGGGAGCTGGGGTTGCTTAGCCTGGTGAAGATGAGGCACAGGGGAGTCCTTCATGCTCTCTTCAACTCCCTGAAAGGAGGTTGTAGCCAGGTGGGGGTTGATCTCTTCTCCCAGGCAACCAGCACCAGAACAAGAGGACACAATCTCAAGCTGTGCCAGGGCAGGTTTAGGCTGGATGTTAGGAAGATATTTTTCATAGAAGGAGTGATTGCCCATTGGAATGTGCTACCCAGGGAGGTGGAGTTGCCATCATTGGAGGTGTTTAGGAGGAGATTTGATAGGGTGCTTGATGCCATGGTTTAGTTGATTAGATGGTGTTGGGTGATAGGTTGGATGCTATGATCTTGAAGGTCTTTTCCAACCTGGCCTGGTCTATTCTATTCTATTCTATTCTATTCTATTCTATTCTATTCTATTCTAGTCTATTCTATTCTACTCTACTCTACTCTACTCTACTCTACTCTACTCTATTCTATTCTATTCTATTCTACTCTATTCTATCTAAACCAGTAAGGTAACACCACTATAGTAAGGATATTTACTTTCAGTTGTCTGTCTGATCAGCTGTGAGCACCTCCAGCCCGCAGATCTCCTTGCTAGAGCAGCCTCACCTCTCTTCATGTCTTGGTTTGGGAGAAAAGAAGAGAACTGACTGCATGAACAGCACCTACACTAACTAGCTAAGCTCATCTTGAAGGCAACACAGTGATTTTTTATGGATATAACAGAGATGGTTCCTTGGAAGCAAGTGGACAGCATTGCCATAGAGGATTTGCAACCAAAAAAACCTCTTTCATGTTCAAAGCATGCAGCATAATACACTCCTGAGTTTTACTAAAGCCTTCTCTTAAGCACAAAAATAGGAATAGATAATGACAACAAAATCTGGCTGATACAACATAGTGTTGGAGACTCATTCAAACACAAATGGATAAAGCTGGCTCCATCTAAACCACAGTGCTGACCATCTGCTGAAGTTAACTGAGTGGTTTGGTTTTGGGGGATAACAAAATACTTCACTGCTCCATCTGCCCTTCATCCTGAGAGCTTGCCATTCACTCCAGAATAATATTTTGAAGCTCAAGCTGTTTTTATAGAATCATAGAGTGGTCTGGGTTGGAGGGGACCTCCAAAGGTCATCCAGTCCAACCACCTCTGCAGGAAGCAGGGGAATCCTCCGCTAGATCAGATTGCCCAGAGCCCTGTAGAGCATCACCTTGAATATCTCCAGGGATGGGGCTCCAACCACCTCCCTGGGCAACCTGTTCCAGTGTTCCACCACCCTCATGGTAAAAACCCTGTTCCTAACATCCAATAGTATAGAATAGAATAAACCAGGTTGGAAGAGACCTTCAAGATCATCGTGTCCAACCTATCATCCAACACCACCTAATCAACTAAACCATGCAACCATCTAAATCTTCTCTAGTTTAAAGCCATAGCCCCTCATCCTATCACTGTAAGCCTTTGCAAACAGTCTCTCTCCTTCCTTGAATGGGCTGCCCGAGGAGGTGGTGGAGTCACCATCACTGGAGGTATCACAGTATCACACAGTATCACAGTAACTAAGGTTGGAAGAGACCCCAAGGATCATCAAGTCCAACCTGTTCCAACAGACCTCACAACTAGACCATGGCACCAAGCGCCACGTCCAATCTCCCCTTGAACACCTCCAGGGACGGCAATGCCACCACCTCCCTGGGTGCTCAGGAGGAGACTTGACAGGGTGCTTGATTGCATGGTTTAGTTGGTTGGGTGGTGTTGGATGATAGGTTGGACACGATGATCTTGAAGGTCTCTTCCAACCAGGTTTATTCTATTCTAACCTATTCTTCTTGTAGGCTCCCTTCAGGCACTGGAAGGCCACTGTCAGGTCCCCCTGGAGCCTTGTGCATCTTAGGGTAATACATTTTTGGAGCACCCTATATTGTTTTTCACTCATATGCAAATACCTTGCTGGATCTTGAATACATTTTGATTCTGAATACATTCTGCATGCTCTACAAACAAAACAACCAGATGATCAGGCCTCACATTTGGATGCATTTATCTAATGTATTTTCCCCTCATCTGTCTCCTTTCTTTTTATACTGTGCTGCCTCCTGCTATTTTATTCCCACCTCCATACCTAACTCAAGGTGCTTAGAACACAACAGAAAGCAGTCACTGATTTCAAGTCATATAAAAAGCAATGAGTAAATAATAAGTAGAGCATTTTGGGGGGAAGTTCACAGACTCACACAATCACAGATATTAAACACAGAATCATAGAATCAACAAGGTCAAAAGACCTCAAAGATCATCAAGTCCAACCTGTCACCCAAGAACTCATGACTACTAGACCATGGCACCAAGTGCAATGTCCAATCCTCTCTTGAACACATCTCTGTAGTTCCTATTCATGCATGACTACTAGAGGGGATCTCTGTCTATGAAGCTGTTCAATCTATTTGGTTCGACCAGGTCAAACTGGTCAATAGCATTTGTTTGCTCTTGGCAACTTAGCATCATAGAATCAATAAGGTTGGAAAAGACCTCAAAGATCATCAAGTCCAACCTAGCACCCAACACCTCATGACTAACTAAGCCATGGCTCCAAGTGCCACATGCAATCCCCTCTTGAACACCTCCAAGGATGGGGAGTCCACCACCTCCCTGGGCAGCACATCCCAATGGCAAATCTCTCTTGCTGGGAAGAAATTTCTCCTCCCCTCCAGTCTAAACCTCCCCTGGTGCAGCTTGAGACTGTGTCCTCTTGTTCTGCTGCTGGTTGCTTGGGAGAAGAGACCAACCCCCACCTGGATACAACCTCCCTTTAAGTAGCTGTAGAGAGCAAGAAGGTCTCCCCTGAGCCTCCTCTCCTCCAGGCTAAGCAACCCCAGCTCCCTCAGCCTCTCCTCACAGGGCTGTGCTCCAGACCCCTCCCCAGCTTTGTTGCCCTTCTCTGGACACCTTCCAGCATCTCAACATCTTTCCTAAACTGAGGGACCCAGAACTGGACACAGGACTCAAGGTGTGGCCTAACCAGTGCTGAGCCCAGGGCAGAATGACTTCCCTGCTCCTGCTGGCCACACTGTTCCTGATCCAGGCCAGGATGCCATTGGCCTTCGTGGCCACCTGGGCACACTGCTGGCTCATGTTCAACCTACTAGCAACCAGTAGTCCCCAGGTCCCTTTCTGCCTGGCTGCTCTCAACCACTCTGACCCCAGCCTGTAGCACTGCATGGGGTTGTTGTGGCCAATGTGCAGAACCTGGCACTTGGATGTGTGCAATCCCATGCCCTTGGCCTCTGCCCATCTGTCCAGCCTGGCAAGGTCCCCCTGCAGAGCTCTCCTACCCTCTATCAACTCCTGCCCCCAGCTTGGTGTCCTCTGCAAATTTACTGATGATGGAGTCAATCCCCTCACCCAGATCATCAATAAAGGTATTGAATAGGATGGGGCCCAGCACTGATCCCTGGGGACACCACTAGTGCCTGGCTGCCAGCTGGCTGTGGCACCATTCACCACCACTCTCTGGGCTTGGTCCTCCAGCCAGTTCCTAACCCAGCACAGAGTAGTTGACCTTTGGATGTGCCTTCCAACCCAGACCATTCTATGATTATGTGAGTCTATGATCCTGTGATTCTAAGGTTCTATGACTATTGTTTCAACATTGAGACATTTGTCTGGTCTCTCTAACTATCTTCTTGTAACTCAGCAGCATGCCCAAACCAAGCTTTGAGAAATGAGTGAGAAGTCATCATCTCAGCTCTTGTACTCAGCTCTGGTGAGGCCACACCTTGGGTGTTGTGTCCAGTATTGGGCACCTCAGTACAAGAGAGATGTGGGGGTGCTGGAGCCAGGGCAGAGGAGGGCAAGGAAGCTGGGAAGGGCCTGGAGAATAAATCTGATGAAGAGCAACTGAAGGAGCTGGGGATGGTTAGTTTGGAAAAGAGAAGGCTGAGGAGAGACCTCAGTGCTCTCTACAACTACCTGAAAACACATTGTGGAGAGGCTGCTGCTGGTCTCTTCTCACAGGTAATTAGTGACAGAAGAAGAGGGAATGGCCTCAAGCTGCCACTGGGTAGGTTTAGAATGGACATTAGGATGAACTTTTTCCCAGCAAGAGTGGTCCAGGTTTGGAATGTGCTGCCCAGGAAGGTGGGTGAGTCACCAAACCTGGCTGTGTTTCAAGGTGGTTTGGCTGCGGTGCTTGGGGCCATGGTTTAGGGGTGAGCTTTGTAGATCAGGGTTCTGGGTTGGACTTGGTGATCCTGAGGCTCTTTTCCAACCTGAATGTTTCTGTGATTCTGTGGTCTTTCTCACTTTCTTTTCAAGCTGCACTTTCATTCTCTCCTCCTGATCGTGATGACTAGAAACTCACTTCTACAACAATTAGGAGAAGAGATGAATCTTGAATGATTGGCATCATGAATCATAGACAGTTCAGAACTCCAGGAGCTGAAACTTGGGGACTGGATTCATCTTGCCTGTCATCAGCAGTTGAAAGTTAGGCAAACAGTTCAGCTTCTCAGCAGAGTTCCTTCCAGAACTAGTGTGTGTGAGGGATCAAATTTGGATGAAGTTGCTTAGCAACTCCAATTTCCTTCAAATATCTTAGACAGCTATCTTAAAATGGGATGATTCTTCCTCTGGAGACCTCTTTCTCCTTCCACTGAGTGTAGATGAATTAGCTTAAAGGGGTTTCTTAACTTCTGGACCAGTTCAATAGGTGAACATAATTCCATCTCAAGATGTCTTAGCCTGGAGAAGAGGAGGCTCAGGGGAGACCTTCTTGCTCTTTACAACTCCCTGAAGGGAGGTTGTAGCCAGGTGGGGGTTGGTCTCTTCTCCCAGACAACCAGCAATACAACAAGAGGACACAGTCTCAAGCTGTGCCAGGGGAGGTTTAGGCTGGAGGTTAAGAAGAAATTCTACACAGAGAGAGATTTGCCTTTGGAATGTGCTGCCCAGGGAGGTGGTGGAGTCACCATCATTGGAGCTGTTTAGGAGGAGGCTTGATAGGGTGCTTGGTTGCATGGCTTAGTTGATTAGGTGGTGTTGGATAATAGGTTGGACATGATGATCTTGAAGGTCTCTTCCAACCTGGTCTATTCTATTCTATTCTATTCTATTCTATTCTATTCTATTCTATTCTATTCTATTCTATTCTATTCTATTCTATGCTATTCTATTCTATGCTATTCCATTCCATTCCATTCCATTCCATTCCATTCCATTCCATTCCATTCCATTCCATTCCATTCCATTCTATTCTATTCTATCCCATTCTATCCCATCCTATCCTATCCAATTACAACACAATTACAGATTTTGGTTGCACTCCAAGGGCTGTAGAGGAGGGAACTTGAGTACCACCACACAGAAGGTAAAGAAGTTCCTTCAAATAACCTTCTGTAACCAGAGCAGAGATTTATCCAGCTGGTGGAGAAGAACAATGGCACCTGCTGTGAAGACGATGCATTGTTTTGCAGCCATGAGCAGGGAGCAACATGAGAAAGGGCTGGGAACATGCTACAAAGATAAGATCCCCAGTAATAGACTTCTTTCATGCCTGTATATTTAACACAAATGAGAAAGGATGGAAGTTAATTTATTCAGTTTTGGAATCATTGTTTACCTTTGGCATAGCAAGGCACACACACAAAAGAGCTTCATCTAACAGAGCTTGCTTGCTTTGTTTTCCTTTTTTACCCCCAGAAACCTCTTTCTTCTGCTACTTTCTTTCCTCTAAGCCAGCTTCTTTTTGAATGTTAGAGGAAAACAGCTCTCCTCCCATGATTTTTTTTTCCAAGTAACTCCTCACAACTGTCATGTGTCACATTGCAAGCGAGGCATTTAGGCATCAAGCTCATGAAGCAATCTAGCTGAAGGGTTAGCGCTTCATCTTCCTACATTTTTTTGAATCATTAAGTCATTTGGCTTGGAAAAGACTTTTAAGATCACAGAATCACCAAGGTTGGAAGAGGCCTCAAAGATCATCGAGTCCAACCTGCTGCCACAGACCTCATGACTAAACCATGGCACCAAGTGCCATGTCCAACCCCTCCCTCTTGAACACCTCCAGGGATGGTGATGCCACCACCTCATAAAGTCCAACCACTATCTAGCTATGAGTCTGTTATTAAGCCATTAGCACCACATCTATGCACCCTGCAAAAGCCTTCAGGAATGGTAGCTCAGTCACCTCCCTGGGGAGCCCCTGAGGACAGACTGAGGGAGTTGGGGCTCTTCAGTTTGGAGAAGAGAAGGCTCCAAGGAGACTTAATTGTGACCTTCCAGAATCTGAAGGGAGCTGCAAGAAAGCTGGGAAGGGACTTTTGAGGGTGTCAGGGAGTGACAGGACATGGGGGAATGGAAAAAAATAACTAGAAATGGGTAGATTCAGATTGGATGTTAGGAAGAAGTTTTAACCATGAGGGTGGTGAGAGCCTGGCACAGGTTGCCCAGGGAGGTGGTGGTAGCCTCATGCCTGGAGGTTTTGAAGGCCAGGCTGGATGTGTCTCTGAGCAACCTGCTGTAGTGTGAGGTGTCCTTGCCCATGGCAGTGGTGTTGGAACTGGCTGATCCTTGAGGTACCTTCCAACCCTGACAATTCTATGATTCTATTTCAGTCTTTGAGAACCTTTTCCATGAAGCAGTTTCTTCTAATATCTAATCTTAACCTACCCTAGCACAAGTTGAGGACATTTCCTCTAATTCTATCACGTGATATTAGGGAGAAGAGACCAGCAGCCACCTCACTACAACCTCCTATCAGGAATCTGTAGAGAGCAATGAGGTCTTCCCTCAGCCTCCTCTTCTCCAGACTAAACAACCCCAGTTCCCTCAGCTGCTCCTCAGAAGAGCTGCTCTCCCTTCACCAGCTCTGTTACCCTTCTCTGGACCTGCTCCAGCAATTCAATGTCCTTCTTGTAGTGCGAAGCTCAAAACTGAGCACAGTCTTCTATGTGTGGCCTCACCAGTGCTGAGTACAGGGCAGGATTTCTTCCCTACTCCTGCCGGCCACAGTGCTCCTGATGCAGGCCAGGATGCTGTTGGCCTTCTTGGCCACCTGGGCACACAGCTCTCTGCTGGACTCTCTCCTTCAGATCCCCTTCTATCTTGAATTGGGAAACTCCAAACTGGACACAGTATTCCAGGTGTGGCTGCACCAGGGCAAAGCAGAGGGGTTGAAGATGCTCCCCAGCCCTGCTGACCACACTTTTCTTGCTGCACCCCAAGATCCTATTGGCTCTCTTGGCCACAAGGGCACATTGCTGTCCCATGCAGAACTTGCTGTCCACCAGCACTCCAAGGTCTTTCTCGGTGGAGCTGCTTTCCAGCAGGGCAGCTCCTAACCTGCATTGCTGCCTGCTATTATTCTTCCCCAGATGCAGGACCTTGCACTTGTCCTCATTGAACTCCATGAGGTTTGCCTGCACCCCTCTCTCACACCTGTCAGGTGTGGTTGGATGGCTGCACAGCCTGACAGGTGTCAGCCAACCCCTCCTGTTTGGTATCATCAGTGAGCTTGCTGAGGGTACTCTCAATATATCTTCCATCTAGTATTTGTTGATTTTGTTTAAATACACTGCACTCTCTTGTTTTTGCAGGCAACAAATTATGTTTCCATGATCCCCTTGGCAAATTGATTGAAAATGAATACAGTTGACTTGTTTTTTTCTCCGTGGTTACATCAGTTATTATGTGCTTTCAAATTCATTACCAGCATTGAACTGATGAAGTGCCAAGAAGACATTAAATTCTTGCTCCTGTAAAATCTGGCCTGGTGGTTTAAAGCTTCAGTTCCAGAAATAAAACAGACAACCAAACAAATAAACAACAAACCAAAACTAACCCAGATTGATCTCATTTTGATAGTTCAAAAGAGACTTATCTGCAGACTCCTTTCCTTAGCTTTCTCAGATGGTAGATGCAGAGAAACCTTGCCAGGCTGGACAGATGGGCAGAGTCCAAGGGCAGGAGATTTAACACATCTAAGTGCTGGGTTCTACACATTGGCCACAACAACCCCAGGCAGGGCTACAGGCTGGGGAAACAGTAGCTAGAGAACAGCCAGGCAGAAAGGGACCTGGGGGTACTGGTTGACAGTAGGTTGAATGTGAGCCAGCAGTGTGCCAAGGTGGCCAAGAAGTTCAATGGCATCCTGACCTGCATGAGGAATAGTGTGGCCAGCAGGAGCAGGGAGGTCATTCTGCCCTGGACTCAGCACTGGTTGGCCACACCTTGAGTCCTGTGTCTGGTTCTGGGCCACTCAGTTTAGGAAAGATGTTGAGATGCTGGAAGGTGTCCAGAGAAGGGCAACAAAGCTGGGGAGGGGTCTGGAGCACAGCCCTGTGAGGAGAGGCTGAGGGAGCTGGGGTTGCTTAGCCTGGAGAAGAGGAGGCCCAGGGGACACCTTATTGCCATCTAAAACTACCTGCAGGGAGGTTGTAGACAGGTGGAGGTTGGTCTCTTCTCACAGGCACCCAGCACCAGAACAAGAGGACACAGTCTCAAGCTGTGCCAGGGGAGGTTTAGGCTAGAGGTGAGGAATAAATTCTTCATAGAAAGAGAGATCTGCCATTAGAATGTTCTGCCCAGGGAGGTGGTGGAGTCATCATCATTGAAATTGTTCAAAAGGAGACTGGATGAGGCCCTTGGTGCCATGGCTGAGTTGTTTAGCTGGTGTTGGGTGGTAGGTTGGACTTGGTGATCTTGAAGGTCTTTTCCAACCTGGTTAATTCTGTGTTCTGCATTCTGTATTCTATTTTTTTCTTTATTTCCCTTCTTCCCCTTCCCACGTCCACATCTTCCCTCCTCTCATGGCTTTTTTTGGGCACTTGAAGCCACACACAAAAATGTGATTCTCCTTCAGGCAAGACAGAGTGGTTGTTCCTTGCATAATTGTCCCAGAGAGGTTCAAAAGTGGGAGAGGAACAGATTTCTTCACAGAATCACAGAATTGTCAGGGTTGGAATGGACCTCAAGGATCATCCAGTTCCAACCCCCCTGCCATGGACAGGGGCTCCTCACACAAGATCAGGTTGCTCAGAGACACATCCAGCGTGGCCTTCAAAACGTTCAGGGATGAGGCTTCCACCACCTCCCTGGGCAACCTGTGCCAGTGAAGAACTTCTTCCTACTGTCTAATCTAAATCTCCCCTCCTCTAGCTTGTGCTCTCTCTCTCTCAAAGCCTTACCCTCTGTGTATCAAGAGGGGCAGCCAAAATCTAGTGCTTGTCAGGTCTGATTTGGTAGTGTGACAACCTTTCAAAGTCATGCACTTTGTCATATGCTTGAAAAAAAATACAAAGCATTCAAAGTCACAGAAGGAGAGAAGAAAGAGAAAAGCTGGGAAGGAAGTTAATAGCATTCTTTTGAAATGATTGATTAAATGGAAATACAGATGTGTTTAGAACTACTTCTTTCTTTTTTTTTTCCCAGCTGGTGCTAGTTATTTGATCCAGGTTCTTCATATTTCAGCATCTTAGAGGCTGTGCTGAAAATGAAGAGAGCTGAAGCTGCACAACTGTTGGCTTTGTTCTTGTGAATCTCGGGAAGCTCTTCTCATTTATGCTCTTCTGGATTATTCCACTCTGCTCAGCTCTAGTCCTCTTTGGCATTACATAGAGTTTCTTGTTGGAGAAAGGTTAAATCCCCATTTAACACTTCTGACAATGGGGGAAAAAAACACCAGAAAACTCATTTGAGTGACTTCTTGAAGGGAACTTGCTACTGAACCCCAGATTATAGTTTCCTTGCAGACCCTAGGGCATCTGTGGGACCACAGATCTGCTGCAGCTCAGGCCTGCCTTGGCTTATCAGAAGCAGGCTGCAAAGACTGGATGGGGTGTTTGGTGCCATAATTTAGTTGATTAGATGTGTTGGATGATAGGTTGGACTCGATGATCTCGAAGATCTCTTCCAACTGGGTCTATTCTACTTCTATTTCTATTCTATTCTATTCTATTCTATTCTATTCTATTCTATTCTATTCTATTCTATTCTGTTCCGTTCCATTCCATTCCATTCCATTCCATTCCATATGCAAAGTTCCAGAAGGGGTATAAATAGAATCACAGAATGAATAAATTTGGAAGAGACCTTAAAGATCATCAAGTCCAACCTGTCACCCAAGACCTCATGACTACTAAACCATGGCACCAAGTGCCACGTCCAATCCCCTCTTGAACACCTCCAGGGATGGGGACTCCACCACTTCCCTGGGCTACATTTGGGGTTTCAACTCATCATAGAAATCCTGGAATTAATTGGTGGTTTTAAAACAATAAAACTCATAAAACCAATTCACTGTACTACAAAGGGAGAAGACAGACTCTGCTCAGTTGCTGCCTGTGATAGGACAAGGGGCAGTAGATAGAAACTACAGCACAGGAGGTTCCACCTCAACATGAAAAGGAACTTCTTCACTGGGAGGGTCACAGAGCACAGGAACAGGCTGCCCAGAGGGGGTTGTGGAGTCTCCTTCTCTGGAGACTCTCATGCCCTGTCTGTATGAGTTCCTGCACAACCTGCCCTAGATTCTGTGGTCCAGCTCTGGCAAAAGGGTTGGACTCAATGATCTCCAGAGGTCCCTTACAACCCCTGACATCCTGTGAGACTATGAACCTGCGAAGAGAAAAACTCAGTATCCTCTGTAGTATCTGTGGAAGAAATTCTTCCCCATGAGGGTGGTGAGAGCCTGGCACAGGTTGCCCAGGGAGGTGGTGGAAGCCTCATCCCTAGGGGTTTTTAGGGCCAGGCTGGACGTGGCTGTGAGCAACCTGCTGTAGTGTGAGGTGTCCCTGCCCATGGCAGGGGGGCTGGAACTGCATGAACCTTGAGGTCCCTTCCAACTCTAACAGTTCTATGATTCTATATCAAAGTCTCACTGTCAGATCATTTGCTGTTTGGATATAGGTGGAAAAAAAAACCTAGGGCTAAAAATAGATTATTCCTTTCCTCATCTGAAGTTTTATTTGCATTTAGTTTGGCCTAAACAAGTTAAGTGTAAACATGTCAAGAGAAGGGGGGAGAAAAAATAATGATGGGGAAGACTGATTGAACTCAGAATGATTTCACATGGCAGGCATCCCAACTGCGTGAACTAAGGAGATGTTCAGAATGCTAACGAAGATTTGGTGTGTAATCACTGCTTCCCATGGATGCTAGCAGGCAGGAAGGCAAAGAAAGGCAGATTGATAGAGGTTGAAAGAGAAGAGACCTGCTTCCAAAAAGCAGGCTTCATCAAACATCCAAAAATCAGGTACAGCTCGTGTGGCAAGCAAACCCAAATTCTCCCTTACCTGTTCGGTGCCCTGTCTGCTTTCCCACAGCTCTTTACACTGCCCACACTTTTTTTTTTGTCAGGAGGAGGGCTTTGGTTTCCTCCCCTCTGTGGAGTAACCTTCTGTGTGTTAGAACACAGCCTCAGCTTTCCCCTCCCCTCTCTCCCTGCTTGCTGTCACACCTACGCTTTTCCCTCTCTGCCCTACTTTTAATGTATATTCTGTTTCCAACATGGATCACCAAACCTTTTACCTCCACCATGCAACACCTTTTGCATTCAAGGTGTCTCTTGTTTGTGACTGCATAGTACAGTGCTAGGGTTGCTTAGCCTGGCAAAGAGTTGGCTCAGGGGAGACCTTATTGCTGTCTACAACTACCTAAAGGGAGGTTGTAGTCAGGTGGGGGTTAGTCTCTTCTGAGCAACCAGCACCAGAACAAGAGGACACAGTCTCAGGCTGTGCCAGGGGAAGTTTAGGCTGGATGTTAGGAAGAAATTCTTCCCAGAGAGAGAGATTGGCCACTGGAATCTGCTGCCCAGGGAGGTGGTGGAGTCAGCATCATTGGAAGTGTTTGAAAAGAGACTGGCTGAGGCACTTGGTGCCATGGTTGAGTTGATTAGATGGTGTTGGGTGATAGGTTGGACTTGGTGATCTCGAAGGTCTTTTCCAACTTGGTTAATTCAATTCAATTCAATTCAATTCAATTCAATTCAATTCAATTCAATTCAATTCATTTTTCAATTCAATTCAATTCCATTCAATTCAATTCAATTCTATTCTATTCTATTCTATTCTATTCTGTTCTGTTCTGTTCTATTCTTGGTGCTATGGTTGAGTTGCTTAGATGGTGTTGGGTGATAGGTTGGACTCGATGATCTCAAAGGTCTCTTCCAACCTGGTTATTTCTATTCTATTCTATTCTATTCTGTTCTGTTCTATTCTATTCTCAACATTTCAATTTCTTTCCCCCCCCCTGTAGTAACTACTATGCCATATTTACAACATTAGAGAGCAGGCATTATGCTCTCTAGTATAAATCAAGTTGCTTGTTTGACTGCAAACCTGTAGCAGCTTGGCATCAACAGAAACAGAGCCGTTCCCATTTACCTGAGTGTCCTCTGCCTGACATTGGATAGATCCATGCTTGTCTTTAAAGCAGGAGCCAGGCTGCCAGCTGCCACTCAATAACACTTTCTAAAGCTCAAGGAAGTGTTGTGCAAAGATGCTTTGCACATCTCCCCACTTTAAGGGATTCCTCTGTATCTGGATGGTCTCCTACTATTGATTAGAGTAGCCACAATGTTCCCAAAAAGCAGCCAAAAATAAAGAAGATGATAAAAAAAGCCAATGTAGTGAAAAAGGAGAGACATTACTCATGCCATTATATCATCCAGATGTCTTCCACCTATGAAAATATCTTTTAGGATCCCCAAGACTGCGCTGGGACCACAGGACATCAAAGCTATGCACTTGTCTGTACCTTTGCCTTTTATTCTCCCATGTAGTCACCGAGGCAAAAATTATCCTAACTATTGCTTTCCCAGTAGCTCCACTGCTGAAGTGGACCAACTGGGGTGAGAATGCTGATTAAAGCTTGGCTTTGTGCATTTTAGCATGAGGCACTGTAATTGATTTGGTTCTGGGCTTGGATTTTGGGGGTTTGATTTTCAAAACGCTGGGGGAAATTCTGCACTCTGCTGCACATGCTCCAATACTGTTTTAATGGATGTGTGGCATTCTCAGAGAAGACCTCAGTTTGTTCAGGGCCCGATTTAGCTGCCACTGAAATAAATGGAAAGGCTCTGACTGATGTCTATACAAGTTGCATCATTCCCTTAATCATTTCAAATGGGATCTAATGGTGAAATGCTTCTCATTAGAAACTGATCTGTGAATATCATCCCACAGAGCTCATCAATGGGAGTGCTAAAGCAATAATAAAAGCATAAAGAAAAAGGACTCATTTCCTTAGGTTTCTCAGTTGGTGATTTGCTGTAAACACTCTTTTTTGTTACAGTCAAGTTCCTCTGCCAGCATAAACAGATTCCTCCCTTCACCCCAATTACTCAACTTACAGCTCTAATGATATTTCATAATTAGAAACTAACCTTGCAATCCATCTTTCTAAGAGGAGATTTTGGTGTTGTATTTATTATACCACAAGCCCAGAGAAGCACACTTTGCAGCATTTCCAGTTACTCTGTTGGGGTCCAAACTGATGAGAGCTGTCTTCAGGATTTGTTGGTACAGAAAGTGATTGCAGTGTACCGGTTCCTGGAAGTCCCCTTGGAGATGGTTATCTTTTGGCAGTGGCTGAAATAGTCCTAAGCAGCCAGAAACCCACAAAAATTGCACAAATAACAGATCCAAAGTCAGGACTCACAATGCTCTACTTCTCCCATTTTAATAAGTGACAACTTATGCTTCAGCTGAGGAGACTTAATTCAAGCAAACCACAATACTCTGTAATACTGAACATCTGGTGACAGTAGGGAGCAGTGATTACTTGTCCCCAAGCAGGCTCCACCAGAAAACACTAACATTCATTACTGGTGCTGGCAAAACCATCTATTTCTGTGGATGACCTGCACATTATCATCCCCAATTCCCAAGACATCCTTTGCAAGTCTGCATCATGTCCACTTCCAGCTACAGTGGCAAGCCCATCGCTGTCCGGAGTGGTTAAGTGCCAGTGGTGTCGTAAACCTGTTGAGTGCAGGGGGAAATCTCCCACCCCTTGCCTCCTTTCCACTTTAAATCATTCATCACTCTGTTGTTACAGGATCATTTGGCATTCTGCAATGAGTACGTGCTCACAGATGAGATTGTGTTGCTAGTGTAGGCAGACAGAGCAAATGCCTCTCCATCTAATGCTCAGGTTATGGGCTTGCATTTACCCTGCTTATTAACACCAAAAAAAGAGATCAAACTGAGCTCGTGGCATGAATCTCTGTATTTAAACCTCTGTTAATAAGAGGGTCCTTAAAACCCTCCTCTCTGAACCCTCCCACTGCATTCACTTGCAAATCACTGTTTAGCTGGTAAAGCTCTCATCCTATGCCCCCACCCCCCCTACCCCCCTCCAGCCCCAAACATTCGCATGTTGAGCGCTGCAGCTCTATTAGCAGCAACATCTCTCTCTGAGAGGGACGTTTCTTATTAAGCAGGGGCACTGAATGGAAACCAATCAGACAGAGAATCCTTTTGGCTACAGCTCCCTGCCTGCCTGACTTAAAAGTGATGCTGAGAGAGACGGAGCCTTAGTTAGACGCGAGTGCAGCGCTGGAGATACGGTACCAGGCAGAAGGAAGGCAGCAGGTAGAGGAGCAGCTGGACAGACAGAGCTAGGTTCACACTGCCAGGCACGGTGAGTAGATTAACTTTCATCAGCATCGAAATTGTTGACAGCAAAAGAGCAGATGCTCTCTTAAAAGGAGCCTAAGATGTAAATTAAAGATGCCTCACAGATACTTTTTGAGGGAGTGGGGAGGCAGGGTGGGCAGAGGACTTTGGGGAGATGCCTTTGCCGCAGCTCAGAAAGAAGACGATTGCACTGAATTGCTGAAATCTAAACTTCTCTTGCTGTAGGTATGACAACTGCTCGAGCATATGAGACAGCTTAGCAGTGTGTGTGCTGGTTGGCAGCGCTGTGAGGCATTTTCCAGTTCTTGCTGCTGCAATGTAGCAGTGGCAATATAGCTTAACTTTTGTGGCAGGGTCCTTTTCCACCTGTCCACGCAGAGAAGCTATTTCCCTTTGCTTTCTTCCACGTTTGGTTTCATTGAAAACATCTAATCAAAGCAAACCCAGCGAGAAAGGATGAAAAAGGAGGAAGTCTTTGCTACTAAGAAGAATGAAATCCCAATGCTTTTTTTTTCCCTTTTATTTGGAATAGCAAAATTAGGGTTTGGTTGGAGGGGGGGTTATCTGTGTTGGGGGAGGGGGGGTTGTTGCTGTGATTTGGTGTTGGTATTTGTTTGTTTGGTGTCTTTTGGTTTGGTTTTGTAATATTGTGTTACAGAGGGAAGTGGCAGCTAAGGGTTCAAAAAGACTGGGAGCTGAGGGAAATGTCCCTTTGGATATTTAGAGCAGTAAGTCAAAGTCATCAGGCTTAGAGTGTTTTCCACAAGTGCTACTACTAAACCACCTTATCAGCTTAATATGTATCATCACACACCAGCCCAGAAATCAAGGGAGAAAGTAGAAAAGGTCAAACTGAGCATTTGATTTTTTTTGGAGTAACAAGCAGAACCAAATTGCCCAGTGAGTGACATTTTGCTTTGCCTTTTCATGTGCAAGAAACATGCAGCCACATCCATCCTATTTCACTGCCCGAGCTTCAAACAGAGAATGATGCCTACGAACTAACCCAGAAAGCAATATCCCTTGCAGTTGTATGGCCATGTGCATGCAGTGGCCTCTTGGTTTCTCACAGGTTTAAATGGGAGGTCAGAAAAGAAGAATGGTGGTTTCTTGGGATAATTCCCATTTTCAGTAGACAGAATTTACAACCATTGTGTCCATCTTGCTCTAATCAAAGTGAGTGAGGGACAAAACTCATCTTTTACTTAAATCACAGCGAGGTTATGCTTCTTTGCTGAGCACTCCACTAGTTTCTCGTGGTAAGGACAAGTATGGATCAAATGGCAAGTGCAATGCTTGCAACAGTTTCACTAAGGAGATCAAAAAGCTTTGCCTAGAGTATTGGTGGCAATGGTAGCAGTTGCTGATGACTTATCTTTAGAAATGATTGTTTGCAAGTTAATTTCTGCACCTAAAATGCTGACTTCTGTTCCAAAAAGTGAGACTGGACTACTTAAACATTTAGAAATCCCCTGTTCTATGTACTTTAAAAAATCATGATTGATCATTACTCTATAGGAAAAAAACCCTGTGTTGGTTTTCTGTTTGTACTATGCCAATCTGATGGGTAAAATACATTGCCCTGTGATTGATCCTCCAGTAGGCAATAATATTAACTCAGGAAAGGATTAAAGGTGTTTAAAGCTGATGTGATGATCCTTGAGGTCTTTTCCAACCTTACTGAGTCTATGATTCAATGATTTGCTATTAGCCAAAATGGAAGACTTACACGAGGTCACACCATGCCTACACTTCTGTCTGTGAAAGAAATGAAATGGCTTTTAAGTTAGACAGATAAGATTCACTTTCAGCAGGGAAATATAACTGTGTGGCTACTAAATTAGTTGCTAAAGTAGTTGTATAGTCTTTTAAAACTGCAGAGAATGAAGTCACCGTCCCTGGAGGTGTTCAAAAAAGGATTGGACATAGCACTTGGAGCCATGGTTTAGCTGTCAGGAGGTGTTAGGTTGGACTTGATGATCTCTGAGGTCTTTTCCAACCTGGCTGATTCTGTGGTTCTATGATTTCAGCACTCAAAGTTTTTCACCTGAGCAGATTATTTCATTTCAGAAGCAATTTTGCAGGTGTTAGGAAAAAGTTATGTTGAATATGTAACCCCTGCATCTCACTTCATCAGTAAAGGCAGTTTGGAGATGCAGCTTGTAGAGGAAAGGTGGAGAGAAAGAGCTCTGCCTTATGCTTTGTACAGCTTCAGGTTTTCAGCATTTTCACACTTGTTGGCAGAGGTGCCCCCTGACCACTGGAGCAGCCAATGAGAATGATTTTATTCCCCAACTTCTCTGCCTAGCACAATGCAATGTCTTAAATCCTCTTGTTTAACTGCTCTGGTCCACAACGCTCCAGGAAAGGCAGCACAAGATGATCCTGACCTCTGCTTGTGCCCTGACATTAGGACATGATTTCTGAATGTGCACAACATGGGCTGCAGGGAATCCACTGGAAGGGAGCGTTGAGAAGCAGAGGTAGAAATGAACAGGGCTGACAGTTTCCTCCGTGGATGAATTTGTTCAGGAGATAAAATAAGGTAAACTTGATTCTCCTGTCAGCTGCCCAAAGCGTGATGCTGATGGGACACATGAGGGGAATAATCACTTCAGAATTTTCATTTATTGCAGGGTAGTGCACAGAGAACCTGTGATCTGTTTTCAGAGATAAAGAAGACCACAAAACTACTCTCCTTTTCTTCTTCCCCCTCCTCCCCCTTCTGTTTCCCAGTGTTGCAAACTGTTCTGGAGGTGCAGCGTGGTCTTACAGAAACCCAAAACTCAGTGAGCAACCACTGATCAAAAATCATCCCAATTCCTGCACAAACCTTGTGCTTACAGGAAAACTGGGCTATGCAGACCTGCATATAAAACAACACAAGTATAGGATAATAGATAGATAAATAGATAGGTAGATAGATAAATAGATAGGTAGATAGATAAATAGGTAGATAGATAAATAGGTAGGTAGATAGATAGATAGGTAGGTAGGTAGGTAGGTAGGTAAGTAGGTAGGTAGGTAGGTAGGTAGGTAGATAGATAGATAGACATAGTATTATATATATATATAAATATTAGACTATATAATATATATGAGAGATATATATATTGTATTATATGTTTCTTTCATGCACTCTGTGCTGTTTAACTTCAGAAGGCAACTGGAGCAACAGCCTAGAGAAAGAAGTGCATCTCCCACTCATGGTCTTACAGAAAAGCAAAACTCAGATAGCAATCACTGATCAAATATTGTCCCAATTCCTGCACAAACCTTGTGCTTGCAAGAAAACTGGGCTGTGTAGACCTGGATATAAGACAACACAGGTATAGGATAATAGGTAGATAGATAGATAAATAGGTAGGTAGGTAAGTAGGTAGATAGATAGATAGGTAGGTAGGTAGATAGATAGGTAGGTAGGAAGATAGATAGATAGATAGGTAGATAGGTAGGTAGGTAGGTAGAGAGATAGATAGATAGATAGATAGATAAATAGGTAGGTAGGTAGGTAGATAGATAGATAAATAGGTAGGTAGATAGATAGATAGATAGATAGGTAGGTAGGTAGATAGGTAAGTAGATAGATAGATAAATAGGTAGGTAGGTAGATAGGTAGATAGACAGGTAGATAGATAGATAGGTAGATAGATATAAAATAATATATATATAAATATTATACTATACAATATAATATCTATGAGAGATATATATTGTATCATATGTTTCTTTCATGCACTCTGTGCTGTTTAACTGCAGAAGGCAACTGGAGCAACAGCCTAGAGAAAGAAGTGCATCTCCCACTCGTGTCAAAATGCCTTCTTAATTTCTCAAGCTTGCAGCAGGTGTTGCATGCAAATGCTATCTGCAGAAGAACAAGTCTTGGGACATGAATATGGATGCCTGAGCGCAAGCTCACTGCATTCTGCACGTGAGTGAGTTTTTATGAAGAGTAATTTGTAGGAACACAGCCAACAAAATTTTTTTTTGCTAAAAGGAGGTGGGTGGAAAAGGAAAATAAAGCAAAAGGGAGGTGAACAGAAAAGAGGCTTTATCAAAGCAGTTAAGCATTGTTTTAACCACTTTTACCTTTGCTTTTAAAACAAAACAAATAAAAGGAAATGACTGAGTGGCAAAAGGCCATTTGCTGTCCTGACTTTCAGAGGCTGTGCATGATAAAAATACCCCAGTGACATCAAGGCCTACTTGCCAAGCATGACTGAACAGGAGAGGCATATACCTTGATTAGACCATACAGTGTGCTTGCAGTGCAGAAACCTGGTGAAACTGGGATTTGGTTACTTCAAGGAAAAAGTTGTTAGCAACTTCAGGAGCAAAAATAAGACATGCTGGGTGCATACTGCAGCTTCCAAGAAAGCTCTCAAATGATTCTGTTGCAGGAAGAAATAATTTTTTTAATGCCCAGCATAATGTAACTACAGAAAAGACAGGGAGGGAAGTTTGTTGTTTATCATCTTCATCCCCCAGTTCATGTGGCTCTGAGCAAGCTGATCTAGCCTGAGGTGTCCCTGCCCATCGCAGGGGGGTTGGAACTGGCTGATCCTTGAGGTCCCTTCCAACCCTAACAATTCTATGATCCCATGATTCAGTTCCAGAAAGATGACAAAAGGAGGTAGGTGACCTTGTCTTGGTACAAAAAGATTATCACACAGAGCTTTCGCTTGTTCTCAACTACAGAGTAACTCAGTGTCAGAACGGGCTAGAACAAGGCTTCTGCTTTACAGAATACAGAATTAACCAGGATGGAAAAGACCTTAGAGATCATCAAGTCAACACCATCTAATCAACTAAACCATGGCACCAAGTGTCTTATCCAGGATCTTCTAAAACACTTCCAATGATGGTGACTCCACCACCTCCCTGGGCAGCACATTCCAATGGCCAATCTCTCTTTCTGGGAACAATTTCTTCCTACCAGTTCTATGATTCAGTGTTTGGGGATGGAAACAAGAGGCCTTCCCATCACTTTAGGCAAACTACACAACTCTCAAAAAGAATTGAGCTCAATTTGCATATATGTAATGTTTCAATTGAAGGTAATCAATAAGGTAATCAATAATGTATAGAAGCCTATGAAACAATATAGAATAGAATAGAATAGAATAGAATAGAATAGAATAGAATAGAATAGAATAGAATAGAATAGAATAGACCAGGTTGGATGAGACCTTTGAGATCATCAAGTCCAACCTATCACCCAACACCATCTAAGCAACTCAACCACGGCAAATAGACTAGACTAGACTAGAATGGAATAGAATTGAATAAACCAAGTTGGAAAAGACCTTTGAGATCACCAAGTCCAACCTATCACCCAACACCATCTAATCAACTCAACCATGGCACCAAGCACCCCATCCAGTCTCTTCCTAAACACCTCCAGTGATGGTGACTCCATCACCTCCCTTGGCAGCCCATTCCAAAGGCCAGTCTCTCTTGCTGGGAAGAATTTCTTCCTCACCTCCAGCCTAAACCTCCTCTGGCACAGCTTGAGACAGTGTCCCCTTGTTCTGGTGCTGGTTGCCTGGGAGAAGAGACCAACCCCCACCTGGCTACAACCTCCCTTCAGGTAGCTGTAGACAGCAACAAGGTCTGCCCTGAGCTTCCTCTTCTCCTGGCTAAGCAACCCCAAGCTCCCTCAGCCTCTCCTCACAGGGCTTGTGCTCCAAACCCCTGCCCAGCTTTGTTGCCCTTCTCTGAACACACATACATAAACATCATTTTATTTTAGGCAGTACTTTCAGAATATTCTAATCAAAAGTGTTAGCAATCAGTGGTGCAGAATTTGTGACATTGTGTATTTTGGCACCTCTGAAGGCAAAAAGAATCGGGGAAAATCAATAAAACATCAAGTTGTACAAGAGTGCTCAATACAGGAAATTAAAAAAAGCATAATGAGCTGACATCCTGAGCTGAAGATCTCACCAAAAATGATTGTGCTTTATTTCCTCTGTATCCCTCATTCAATACTGGCTCCTGAGGCAGTGACAAGCAGATCAAATGGAAAAGGTGTGAGCCGGGGATGAGGGTGAAGCTAATCCCATTGCAGCTGTTTTGACAGAACAGAGTACAAATCAGAGAATCATAGAACCAGCCAGGTTGGAAAAGACCTCAGAGATAATCCAACCTATTGCCTAACACCTAACATATCCTCACAACTAAACCATGGCTCCAAGGGCCACATCCTATCATTTGTTTTTGAACAGGGACTCCACCACCTCCCTGGGCAGCACATTCCAATGGCCAGTCTCTCTTGCTGGGAAGAACTTTCTCCTCACCTCCAGCCTAAACTCCCCCTGGCACAGCTTGCAAATGAACACTTCGTAATTCATCAGTTGCAGGTCATATATGATGAGAAGGTATCAGTAAACTACTCATACCTGGATTTAACAAAACAAAATATCCCCTATTTATGAACAGAACTCTTTATACAGATACAGATTATATGGTCACAGGAGGACAGGCTGTTAGGGGCTGGAAGGGACCTCATCAAGTCAAAACCCCCTGCCAGAGCAAGACCACGGAATCACAATGAAGAAGTTCCTTCTCATGTTGGTCCTGCTCTGGTGGGGGGGGGAGTTGGATCCAAAGATCTCCAGAGATCCCTTCCAACGGCTAACATCCTGTGATCATGTAATATATCTCTATCTTTGTCTCTGTCTCTGTATCTCTATCTCCGTCTCTATCTCTATCTCTGATTCTGTTGTCATCTCTGTCTCTATTGTCTCTCTCTATAGTCTCTCTCTCTATATATATCTCTCTCTCCATCTCTCCCTCCATCTCTCCCTCTATGTCTCCCTCTATTTCTCTCTCTCTCTCTCTCTCTCTTTCTCTGTCTCTCTCTCTCTCTCTCTCAAATACTCCAACCCCCTGATCAATTTTGTGGCCCTCCTCTGGACCTGCTCCATCAAGTCCATGTCCTTCCTGTATTGAGGGCTCCAGACCTGGATGCTGCAATTCAGGTAAGGTCTTACCAGAGCAGAGTGAAACCAGGGGTTTGCAATATTGTAATAGCATTAGCAACACTTATATATCTATCTCCCAGGAGGTCAGGATATGCATATCTCACAGGATATACAGGTGTGTATATACATATATATGTGTCTATGCATAGATTTATGTGTATGTATTGGTTTGTATATCTACAGATATATACAGATATTAACCCCATTAAAAAATCATGGAAATGACAAGAGGAATGCTTTATCTATTTATTTGTTTAAATACTAGATTCAAATGGACCTTCTTAAGTCTGAAGGGCTGCTTTCTGGCTGGTTTGCCTCTTTACTTTCCTGTTTATCGCAATGCTCTAACACAGGGGAAGTTTAGGCTGGAGGTGAGGAGAAAGTTCTTCCCAGAAAGAGTAATTAGCCACTGGAATGTGCTGCCCAGGGAGGTGGTGGAGTCAGCATCCCTGGAGGTGTTCAAAAAAGGCTTGGATGTGGCCCTTGGAGCCATGGTTGAGTTGTCAGGAGGTGTTAGGTATTGGGTAATAGGTTGGACTTGGTGATATCTGAGGTCTTTTCCAGCCACATTGATTCTGTGATTCTGTCACCTCATCTGGAGTACTGTGTCCAGGCGTGGAGCCCTCAGTACAGGAAGGACATGGACCTGATGGAGAGGGTCCGGAGGAAGGCCACAAAAATGATCAGAGGCTTGGAGCACCTCTGCCACAAGGACAGGCTGAGGGAGCTGGGAGTGTTCAGTTTGGCGAAGAGAAGGCTAATAGCAGCCTTCTAATTACCTGAAGGGGGCTACAAGAAGGCTGGAGAGAGTGTTTGCAAAGGCCTGCAGTGATAGGACAAGGAGCAAAGGCTTCAAACTAGAGAAGAGCAAATTTAGATTAGATGTTAGGAACAATCTCTTTACTATGAGGGTGGTGGTGTACTGGAACAAATTGCCCAAGGGAGGTGGCTGGGACCCTGCTCCTGGAGATATTCAAGGTGAGGCTGGACAGGGCTCTGGGCAACCTGATCTAGTTGAGGCTGTCCCTGCTGATTGCAGAGGTGGTTGGACTGGATGAGGCTTGGAGGTCCCCTCCAACCCAGACCATTCTATGATTCTACTTGAGGCCCCATCCCTGGAGGTGCTTAAGATTGAGGCCCCATCCCAGGAGGTGTTTAAGAGCAGGCTGGATGAGGCTCTGGCCAGCGTGACCTAGTGTGAGGTGTCCCTGTCCATGACAGGGGGGTTGGAACTAGATGATCCTTGTGGTCCCTTCCAACCCTGACTGATTCTATGCTTCTACTTGAAATGCTATGTGAGTTATTAACCTTGATGCTACTACTGCTAAGCAAAGAACAGTATCTTCAGCATCATCCATGAGGAAGCTTTCTTCATGAAGCAAACTGCAGAGCCTAATTAATTTGCTTTAAAACACATTGTGTTTCTCTTCTTACTTCTATTTGCTTTAAAACACATTGTGTTTCTCTTCTTACTTTTATAGAAGAAACAAATATCTCTAGAAATCATATAAATGCACACAAAAAAATGGGTCTTGATTAAGAAGGAAGACATATATGACACAAAGGTAAAAACATTAGGAGCCACATCTAGCTCAGTTGTTGGTACTCCACCTGAAACACTTAACAAGGAATGAGGAGCCTAATTTTTTGGTAGCTTTCCACTTTTCAACCAGCCTGAGATCTCATTAGTAGTGAAATTTCCCTTTCCATTTGGGAAGCAAATGTAAGGATTTTTGCAGTTCTTGCAGGAAAGGGGGAAATATTTTCTCTGACATATCTGGTGTTGAGGTTGGGTTTTTTTTTGTGGTGTTGTTTTATTTTCACTCTGAGGAAAATACATATTATTTGTTTTTTTTATTAGATAGAATAATTATAAAACCACAGCATCAGCACTCATCTTTAGGCTGGGTAAGGGAAATGCACAAAAGCAATTTCACTGCCTTCAGTGGGATGTTGTGCTGCAAAATGTTAGCATTCTGAGTGAAGATTCCACAATGTGGCACAAGCACAAGCAACTCCCCTGACTAATAACTTAAACATCTGCAAGAATTTCCTTTTCAAATGAGTGTGTCTTCCTGATTTATGGGGTTTGGGGTTTCTTTGCTACTACACGAGGCTGGGGAAGGGTCTGGAGCACAAGCCTTATGAGGAGAGGCTGAGGGAGTGGGGGTTGCTTAGCCTGGAGAAGAGGAGGCTCAGGGGAGACTTTCTTGCTCTCTACAACAGTCTCAAGCTGTGCCAGGGGAAGTTTAGGCTGGAGGTGAGGACAAAGTTCTTCGCAGAGAGAGTTGTTAGCCATTGGAATGTGCTGCCCAGGGAGGTGGTGGAGTCACCATCCCTGGGGGTGTTCAAGAGGGGATTGGACGTGCCACTTGGTGCCACAGTTTCATTGTCAGGAGGTGTTGGGTGACAGGTTGGACTTGAGGATCTCCAACCTCATTGATTCCACAATTCCCTGATTCCCTGATTCCATGATTCCCTGATTCCATGATTCTATGACAGCAGTTAAATACAGGCTGCAGGCAAACAGAAATGCATATAGTTCAGATGGAAAGCTCATCCTGGTCTAGGAGAGCATTCTCATGGACTTCAGTTACAAAGGAGAGAATGCTGTCACAGTCATTAATAAACAGAGCAGAGGATCTGAGAGCTGCAGAGGCACAGCAAGGGCAGAATTTGCTGTGAAGCTGAGCATCAGCTTCTTCAGAAACACCTGAAGTGCCTGACCCATATCAGAGCCTGCACCACGCTCAATGGTTCTGCAATCAGGACTGGGTCTAAATGTTAAGAGTGTCTTCTTTCCAGCCTACTTGTACCCTTCCTTCTGCACAGGGCTTGGGGTGTGTGTGCAGAATCCACCTCATTTTCTGTGGTGCACATGTCAGCAAATTAGGAGAGAGATAATATTGCATGACAAAGCCCATGTGTGTGCAAGAGCTGGATAAAATCTTGCATGAGTGGTTGTTTTTAGGAGCTGCAACACATCCTGCACCTCAGTCGTTGGTATTCAAAGAAATAAGTGGAATAACTCCGTGTTCTGAGCAAGGTAAATGTCAGAGGAAACATTATTGCAAAATGCCAGCAAGTACTGATTTCTGATACATCAGAGGATGAAGACAGAGGAAAATCCAGGGAATGTAAAGAATCTTTCTACCCAGGCTGGGAAAGAAAGGGAAATGAAAGCTTGTTCAGCTACCAACTCGAGAGAGAAATGCAATTTAAGTGTAGCTTAAAGTGAGATAAATATAATACTGGGAACATATTGCTTATAAAAGTAATGAATCCTTTTTTTAGATAAACTGAAGGGGAAAAAAAAAAAAGAGTGATACTTGAGTACTGCATAATTAGAAAGAGAGATAAGCATTCAGCTCAGATTTTTAAACCATACACAGGGCTAAGAAATCCTTGGTATAATGAGAAAACAGCACCAAAATCAATCAGGTGTAGAGGCAAGGTGAAGAAGCCATTGCTTTAAGGAATGTATATATTCCTTAATTTAATTGTGTGTGTGTATATATATACACAATTAAATAAAGGATAATTATACATCCTTAAGAAGAAGATCATTATATATATCATTAAAGAAAATGCCAGGCTGCAAAGCCTTCCAGTGAGACTTGGACAAACTGAGAGCTGGGCACAGAGGAACCAAATGAGGTTCAACAGGGACAAGTGCAGAGTCCTTCAGCTGGGGTAGAAGAATAAGCTGCAGCAGTGCAGGCTGGGAGGTGATCTGCTGGAGAGCAGCACCACGGAGAGGGACCTGGGAGTCCTGATGGATAACAAGCTCTGCATGGGACAGCAATGTGCCCTGGTGGCCAGGAAGGCCAATGGGATCCTGGGGTGTGTTAAGAAGAGTGTGTCCAGCAGATCCAGGGAGGTTCTCCTTCCCATCTATTCTGCCCTGCTGAGGCCTCATCCTGAGTACTGCATTTAGGTTTGGGCTCCCCAGTTCAAGAGGGACAGGGATCTGCTGGAGAGGGTCCAGTGGAGGGCTACAAGAATGATTAGGGGACTGGAGCACTGCCTGGGGAGGAGAGGCTAAGAGCCCTGGGGCTGTTTGGTTTGGAAAAGGGAAGACTGAGAGGGGATTTAATAAATGCTTATCAATATCTGAGGGCTGGGGGTCAGGAGAGAAGGGTCAGGCTCTGCTCACTTGCTCCCTGGCATAGGACAAGGAACAATGGATGCAAGCTGCAGCACAGGAGGTTGCACCTCAACACAAGGGGGAACTTCTTTGCTGTAAGGGTCACAGACTGCTGGGTCAGGCTGCCCAGAGAGGTTGTGGAGTCTCCTCTGGAGACTTTCAAGGCCTGTCTGGATGTGTTCCTGTATGACCTGAGCTAGATTGTATGGTCCTGCTCTGGCAGGGGGGTTGGACTTGATCTCTTTGGGTCCCTTCCCACCGCTGACATCCTGTGATGATTAAAGACAGAAACACTAGATGACTAATGTCAGATAAGAAGTAGGAAAAGTATAGAAACAAAAAGCCAACCAAGCCCTAACTGTAAGCCACTGAAATAATCAGAATGCTATTTATTGACTCACATGATTTGGAAGAAAGTTCCAGAACTTTCTGCAAATATTAGAAGAGCAAAAATCACAGAACCACAGAAGTGCAAGAGTTGGAAGGGACCTCAAGGCTCATCTAGTTCTAACTCCTCTGCCCCTGCTGACTGCAGAGAGGATTGGACTGGATGAACTTTGGAGGTCCCTTCCAACCCAGAGCATTCTATGATTCTGTGATGCTATGAGTCTGTGATTCTCTGATGCTATAATTCTATGAGTCTATGATTCTAAGATCCTGTGATTCTACCTCAATTCTTATTAAGACCACAGATCATATTGCAGGCACAATTTGTGTTGAAAACAAATAGTAATGAAGCACTAATTATAGCTCCCTGCATGACAGAGGACTTGAGTGATCAAAACAAGACAATGCCCTGCAATTATGGACGCTTTTGCCTCAGTAGTGGAGCATTCAAAGTAAGCCTGGTGCTATGTGAGAAGCAAAAGATAATTGGAGAAAATGTGAACATATTTTCAAATGTCAACAAGGAAAAACTGAAAGCAAAAAAAATATGGCTGGAGTAAGCACTTTGGGGTTTTAATTGCCTTCACAAAGCTCACATCCAAATGAGGAAACTTCCACATCTAGCATATTTCTCTATGCATTCCCTTTTACAGCTTCAACACTTGCAGCAAGCTGGTGTTAACAAATGTATTTGCTGAGGTATTCATCGAGACCAAAAGGGAAAGCTAAAGCTCAAGGAAGAGGAATTAACCTCAGGCTCATAATTTCTTTTCTGATGACTTAATGGCAGCTGATAACATCTTTTGGTGTTTATATGAGCATATCTTTGTTCTTCATGATGACTTAATGGCAGGCTGGACAGATGGGCAGAGTCCAAGGGCATAACATTCAACACATCTAAGTGCTGGGTTCTACACGTTGGCCACAACAACCCCATGCAGTGCTACAGGCTGGGGTCAGAGTAGCTGAGAGCAGCCAGGAATAGAGGGACCTGGGAGTAGTGGTTGATAGTAGGCTGAACATGAGTCAGCAGTGTGCCCAGGTGGCCAAGAAGGCCAGTGGCATCCTGGCCTGCATCAGGAACAGTGTGGCCAGCAGGAGCAGGGAAGTCATTGTGCCCTGTGCTCAGCACTGGTTAAGCCACACCTTGAGTCCTGTGTCCAGTTCTGGGCTCCTCAGATTAGGAAAGATGTTGAGCTGCTGGAAGCTGTCCAGAGAAGGGCAACAAAGCTGGGGAGGGGTCTGGAGCACAGCCCTGTGAGGAGAGGCTGAGGGAGTTGGGGTTGCTTAGCCTGGAGGAGAGGAGGCACAAAGGAGACCCTTATTGCTCTCTATAACTCCCTGAAGGGAGGTTGTAGCCAGGTGGGGGCTGGTCTCTTCTCCCAGGCACCCAGCACCAGAACAAGAGGACACAGTCAGGGGAGGTTTAGTCTTGAGGTGAGGAGAAAGTTCTTCCCAGAAAGAGAGATTGGCCATTGGGATGTGCTGCCCAGGGAGGTGGTGGGTCACCATCCCTGGAGGTGTTTAGGAGGAGACTGGATGAGGCACTTGGTGCCATGGTTGAGTTGATGAGACGATGTTGGGTGATAGGTTGGACTTGATGATCTCAAAGGTCTGTTCCAACCTGTTTAATTCTATTCTATTCTATTCTATTCTATTCTATTCTATTCTATTCTATTCTATTCTATTCTACTCTACTCTATTCTATTCTATTCTATCCTATTCTATTCTATTTTTGGTGTTTATTTGACCATATTTCCTTTCATGATGACTTAATGGCAACTGACAACTTTTTTTTGGTATTTATTTGAGGAAATTAAGTTCTGTGCAAAACAATTTAGTTCATGATAACACAAGTGGGTCTGGGGGGGCTCCAGCTGGAAATGAAGATAAAGAGGTTCTTTTGTTTCTTTCTTTTCTTTATTATATAATGTGGTCTTCAATAATTAAAGTGGTTTCATTACTTTGTATTACTTACTGGAGCATACCATGTTGCCACAGAAGTGGTGAACTGGAAAGCCATTTTCATACTGTATCATAGTATCATAGTATCAGTCAGGGTTAGAAGGGACCACAAGGATCATCCAGTTCCAACCCCCCTGCCATGGGCAGGGACACCCCACACTAGATCAGGCTGGCCAGAGCCTCATCCAGCCTGGTCTGAAACACCTCTAGGAACGTGAAGCAGAACACCACCTGGAGATCCTTCTCTGGCAACTGAGGGAGGGCTCTCAGCCCTGTTCTTCATGCTGCTAGCAGCTGAACCTGCTGACCTTCAAGGTCTGGTCCACCCTAATCAGTTCTATGATTCTGTAGTTCCTCACTCAAGGAGCCAGAGGAGGTGAAGCAATGTAAAAGCTCATGAAACATCGATATCAACAATTGGAAAGCACTGATTTTAAAACACGCCAGCTGAAGAAGTTCTCCTCCTTGTACTCAGCTCTGGTGAGGCCACACCTTGAGTGTTGTGCCCAGTTTTGGGTACCTCAATACATGAGAGATGTGGAGGTGCTGGAGGCAGAGCAGAGGAGGGCAAGGAAGCTGGGAAGGGCCTGGAGAATAAATCTGATGAAGAGCAACTGAAGGATGGTTAGTTTGGAATAGAGGAGGCTGAAGGGAGACCTCATTACTCTACAGCTATCTGTAATGAGGTTGTGGAGAGGCTGGTGCTGGTCTCTTTTCACAGGTATTTAATGATAGAACAAGAGGGAATGGCCTCAAGCTACAGCAGGGTAGCTTTGGACTGGATATTAGGATGAACTTTTCCCCAGCAAGAGTGGTCAGTGATTGGAATGTGCTGCCCAGGGAGGTGGTTGAGTCACCATGCCTGGCTGTGTTTCAAGGTGGTTTGGCTGTGGTGTTTGGGGCTATGGTTTAGGGGTGATCCTTGCAGAGTAGTGTTCTGGGTTGGACTTGGTGATCCTGAGGCTCTTTTCCAACCTGAACATTTCTATGATTCTGTGAAGAACACCAAAAGCTCCAGCCTAAACCTACTCTCTCTCAGCTTCAAACCACTCCCCCTCATCCTGTCTTTAGACACCCTCATGAAAAGTCCCACTGCAGCCTTCCTGTAAGATTCCTTCATGTATTGGAAGGCAGCTCTAAGGTCTTCCCAGAGTCTTCTCCTCTCCAGACTGCACAACCCCAGGTCCCTCAGCCTGTCCTCAGAGCAGAGGTGCTTAAGTTGGAAGGGTGCTCAGACATCATCAACTTTAACCCGCTGCCAAGGGCAGGGATGCCTCTCAACTAGACTTGGTTGCTCAAGGCCTCATCAAATCCAGCCTTAAACACCCTCAGGGAGGAGACACCCACAACTTTTCTGGGCAACTTATTGCAGAGTCTCACCACCCTCATAGTGAAGAACTTCATAAGATCCAGGCTAATCCTACTCTCTCTCAGCTTCAAACCACTCCCCCTCATACTGCATTTAGACACTCTCATGAAAAGCCCCTCTGCAGCTTTCCTGTAAGCTCCCTTCATGTACTGGAAGGCAGCTCTGAGGTCCCCTCAGAGCCTTCTCTTCACCAGACTGCACAATCCCAGGTCCCTCAGCCTGTGCTCATAGCAGAGGTACTCCAGCTTGCATCATTCTTAAGGCACTCCTCTGGACTCACTCCAACATTGTTTGCCCTTCTTATGATGGGGACAGCAGAAATGGATGCAGTATTTGAGGTGGTGTCTCAGCAGAGCAGAGGAAAGGGAAAGAATCACCTCTCCTGACAGTGCTTATTCCTGGATGTGCCTGTGAAGTTCCACACAAAGTAGCAGAAGCACTTAAAACACATGGAAACAGTTCTGCTGTTACACATATGGTCAAAATGCTGGGGCCAGAAAACTTTAGTAGATCCCAGAATAAATGAAAGGTAGCTTTATGCTTGGATCTGCTGGTCCTTAGGAGCTCTTTAGGCTGGATGTGAGGAAGAAATTCTTCCCAGAAAGAGAGATTGGCCATGGGAATATGCTGCCCAGGGAGCTGGAGTCACCATCACTGGAGGTGTTTAAGAAGAGGCTGGATGAAGCACTTGGTGCCATGGTTGAGTTGATTAGATGGTGTTGGGTGATAGGTTGGATCTGATGATCTTGAAGGTCTTTTCCAACCTGGTTAATGTTATTCTATTCTATTCTATTCTATTCTATTCTATTCTATTCTATTCTATTCTATTCTATTCTTCCATTCCATTCCATTTCAGCCTAGCCTAGCCTAGCCTAGCCTATTCTTTCCTTATATCCTATTCTTTCCTTATATCCTATCCTTTCCTTATATCCTATCCTATCCTATCCTATCCTATCCTATCCTATCCTATCCTATCCTATCCTATCCTATCCTATCCTTTCCTTATATTCTATCCTATCCTATTCTGTTGTCTGGCAAAAGTTAGATCTCTGTTTCTGAAACTCAGAAGCTGGAAGCAGTGATTCTAATGGACAGCCAAACTGCATCTGATAAATTCATGCTATGAATGCTCACATTTATGCACTTCTCTGAAGAGCACTTCCCCTTTCCTCCACCTTTTGTGCTCTCAAGGGCTCTCTTCTCATCTTCCTGTCCTCCTTGGTACACTTGCTCTGTCCCTTCCCTTTAGTTGCCTTCCTCTTTCCATGCTTACTCAGCATTCATTTTACTAAAAGCCAAGAGAGAAACTACAGTGTGTGTTTGGATTGGACAGGCTATGGTGCTTAATTTTAGTTGGGAACCAGAAAGGGAAAAACTATTAGCAGCAGCTGTTACAAAGCACATTCCATACAAGGTGCAACATAGATTTATGCACAAATTTCATATACAACTTCAGATATAGAACCATGGAATTGTTAGGGTTGGAAGGGACCTCAAGGATCATCTAGGTCCAACCCCACTGCCATGGGCAGGGAGACCTCACACTACAGCAGGTTGCTCACAGCCACATCCAGCCTGGCCTTCAAAACCTCCAGGAATGAGGCTTCCAGCACCTCCCTGGGCAACCTGTGCCAGGCTCTCACCACCCTCATGGGGAACAACTTCTTCCTGACATCCAATCTCAATCTACCCATTTCTAGTTGTGCTCCATTCCCCCTATCATTACCTGACACCCTAAAAACTCCCTCCCCAGCTCTCTTGTAGGCCCCATATGTAGGCTTGAATGAAAGTGGTTTCAACCACAGTATTTGTATTTGGACTTGCATCTCTTTCTCTGCTATCTTGCTTTCTGACAATTACACCACTACCAACTAATGAGACATGCTCACAGCCAAGAGAGCTTTTTGGGTAATGCAACAGGGAAATCAAACCTACACTTTAGTTCAAAATTACTAGAAAGGGATTAAACAACTCTCAGTGCTTCATATATGCCAGAACACAGCAAGTTCCACCTCGGTATCTGGAGATGTAAAGGGTGGGTGGCAAGAGGATGGAGCCAGGCTCTGCTTGGTGATGCCCAAGGACAGGACAAGGGGCAATGGGTGGAAGCTGAGGCATAGGAAGTTCCATGGAAACATGAGGAAAAAATGTTTCCCTGTGAGGGTGACAGAACACTGGAACAGGCTGCCCAGGGGGGTTGGGGACTCTCCTTCTCTGGAGACATTCAAAGCCTGCCTGCTTATAAATAGCTGAGGGCTGGGGGTCAGGAGGGAGGGGACAGGCTCTGCTCACTTGCTCCCTGGGATAGGACAAGGAGCAATGGATGGAAGCTGCAGCACAGGAGGTTCCACCTCAACACAAGGGGGAACTTCTTTCCTCTAAGGGTCACAGAGCCCTGGAGCAGGCTGCCCAGAGAGGCTGCAGAGTCTCCCTCTCTGGAGACATTCAAAGCCTGTCTGGATGTGTTCCTGTGTGATCCCTAGGTGATCCTGCTCTGCCAGGGGGGTTGGACTGGATGATCTTCTGAGGTCTCTTCCAACCCCTAACATTCTGTGATTCTCTTGTGCAAAAAATACCAGAATCCCCTCCTCCTCCCTGGGGTCTGCTGGACTCCCCATGTGCTATGCACAACTACCAGGAAGAAGCAAAGGGAATGCTCTAAAGAAATCCTGAAAGTAAAGCAAGTGTGACTGACCTCTCTGCACTTTTCTCTTCAACTCTTTCAAATACATTCTGCCCCCCCTGACCTTTCAGATAAAAAGGCAATCCAGTCCATGCTTTCCAGATGATGGGCAACACCATTGTGAGCGCTGAGCTCTCCAAGCAAAGATTTTATAGACCTGGATGCCTCATTGGTTATGAAGAGTGATTTAGGTTTTTTTGTGTCACACCCCCTTTTTGCAGAGAAAAATTGGCTTGGCTTGGAGAAAAGGAGACAAAGGGGTGACCTCATTCATGGTGATAAAGATGTGCAGGGTGAGTGCCCAGAGGATGGAGCCAGGCTCTGCTGGCTGATGCCCAAGGACAGCACAAGGGGCAGTGGTGGAAGCTGAGGCAGAGGAAGTTCCATGGTAATATGAGGGAAATTCTTTTCCTTGTGAGGGTGACAGAGCCCTGGAAGGGGCTGCCCAGGGGGGTTGTGGAGTCTCCCTCTCTGGAGATATTCAGGACCCACCTGGATGTGTTCCTGTGTGATCTGCTCTAGGTGACCCTGCTCTAGCAGGGGGGGTTGGACTGGATGAGCTTTCAATGTCCCTCACAGCCCCTAACATTGTGTGATTCTGTGAAGCAAGGTTAGCAAATAGCAAAAGCATGCTTCATTGATAGTTATATTTATAGTTTGGGCTTCTGGTGGGGTTTTGTGTTTGTTTAGTTGGTTTTGTTTCTGTCACTAAAGGTGGGAAATGTGTGCAGAGAGATTAACCTGTCTGCTCAGTACTGGTTAAAAAAAATAAGTGATGAAATCAAGAGTAAGATAAATAAATCCTTTTGTTGTTGTTGTTGCTGCTGTTGTTGATTTTTTGTTTGTTGTGTTTTAATGGCAGGATGTTTTCCTATTGTTTGTCTGGATTTTTCTTACTGTTTTTATATGTGATTCTATATTTACCATGAGGGTGGTGGAATTCTGGATCAGGTTGCCCAGGGAGGTGGTTGGGGCCCCATCCCTGGAGATATTCAAGGTGAGGCTCCACAAAGCTTTGAGCAACCTGATCTAGTTGAGGATGTCCCTGCTGACTGCAGGGGGGGGGTAGGACTAGATGACCTTCAGAGGTTCCTTCCAACCCAGAGCATTCTATGATGCTATGACTGTTTCAGCAAATTTGACTTTAATCCAGTAATTAAATTCACTGCCAATAAGATTATTAGCATGCACTATCTAGTTCTGAGAGGCTTTTTAGGGTGTCAGACAGTGATAGAACCAGGGGGAATGGGAAAACATTAGAAATAGGTAAATTGAGATTGGATGTCAGGAAGAAGTTGTTCCCCATGAGGGTGGTGAGAGCCTGGCACAGGTTGCCCAGGGAGGTGGTGGAAGCCTCATCCCTGGAAGTTTTCAAAGCCAGGCTGGATGTGGCTGTGAGCAACCTGCTGTAGTGTGAGGTGTCCCTGCCCATGGCAGTGGGGCTGGACCTAGCTGATCCTTGAGGTCCCTTCCAGCCCTAACAATTCTATAATGCTTATTCTTATAAAGCACACTCCTTAAACAAATAAATAAACCAAACTCAGACCAAACCTTATCTTTTTGTGCAATTTAAGGAAAAGGAATTAAAGGATACCTCCAGCTCCACTGTCTCATAGAGTAGAAGAATTTACTATAATGTTACAGCTCCCTCTTTTGGATAGCACATATCTGGTGTTCAACCACAAGAAAATTCATCATGTCCTCAACACCAACAAAACAGAACAGAAGCCTCTCTGTGTTGGTTTCTTTCCCCCCCAGATCCTGCTTCACAGTAATAATGCAGCCAATAAACCCAAGCTTTGTGGTTGTTGTTATTTTTTGTAAGTCATTATTATTACATTGCATACCTTTGCATTCCTCACCAGCAGCAATGCATTTCCCAGCTAGGACTGCAGCTGGGATGATTTTTTTTTCCAAGCTCTTTGAACATTCATCTCTCAAGTACCTAGAAAAAAAAAAACTGGGACATAAAATTCTCTCCTGGGTGCTCCTTATTTTAGCAGTGTTGTTAGTGCCAAATGAAGGAGAACAATAAACAGAAGATTGATGGGAGGCACTTAACCTAACTTAGTCTCTGGACAAGGGACCAAAAAAGGAGGAACAGTTTTTTTTCCCCCTACACTATTATTGCTTTGGTAGGAACTGTGAGTGAGAAATGAAATAAATGGTCATTTGTGTTGCTCCTTTCAAGTCTTCAGCATTAACTGTGACCTAGTTAAAAGCTCACAGGCTTCTGTGTGTAGACTTCAGGATATTCCTGAACATATCCTGGAGGAATTAAAAGAATCTTTTCTCTTGTTTTGGGTTTTCTTCACATTTTTTTCCTATTATATTTAGAATATTCTGTATTTACCATGAGGGCTGTAGAACACTGGGTCAGGTTCTCCCAGGAGGTGGTTGAAGCCCCATCCCTGAAGCCCACTACCTGGGGGTGGGTGACAGCCAGCTTACATGAGCCAGCAGTGTGTCCAGGTGGCCGAGAAGGCCAATGGCATCCTGGCCTGCATGAGGAATAGCGTGGCCAGAAGGAGCAGGGAGGTCATTCTGACCTGTGCTCAGCAGTGGTTAGACCACACCTTCAGTGCTGTGTCCAGTTCTGGGCTCCTCAATTTAGGAAAGATGTTGAGATGCTGGAAGGTGTCCAGAGAAGGGCAACAAAGCTGGGGAGGGGTCTGGAGCACAGCCCTGTGAGGAGAGGCTGAGGGAGCTGGGGTTGCTTAGTCTGGAGAAGAGGAGGCTCAGGGGAGACCTTCTTGCTCTCTACAACTCCCTGAAGGGAGGTTGTAGCCAGGTGGGGGTTGGTCTTTTCTCCCAGGCAAGCAGCACCAGAACAAGAGGTCACAGACTCAAGCTGCACCAAGGGAGGTTTAGGCTGGAGGTGAGGAGAAAGTTCTTCCCAGCAAGAGAGATTGGCCACTGGAATGTGGTGCCCAGGGAGGTGGTGGAGTCACCCTCCCTGGAGGTGTTCAAAAACGAACTGGATGAGGCACTTGGTGCCATGGTTTAGTTGTCAGGAGGTGTTAGGTGTTAGGTGATAGGTTGGACTTGATGATCTCTGAGCCCTTTTCCAACCTGGTTGATTCTATGCTTCTATGTTTCTATGCTTCTATGCTTCTATGATACTATGATTCTATGCTTCTATGATTCCATCATTCTATGATTCCATGATTCTATGATATCCAAGGTGAAAGTAGTTTTTAGCAGGGGGAAAAAAAATCCTTGCTGTAAAATCCAAGGTATTTTGTTAGATGGGAAATGTGAGGAAAGGGTAAAAAACTGCTAGAAGATATCAATCAGCACCAAAGAGTGAATCCTGACAGAGCCTAAACTTTTGTGGTTGAAGAATCTTTTTCCTTATGTAAGGCCAGCAGTCAAACAGAGCTGGCTTTATAGATATATTTCCATTTAATCCTGGACTTGGGTTTTACTTTGCCAAGTGTTGGAGGCATGCCACCACTCCCCTACCTTAATATCCAGGCAGAATTCCACACCACACAGCGGTGTGTCTCTTATGTCCCCATGTATGCTGCTGAGAGACAACTGGAAATTAAGGCTTTGGCAAAAAAAAAAGATAAAATCATGAAAAATTCAGTAGCACTATTCAATGACTTCAGCTGTCTCAGCTGGAAGAGGCTTTTTTCCCCCCTCCAAAATCCTTCCTATTGCTTCCTGGTCATCCTTATAGAAAATGTTGATAGGCAGGCACACATCATTTAATTGTTCTGCAAGCTCTTCTGCCTTTTTCACTTTCTATTACTAAAGATCAGTTCCCCAATATCCATAAAGATGTTGGGATACACAATTAAATACTTAGTGATATTTGTGTCATAAGATTGCTGTGTCCTGATGCCCATCTTAATTATTGCCATTGTAGAATGTTTTCACTTCCCAGGATCCAGGGCTGCAATAGGATAATTTCATTTGGCTGTGCTGGATAATTATTCTTTCAGTCCATCTATTAATAACTGCCACTTTGAAATGTTTGTTTGGGAATAACAAGATTAAGATGAAGGCATGCAAAGAAAGGCAACAAAGCTGGGGAGGGGTTTGGAGCACAAGCCCTGTGACAAGAGGCTGAGGGAGCTGAGGTTGCTTAGCACCCTCAGCCTCTCCTCACAGGGCTGTGCTCCAGACCTCTCCTCAGCTTTGTTGCCCTTCTCTGGACACATAGAAGCATAGAATAATAGAATCAACAAGGTTGGAAAAGACTTCAAAGATCATCAGGTCCAACCTGTCACCCAAGACCTCATGACTACTAGCCCATGGCACCAAGTGCCACATCCAGTCCCCTCTTGAACACCTCCAGGGACGGTGACTCCACCACCTCCCTGGGCAGCACATCCCAATGGCCAATCTCTCTTGCTGGGAAGAACTTTCTCCTCACCTCAAGCCTAAACTTAACCTGGCACAGCTTGAGACTGTGTCCTCTTGTTCTGGTGCTGGCTGTCTGGGAGAAGAGACCAGCCCCCACCTGGCTACAACCTCCCTTCAGGGAGTTGTAGAGAGCAAGAAGGTCTCCCCTGAGCCTCCTCTTCTCCAGTCTAAACAACCCCAGCTCCCTCAGCCTCTCCTCCTAGGGCTTGTGCTTGAGGCCTCTCCCCAGCCTCATTGCCCTTCTCTGGACACGTTCAAGAGTCTCAAGGTCCTTCTTAAACTGAGGAGCCCAGAACTGGACACAGTTGTCAAGCCACAATTGTCTTGACACTTGTTGCATAGAAGAAGAGATGGACCCTGACCTGTCTCCAGCCTCCTTTGGAGAAGTGTAGAGGGCCATGATGTTCCCCTCAGCTAACTCTCCTTTTCACTGTTCACCCCCTAAGCCATACTACTAAGGAGTGAAATCAACATATTGCTGCAATAATGCTTGCAGAAATCACACAGATAAAAATTGGGAGGAAATTCATTTGCAGGAAGTATACATTTATTTAATATAAAATACCTATTGCTGCATAAACCAAGAAGGGATAAAAATACTATAGAATAAAGAGGATGTGACTGACATTCACATCCCTATGTGCAGATTAACTAGGCACTTTCTTTTTATTTCCCCTCCCTGTTACATAATTGAGTTAATTTATTTTCTGTGAAGCTAGATATTTTATGACTTCTCTTAGCAGTGTGGAGCTACTTCTCCCAGCAGCAAGGAGCACAGTCACAGCTATGGTCCCTCATATAACCTTTTGCTTCATCTTGTAGCAATGCATGAAAGGCTGGACAGGTGGGCAGAGTCCAAGGGCATGAGGTTTAACACATCTAAGTGTTGGGTTTGGCACATTGGCCACACCAGCCCCATGCAGTGCTACAGGCTGGGGTCAGAGTGGCTGGAGAGCAGCCAGGCAGAGAGGGACCTGGGGGTAGTGGTTGATAGTAGGCTGAACATGAGCCTGCAGTGTGCCCAGGGGACCAAGAAGGCCAATGGCATCCTGGCCTGCATCAGGAATAGTGTGGCCAGCAGGAGCAAGGAAGTCATTCTGCCCTGTGCTCAGCACTGGTTAAGACACACCTTCAGTGCTGTGTCCAGTTCTGGGCTCCTCAGATTAGGAAAGATGTTGAGATGCTGGAAGGTGTCCAGAGAAGGGCAACAAAGCTGGGGAGGGGTTTGGAGCACAGCCCTGTGAGGAGAGGCTGAGGGAGCTGGGGTTGCTTAGCCTGCAGAAGAGGAGGCTCAGGGGAGATCTTCTTGCTCTCTCCAACTCCCTGAAGGGAGGTTGTAGCCAGGGGGGGCTTGGTCTCTTCTCCCAGGCACCCATCACCAGAACAAGAGGACACAGTCTCAAGCTGTGTCAGGGAAGGTTTAGGCTGGATGATAGGAAGAAATTCTTCCCAGCAAGAGAGATTGGCCATTGGAATGTGCTGCCCAGGGAGGTGGTGGAGTCAACATCACTGGAGGGGTTTAAGAAGAGACTGGATGGGGTGCTTGGTGGCATGGTTGAGTTGATTAGATGGTGTTGGGTGATAGGTTGGACTCAATCTCAAAGGTCTCTTCCAACCTGGTTAATCCTATTCTATTCTATTCTATTCTATTCTATTCTATTCTATTCTGGGGAAAAAAGACAGTGGGCTTTTGACTATTACTGGAGAAAGTTTTATAGCTTGATTTTAGGAATTGAAACAGGATGCCTAGAGAGGTTGTGGAGTCACTGTCCCTTGGAAGTGTTCAAGAAATGTGTGGACATGGCACTTGGGGACATGGTTTAATGGCTGTTGTCCGTGCTGGTTTTAGGTTGAAGGTTGAACTTGATCTTAAAGGTCTCTTCCAACTGAAACAATTCTCTGGTTCTATGATTATGCACTGTCATTTGGGGCAAATCACAGAATGTTAGAGGTTGGAAGGGACCTCCAGAGATCATCCAGTCCAATCCCCCTGTCAGGAGCAGCATCACCCAGGTAGTCCACAAAGGAATGCATCAAAATGGGTTTTGAAAGTCTTCAGAGAAGAAGACTCCACAACCTCTCTGGGCAGCCTGTTCCAGGGCTCCAGCACCCTCACTGTAAAGATGTTTCTCCTCCTGTTGAGGTGAAAACTTCTATGTTCAATTTTGTATCCATTGCTCCTTGTCTTATTACTGCACAGCACCCAAATGAGCTTGGCCCTCTCCACTTGACACCCACTCCTCAGATATTTATAGACACTGATGAGATCTCCTCTTCTCCAGACTAAACAGCCCCAGGGCTCTCAGCCTCTCTTCTCAGGGGAGATGCTCAAGTCCCCTAATCCTCCTTGTGGCTCTCCACAGGGCTCTCTCCAGCAGGTCCCTTTCTCTCTTGAATTGTGGAGCCCCAAACTGGACACAGTATTGCAGGTGTGGTCTGAGCAGGGCAGAGTAGAGGGGGGGAAGAACCTCCCCAGACATATCTAGGAGAAAAAAAAGGTAAAAAATGCTAGAGCAGATCACATAAAGCAAATGCTTTGTTGCATCAGCATTTTTTTCAGGCATATTTTCACTGCTTCACTCTGAAACTGCAGCTATAAATATACATGGTTATTGCCTTCCCTTCTTAACTGGGAATGAAAAAAGACAGGAAAATATAGGGGTTAATTCTGGAACCCTCTCTGAAGGGTACCCTGTGCCTGTTGGATTAATCCAAGTAAATTGCATGAAAATTTGTATGCTCTGGGAATTCAGATTGAGGTAGAGACCATGAAACTCTCAAGTCTGGCTCAGGTTTTCCTACAGGAAACATATCACAAGGCATCTGAAAGCTAACTGCTGTCATAAGAGAAAGAAACTAATCATTTCTGCCTCTGGTTGCAAGAAACAAAGGACACAAATTGTAAAAGAGTTGGTATCAGCAATTGCAGCTGCAGTCCCAGCATAGAATCATAGAATCCATAAGGCTGGAAAAGACCTCAAAGATCATCAAGTCCAACCTGTCACCCAAGACCTCATGACTAAGTAAACCATGGCTCCAAGTGCCAAATCCAATCCCTTTTAGAACACCTCCAGGAATGGTGACTCCACCACCTCCCTGGGCAGCACATTCCAATGGCCAATTCCTCTTTCAGTGAAGAACTTTCTCCTCACCTCCAGCCTAATCCTCCCCTGGAACAGCTTGAGTCAGTATCTTCTTGCTGTGGTGCTGGTTGCCTGGGAGAAGAGATGAACCCCCACCTGGCTACAACCTCCCTTCAGGGAGTTGTAGACAACGATAAAGTCTCCCCTGAGCCTCCTCTTCTCCAGGCTAAGCAACCCCAGCTCCCTCAGCCTCTCCTCATAGAGCATCAGAGCATGATCAAATGATTAAATGCACATGCAGATGACATAGTTCCCCATCTTCAGACTTGGTTTCAGATGGATCTGAAACCTTCTGAAGTTACCTGTCATAGAACCATAGAATTATTACGGTTGGAAGGGACCTCAAGGATCATCCAGTTCCAACCCCCCTGCCATGGGCAGGGACACCTCACACTAGATCAAGTTGCTCAGAGCCACATCCAGCCTGGTCTTAAAAACCTCCAGGGATGAGGCTTCCACCACCTCCCTGGACAACCTGTGACTGTCTTTCACCACACTCATGGGGAAGAACTTCTTCCTAACATGTAATGTAAATCTTCCCTCCTCTAGCTTAGATCCTTTCCCCCTGGTCCTATCACTCCCTGACACCCTCAAAAGTCCCTCCCCAGCTTTCTTGCAGCCCCCTTCAGAGACTGGAAGGCCACAATTAGGTCTCCTCAGAACCTTCTCTTCTCCAGACTGAGCAACCCCTACTCTCTCAACATTCTCCAGCCCTTCTCTGGCTGCATTGCAGCACTTCTCAATACTTAAGGATTTCAAGGTATCAAAATTGATGGCACCTTTCAAATAAAATTCAGTTCTAGCAGGGACAAGTCACAGGGACAAAGTCTGAGGGCCAGATTGGTGAAACTGTTGATTGTTATAAAGAACACAGTTCCTGGACATGTGACATTGCTGGGGAAAATGCAGTCTGATTTATGGAAAGGGAAGTAGTCCTTACTCACAGTCCCAGCTGAGCCTTCTGAAAGCTTTATCAAGCATATGGGTAGCTATGACCTCTTTGATAAGATCAAGTTGTGCTTCCAGCTGGTTTTTGACAGGGTCACTCACCAAAGACACTCAAGCAGCCATTAGCTAAAAGTGAAGATCCCTCTACGTACCAGTAATTGATTAAATGATAGGAACCAGCAGGAAGAAGGAAATAATGAGTTGAAATAATGTCTGTGGTACTGTTCCACTGGGATCTGTTCTAGGGCCAGAACTCTTCAGCACACTCTGCAATAAAACTGAAAACAGGTTTGAATACCAAGGTGAAAAACTTTGTAAGGGACAATGAAGCACAAGGAAGTTGTCCTCCTTTGAGCCACGAGCTGCCCAGGACAAAAGGACAGAAAGGGATTTTGCCCCCAAGGGAGTGGGCCAAAATAATGACTCACATAGAACTGGAAGTTAAATATGAATGCTATTTACAAGTAGATACAGAAATATATACAGGAGTGGGTGTCAAAGTGGAGGGGGACAATCTCCTTTCCGTGGTGCACACTAATAAGACAAGAAACAACAGGTACAAGCTTGAGCAAAGAAGATTTCACCTCAACATGAGGAGAAACTTCTTTACAGTGAGGATAATGGAGCACTCTGGAACAGGCTGCCTAGAGAGGTTGTGGAGTCTCCTTTAAAGGCTTTCCAAACCCACCTGGATGCATTTCTGTGTGGACTACCCTGAGTGATCCTGCTTTGGCAGGAAGGTTGGACTGGATGATCTCTTGAGGTCCCTTCCAACCTCTAATGTGGTCCCTCCCCAGCTTTTTTCTAGGCACCCTGCAGATGCTGGAAGACCACAAAAAGGTCTCATCAGAGCCTTCTCTTCTCCAGACTGAACAATCCCAACTCAGTCTGTCTTCACAGGGGTGCAGCTCCAGCCCTCTGATCATCCTCATAGCCCTTCTCTGGACATGCTCCAGCACTTCCAGATCCTTCCTGTAATAGGAGCTTCAGAACTGGACACAGTGCTCCAGGTGGGGTCTCACCAGAGCAGAGGGGGAGAATCACCTCCCTTGATCTGCTGGCTGTGCTTCTCTTGCTGCAGCCCAGGATGTGATTGGCTTTCTGGGCTGCAAGTGCACACTGGTGGCTCATATTGAGTTTCTCATCCACCAGCACCTCCAAGTCGTTTTCTTCAGGGCTGCTCTCAAGCCAGTACCTATATGGGTGCCTGCAATTGCCCTGACCCAGATGCAGGACCAGTATCTCCCTTATGATGGTTCAATAACCAGTTTGCTGTAGGTACACTTGTAGTCTATGCAATACAGTGAGTGAACACCAAAAGGATGGATGATGAAATGGCTATGAAATAATGTAAAGCCCAAGACGCAGTAAACCCCAGACTTTACTTTTGAATTCATGAAGTCTGATTGTTGCCATTGGAGATAATGAAGTCTGGTTGTTGCCATTGGGGATAACACCAAATGTAAGAGCAGATAGCAGGAAAACACGAGCCCAGAGCTTCAGAGTGGTCCAAAACAAAGTGAACAATGCCTGTTATCATGATGAAACTGTGGTGAACCAGATTAAGCTGCTGTCTACATATCCATGGAGATCCTGCAGCTTAAATGCCACAACAAATTTTGATCTTCAGTCTCAAAAGATGCAGCAAAGAAAAAAATAAAAGTGGGAAATAGATATTCAGAGGGGGGCTAGAGGTGCAATCAAAAGTAGAGCAGACCTTCTAGATAAGGAATGATTAAGCAGACAGTCCAGCATTTTTCATCTGGGAAAAGGGACAGCTAAAGCACAAGTTGATTTAAGTCTACACATTCATCAGTGGCAAAGAGAGTGAAGAGGGAATGAGTATTTACTGGGGCTTCCAGTGACAGGTGTCTAATGAACTTGTCAGTTGGAATGTTCAAAAACAAATGGAAAGAGTTGTTTCCTTGCACAAAACTGCTAAACTGTGAGTCTCCTTGAAGAAAGCCCTGGCTCCTAAAAGCTCATCTGGTTTCACAGCCCAGATGAAGAAAGTCATGGCAAAGAGAATCTGTTGGAGACTACTAGGTACCTGATGTTTGGAGATGGAGGAAACATGCAGCAGAACAATCATGATATGCTTCTCCATGCTCATACATTACCATGGCTGCCTGTTGAAGACTGAGCTCTCAGGATCCTAACTGAATAAGCAAGAGTTTATGCCAATTGTTTGGAACTTCTTCATGCTTTGCATTTGTCTTTTATTAATGAGATGAAAATGAAAAGCTTTTGTGGTTGGTTAGTTGGTTGAGGGGTGTCTTTTGTTCTTAAGAGATGCAGACCTGAAAATAAGGAGAGAAAAAAAGGAAAGTAATTGTACTTGATGTTTCTGAGATCAATATTATCCTTGGAAGTGGTAGAATCATCCCTTGTAGGTATTTAGGGCGGTTATTATGGAAACAAAGGCTGAAGCCTCAGCTGCATCAGGCTCCTTTCAAATTAACTGAGATAACAGATTGCAAAAAAATGTTATCTTCCATCTGCATTAATTCTGTGCACAAATCCCTGTGCCTGCAAGGGGCCTGCTCAGCTCTGAGGCTGAGACTTTTCTTGATTTTTCAGATCCTGTTGGAGACAGCAAAAGGGCATGAAGGGGACTGAGCTCTGATGAATGACAGCATTCATCAGCTGCTCAGTTCCTTCAGGAAGGAAGTAGCAACCACAGGCTGCAATTACCAGCCTGAATCTGCTAACTACCTTTAATTGGTCAGTAACTAAGTTTTTTCCAGTCCAGAGAAGTGAACATATATTCCTTTGCAGGAAGTCATTAAGTCTGATTTTCACAGTCTTTCTCTACAGGAAGAAAATTTCTAAAGACTCAGATGTCCATGAGCAAAAAGAGAAGAAAAGGAGGATGAGAGAGACTAATGGTTTAAAACACTTGAATCATAGAGTGGCTTAGGTTGGAAGGGTCCTTAGACATCATCTGCTGCAACCTTCCCGCCATGGGCAGGGAAGCCTCACAACTAGACTCAGCTGCTGAAGGCCTCATCCAACCTGGCCCTGAAGAGGTTCTTTATTCCAAGAAATTCTGGCTTGTGGTTCCAAGTCATGATAAAAGCTGTAGACTCAGAAGGTTTCTTAAGCTCTCGTCGTGGTACAAGCTATGCTCATGAGATATGAAGAGGTAGAAGGCACTTGCCATGGAATCTCAGACTGGATCATTAGGACCTAGCTAGACACAGTCTCAAGCGGCACCAGGGGAGGTTTAGGCTGGATGTTAGGAAGAAATTCTTCATAGAAAGAGTGAGTGGCCATTGGAATGGGATGCCTGAGGAGGTGGTGGAGTCACCATCACTGGAGGTGTTTAAGAAGAGACTGGATGAGGCCCCTTAAATTTTGGGGATCACTCAAAAGCTACTTCAACTCTTGTAGGAATAAGAATCACATACAGAGTGACAGAATTATTGAGGCTGGAATAGACCTCTGAGTCCATCAAGCCCAGCCTATGACCTAACACCACCACATCGACCAGACCATGGCACTAAGTGCCACATCCAATCTCTCCTTAAACACCTCCAGGGATGGTGACTCCACCACATCCCTGGGCAACATATTCCAATCTCTGATTCCCCTTTCCATCAGGAAGTGCTTCCTACTATCCAAGCTAAACCTTCCCTGGTGCAGCTTCAGGCCATGCCCTCTTGTCTTGCCATAAGGTGTATGTGAGAGGTGCCCAATCCACACCTTACCATAACTTCCATTTACCTTTTTTCATCCTCCCATGTTCAGCATGGGAGGTCAGACAAGATGCCTACTTGGCTGTATTCTTGTCATCTTTTCAATCTTGCACCCAACCCCTTCTTTACTAGTGAAGGGCCTGGTGAATAAATCTCATGAGGAGCAACTGAGGGTGGTGGGGCTGTTTAATTTGGAAAAGAGGAGGCTGAGGAGAGACCTCATTGCTCTCTATAACGACCTGAAAGGAGGTTGTGTAGAGGCTGCTGCTGGTCTCTTCTCACAGGTAATTAGTGATAGAACAAAAAGGAATGGCCTCAAGCTGCCACTGGAAAGGTTTAGACTGGACAGTAGTAAAAGAGTATTTCCTAGCAAGAGTGGTCAGGAATTAGAATGTGCTGCCCAGGGAGGAGGTGGACTCACCAAGCCTGGCTGTGTTTCAAGGTGCTTTGGATGTGGTGCTTGGGGATATGGTTTCGGGGTGACCCTCGTAGAGTAGTGCTCCGGATTGGACTTGGTGATGCTGAGGGTCTTTTCTATCCTGAATATTTTGTGATTCTATGTAGTAAGAGGGGAAAGGGAAGGGGAAAAAAAATCACTTAGAAAACTGAAAACAAGAGGAGCTTGCTTTTTGAAAGTCAGCCAGCAATCATCCATCCACAGTCTATATTCATGTTTGCAGAATGACTGCACTCAGAGAACATTCGCGTGCTGTAGTCAGAGGGAAGCATGTGTGTGCATACCTGGGCTATCTTTAATTAGTTATGGGAATAATAAAAGTGAACCTGCAGTGGCACAGTGCTAGGTTCTGCTAAAGTCTTGGTATGATCACCAGCATCAGGAGGTTTATAGCACAGCCTTTCGTTGCTGCAGCTCCGCCGCTCTTTGTGCTGGGGCTGGGCAGACGAAAGCTACATCCAGATATTTTGCTTTCAACAGGAGCACAGTCAAAGCCCATGCATGCAGCCTGTACAGGAGTCCTACTTCTTACAGGCTGTTAAAATAGATATAATTTTTAGTTTTAGAAGCTGTTTGCTTCATCCTGAGCATCAGTTGCATCTTTCCTATGTAAAGCTTGGTGACTGTGTCGTGAAGCACGCTGCTGCTGCTGCTGCTGCACTTAGCTCTGCTATTTTGGGCTCTACAAAAATTATGTGGGTTTCTTTGTTTTTCTTTTCCTTTTTTTTTTTTCCTTTTCTTCCCCCTTTTTCTTTGCTTTTAGAAGGGATTTTTTCTTTCATTGTTAACAAATGAAACAAAGTCCTGCAGGATGCATTATCTGCTCGCCGAAGGTTAGCCTGGCTCCGTGTCATGCTTGCGAGTGGCTGTGCTGCACTAATTAAAAACATTGCCATGGCAATTGCTATAGAAGCATTTAAATTGGCATAATTGCTGACAAATCCCTGCCATTGATCCCAGCAGGGCTTATTTCCCTCTACACCTGAAGAATCTAAATAGAATATTTTCCATTCAAAAGGACTTTCAAAGATATTTTCTTTCCATTCCTTTCCTTTCCATTTTTTCCCCCCACCCCAGCTGCTAATGTGCTCAGAAGAATAATGTTTTTCATACAGAAATAATTCATTTACCTGGAACTGCTGGAGGACTCTGATACCAGAGTCCTTACTGCAAAGAGAGACTGCAGTGGTACTTTGCTATTTGCTACCACCACAGATGCCTGGAACTGTAAAAATTAGATTAAGAAAAATCACAAACAAACAACAAACAAACAAAAAACCCAAACCCACTCAGCACTCTTTAGTCTACACCTTGAGTCCTGTGTCCAGTTCTGGGCCCATCAGTTTAGGAAGGGTGTTGAGATGCTGGAAGGTGTCCAGAGAAGGGCAATGAGGCTGGGGAGGGGTCTGGAGCACAGCCCTGGGAGGAGAGGCTGAGGGAGCTGGGGTTGCTTAGCCTGCAGAAGAGGAGGCTCAGGGGAGACCTTATTGCCGTCTACAACTCCCTGAAGGGAGGTTGTAGCCAGGTGGTGCTTGGTCTCTTCACCCAGGCAACCAGCACCAGAACAAGAGGACACAGTCTCAAGCTGAGCCAGGGCAGGTTTAAGATGGAGGTGAGGAAGAAATTCTTCCTAGAAAGAGAGATTGGCCATTGGAATGTGCTGCCCAGGGAGGTGGTGGAGTCACCAGCACTGGAGGTGTTTAACATAAGACTGGATGAGGTTCTTGGTGCCATGGTTTAGTTGATTGGATGGTGTTGGGTGATAGGTTGGAATTACAGTATCACTTTGATGATCACTTTGATGATGCTTTGATGATCTCAAAGGTCTCTTCCAACCTGGTTAATTCTATTCTATTCTATTCTATTCTATTCTATTCTATTCTATTCTATTCTATTCTATTCTATTCTATTCTATTCTATTCTATTCTATTCCATTCCATTCCACTCCATTCCATTCCATTCCATTCCATTCCATTCCATTCCATTCCAAATGTATTCTATTATATGAATGGTCTTAATTAGTCTAGGCAAATTAAGCAATATGAGAAGACTTGACGGGTTGCTTGGTGCCGTGGGTTAGTTGCTTGGGCGGTGTTGGATTGGTTGATGGGTTGGACGCGATGATCTTGAAGGTCTCTTCCAACCTGGTTTATTCTATGTATTCTATGTATTCTATGTAAATCAGGTTACTCAGAGCCCCATCATGCCTGACCTTGTGTGTCTCAAGGGATTTGTTTAGGGAGAGACTGGATGGGGTGGTCGGTACCATGGTTGAGTTGATTAGATGGTGTTGGGTGATAGGTTGGAACTGATGATCTCAAAGGTCTCTTCCAACTTGGTTAATTCTATTCTATTCTATTCTATTCTATTCTATTCTATTCTATTCTATTCTATTCTATTCTATTCCATTCCATTCCATTCCATTCCATTCCATTCCATTCCATTCCATCCTATTCTATTCTAGATCAGGTTGCTCAGAGCCCCATCATGCCTGACCTTGCATTTCTCAAGGGATGGGCCCTCCACAACCTCCCTGGACAGCCTTATTCCAGCGTTCCACCACCCCACATAGTAACAAACTTCCTCCTGATGTCTGGTCTAATTGTGTCCTGCTCTAGCTTAAAACCACTGCCCCTTGCTACTTGCCTTTGGAAATACTCAAATGAGAACCTGGATCCCTCTGACAAAAAAGCTGTGTTAAAAGCTTGATGTTTACACAGAAATAATTTCTTATAACAGACTCAGAGCATCTGTGCAGAGTGTACTGTGGTCCCTTGAACAGCTGCTCTTGCTTTTCCAGACTACACCAGAATCCTTTGTTTTGACATTAAAATACACCTTCTGAGTCTACAAAACACATCTCCTTCTCTGCTTGAACAGCTGAATACAGGGCATAATGCATAAAGCCAGTGACCACCTTGAAGTTATTTCCTAGAGTACAGTGCAGAGAGTAGTAGAAACATCTTATGCTAACGAGTCTGTGTTGTAGGGCAAGGGAAATCAAGAGTTAATTGGTATTACCATAAAAGAAAGTCCTGCAGAGGCTAGAGAGTCCCAGGGGGACAGGCAGCTCATCCCAGGATATTGTCATCTGTTATTCATCATAGAAGTGACTGGATGAGGCACTTGGTGTCATGGTTGAGTTGATTAGATGGTGTTGGGTGATAGGTTGGACCTGATGATCTCAAAGGTCTCTTGCAACCTGGTTAATTCTGTGTATTCTGTGTATTCCATTCCATTTTCCCATATCTCTCTATTTGAGGGAGTGTACAGCCAATTCTTTCTCTCTTCTCTCCATCTTGGGACACATATGATGTTATCTTTATGGTGTGTGGGGGAGAGGCTTTCTCCTGACCTTGGCTGGCAGCAAATTTCCAGCTACACCACAGGGAATGTTGAAGCCTGCAGTAAGCCTGGGTCTAGTGGGGGCAGCTTGGTTGCTCTTAGACCTGCTGAGGCTAAGTGGGGTGGAGGTTTCTGGAAGGCTCTGGAAGCTTTTGTCCTGCTAGGCACAGGTGAAGAACTGAGCCTAACTTGTGCATACCTTAATTTTACCTCAGTGCCTTTTGTATATATTTGTAAATAGAATTTCCATTTAAGCTTCCAATCCAGTGTGGAGCATTTCTATTGTATTCCTTGGGAAGGGGTAGAAGATCTTTTAGAATGGAGTAGAATAGAATAGAATAGAATAGAATAGAATAGAATAGAATAGAATAGAATAGAATAGAGTAGAGTAGAATAGAATAGAATAGAATAGAATAGAGTAGGGTAGGGTAGGGTAGGGTAGGGTAGGGTAGGGTAGGGTAGGGTAGGGTAGGGTAGGGTAGGGTAGGGTAGGGTAGGGTAGGGTAGGGTAGGGTAGAATAGAATAAAATAGAATAGAGCAGGTTGGAAAAGGCCTTTGAGATTCCATCAGTAGGGATGGAATTCTGCCCTATACTGGGCACTGAGGAGGCCTCACCTTGAGCACTGTGTGCAGCTCTGGGCCCCTCACTGCACAAAAGATCTTGAGGTGCTGGAGTGGGTGCAGAGGAGAGCAATGAGACTGGGGAAGTGACTGGTGGGGAAGTCTCATGAGGAGAGGCTGAGGGAGCTGGGGGTGTTCAGCCTGGAGGAGACTCAGGGGGGACTTTCTCACACTCTGCAACTACCTGATGGGAAGTTGTAGTCAGGTGGGGGTCAGGCTCTGCTCCCAGGCAACTTTTAACAAGACAAGAGGGCATGGCCTGAAGCTGTGCCAGGGGAGGCTTAGGTTGGATGTTAGGAAGCACTTCCTGAAGGAAAGGGGAATTAGAGACTGGAATGGACTGCCCAGGGAGGTAGTGGAGTCACCATCCCTGGAGGTGTTTAAGGAGAGATTGGATGTGGCACTCGGTGACACGGTCTGGTTGGTGTGGTGGTGTTAGGTCATAGGCTGGGCTGGATGATCTCAGAGGTCTATTCCAGCCTCAGTGATTGGAAACTACATTATTCTATCTTATACAAGGAATTAGAATAGTACAATTTAGCCATGGATAAAAGCTTGGCTGAGGGTTTTTTTTCCTCTTTTGATCTGTATCCAGTAACTATCAATCAGAAGGCAGGAGCATCCTGCACACGATGCTTTTTCCAGTTAATGTCAACATTTACTGGTCCCAAATGAGCCACAGGAGAGTTTCCCTTCATCCCTCTGCATGCAACAAGGACACAGTGAGCATGAAAAGGGAGAAAACAAGATTTGGAGCGTACCCACAGAATTCAAAGTGAATTCATCCCCAAATGCATGCCAAGATTTGGTACAGCCATGATTTTATGCAAATGGTTAATTTGCTTTGTGCTTTGATTCTTCAATTAAAACAAAGAACTAAAGGAATATATATATATATATATATATATATATATATATATATATATATATATATATGTATATATTTTCCCCTGCAGTACACCCAGGATCTTCTGCATCAATTTGACACCTATAAAATTGGTTTTTTTATTGTGGTTTGGAACATGAGGTTAGAAAGTGATAAATATTCCCAGCCTTCGCTTCTTCCTCAGCTAAAAGTCTGTTTGAAGTTACTAAAATGCTAAGGCTTTGATCCTCCTTCAGGATTGCTGGTTCAGAGCCTGAGACCATAGAGGAAAAGAAAAATCACCATTTTGAGGCAAGCTTCACACAAGGGCACAATTCCATCGATTGAATCATTAAGCTTTTCAGAGCTCAATTATCACAGGATCAGAGAACGCTTTGGGTTGGAAGGGACATTAAGGATCAGCTCCTTCCCACCCCTCTGCTACTGAGTGCTTTCAGTTGAACAGCTTCGGCTCTCAGCTGATGAACAATTATCATTAATACTGATTAATAATTGTCATTAAAAGTGTAAAATAAATATAACATTAATATATTAAATAGTAATAAATGTGTATAATAGACATAAATCACAGAATCACCAAGGTTGGAAGAGATCATCAAGTCCAACCTGTCACCACAGACCCCATGACTAGATCATGGCACCAAGTGCCACGTCCAATCCCCTCTTGAACACCTCCAGGGACGGTGACTCCACCACCTCCCTGGGCAGCTCAGATATTATATTGTAATATATTTAGCATATATAGTATAATATATTTATAATATACATTATATATATTATAAGTTATATATGTTATATATATTTTTGTATGTAATATATATGTATAATTTATTTCTATTATAATATTAATATGTAGTTACATACACTAAAGGAAGGAGGTTGACTTGCTGGAGTGTGTCCAGAGAAGGGCAACAAAGTTGGTGAGGGGCTTGGAACACAGCCCTGTGAGGAGAGACTGAGGGAGCTGGGGTTGCTTAGCCTGGAGAAGAGAAGGCTCAGGGGAGACCTTATTGCTCTCTACAATTCCCTGAAGGGAGGTTGTAGACAGGCAGAGGTTGGTCTCTTCTCCCAGACAACCAGCACCAGAACAAGAGGACAGTCTCAGGCTGTACCAGGGGAGGTTTAGGCTGGAGGTTAGGAGGAAGTTTTACACAGAGAGAGTGGTTGCCCATTGGAATGGGCTGCCTGAGGAGGTGGTTGAGTCACCATCACTGGAGGTGTTCAGGAGGACACTTGATAGGGTGCTTGGTTGCATGGTTTATTTGATTAGGTGGTGTTGGATGATAGGTTGGATGTGATGATCTTGAAGGTCTCTTCCAACCTGGTCTATTCTATTCTATTCTATTCTATTCTATTCTATTCTATTCTATTCTATTCTATTCTATTCTATTCTATTCTATTCTATTCTATTCTATTCTACTCTATTCTATTCTACACTATATATAAATTATATATATTAGAATTTCTATATACAAAGTATATATAAATATAATATATTATATAATATATCATATGAATATAAAAATAATAAATGCAAAACTAATTTTCCTTAAAAGAAGGCTGGGGAGAGACTTTTGAGGGTGTCAGGGAGTGATAAGACTAGGGGGAATGGAACAAAACTAGAAATGGATAGCTTCAGATTGGATGTTAGGAAGAAGTTGTTCCCCATGAGGCTGGTGAGAAACTGGCACAGGTTGCTCAGGGAGGTGGTGGAAGCCTCATGCCTGGAGGTTTTGAAGGCCAGGCTGGATGTGGCTGTGAGCAACCTGCTGTAGTGTGAGGTGTCCCTGCCCATGGCAGGGGGCTGGAACTGGCTGATCCTTGAGGTCCCTTCCAACCCTGACAATTCTATGGTTCTATGATTCTGGTCAAGTTGAGATCTGGGAGAAAGAAGTCTACTTGGTTTCCTTTCAAGACTTCAGACTGTCAGTATTCTAATATTTCTGAGGGTTCTGTTCTGGCTTCATACTTTGGCCACAGTTCAGTGGGATGAGATTCCCAAAGAATGTTTTGCTGCTGTATTTTTTCCCTGTGCTTTTTGTACCAGTTGATGGCTTAGCTTAGCTGAAGGTATCCTAAAGCAAAAGCAGATTTGACAGGAAAGCCAGGATCTGGCAAGGACTGGGAGAGCAGTTGTACTGCCAGATAAAGAGTAGGGGTTTAAAGATATTTAATCCTTGGGTTTGGGTAAATGCTGTTTACAAACTTCTGCAGAAAACATCAGTGCAGCTCTCAGGAAACTGAGCAGAGGAGGTTCTGCATGAACAGAACGAAAATCTTTTCCACTGTGAAGGTGACAGAGCTCTGGAACATGCTGCCCAAAGAAGTAGTGGAGTCTCTCATTCTCTGGAGACATTGAAAACCTGTCTGGGTGTGTTCCTGTGTGACCTACTCTATGTGATCCTGCTCCGGCAGGGGGGTTGATGAATGATCATCCAAGGTCCCTTCCAACCCCTAACATTCATAGAATCATAGAATGGTCCAGGCCGGAAGAGACTTCCAAAGGTCATCTATTCTGACCTCCCCACAGTCAGCAGGCAGAGCCTCAACTAAATCATGCTGCCCAGGGTCTTGTTGAGCCTTATTTTGAACATCTCCAGGGAAGGGACCTCAACCACTTCCCAGGCAAACCTTTTCCAGTGTTCCACCACCCTCATAGCAGAGAACTTATTGTGATATCCAATCTAAATCTGCCCTTATCTAGTTTGAAGCTACTGCCCCTTGTCCTATCACTACAGGCCTTTGTAAACAGTCTCTCTCCACCCTTCCTGTAGGCATTTTTCAGGTACTGGCAGGCTGCTATTAGGTCTCCTTGGAGCATTCTCTTCTCCAGTCTGAACACCCCCAGCTCCCTCAGTTTGTCCTCATAGCAGAGGTGCTCCAACCCCCTGATCATTTTTGTGGCTCTTCCCTGGACCCTCTCCATCAGGTCCATGTCCTTCCTGGATTGAGGGCTCCAGACCTGCACACAGCACTGCAGATGAGGCCTCATCAGAGGGGAGCAAAGTGGGAGAATCACCTCTCTGGCTCTGCTGGCAATGCTGCTTTGGATGCAGCCCAGGCTGTGATTTGCCTTCTGTGCTGCAAGCTCACACTGCCTGCTCGTGTCCAGATTCTCCTCCATCAGCACCCCCAAATCCTTTCCCACAGGGCTGCTTTCTAACACCTCATCCCCCAGCCTGTATTGATAGCGAGGATAAACATTCTGTGGTTCTGTGATTCTGTGATTTTATATCATGAAAATTCAAATTCATTTGCAAGAAGAAGAAGATTTTAAAAAATGCATATTCCAAATGCAAAATTCTGTCCCAAATGAATAGAATAGAATAGAATAGAATAGAATTAACCAGGTTGGAAAAGACCTTTGAGATCATCAAGTCCAACCTCTCACCCAACACCATCTAATCAACTCAACCATGGCACCAAGTACCCCATCAAGTCTCTTCCTAAACACCTCCAGCCTAAACCTCCCCTGGCACAGCTTGAGACTGTGTCCTCTTGTTCTGGTGCTGGCTGCCTGGGAGAAGAGACCAACCCCCTCCTGGCTACAACATCCCTTCAGAGAGTCGTAGAGAGAAGAAGGTCTCCCCTGAGCCTCCTCTTCTGCAGGCAAAGCAACCCCAGCTCCCTCAGCCTCTCCTCAGACCTCTCCCCAGCTTTGTTCCCCTTCTCTGGACACCTTCCAGCATCTCAACATCTTTCCTAACTTGAGTGGCCCAGAACCAGACACAGGACTCAAGGTGTGGCTTAAGCAGTGCTGAGCACAGGCCAGAATGACTTCCCTGCTCCATCTGGCTACATTGTTCCTGATGCAGGCCTTCTTGGCCACCTGGGCACACTGCTGGCTCATATTCAGCCTGCTGTCAATTAGTACCTCCAGGTCCTTGTCTGTTAACCCCAGTAGGATTCCTATGAATCAAAACTTATCTAACAAACACCTTTCCTTTCTTGCATAAGGCTTTTGTTGAAGGCATTAATAGCACACTGAGCCTCATCTTCTGAGTTCATCTGTGCAGAAAGAGAAGTGGATCCTCTGGACAGCTGGGGGCTAGCAAAGGGGAAGGAAGGGTTGTACTAATCATGAAGTAACAACAAAAAATCAGATTTGCAGACAATTCTGTGCAGATAATAAGAGCAGATAAAATCAGAGTGAGCTGGAAAAGGAGAGGGTGAAAGGTTTTTATTTTTGCTGGCAGCAAAGTTTTCAGATTAAGAAGTATTTTACTCAGGTTGTGTTTTAAATTGTCCATATACAGTGCAGGAGGATGAAACAGAAGAGAAAGGATATATTAACTTCACTCTCTGGGTTATGGTGATGCTTACATGCAATTTCCATGAGTTACTGCTGTGATCACTAAGCTGTTGGTATTCCTATTGCACTAAGACCTTGGCCTTCAGGAAACAGAATCCTTGCAATTTACTCCAATGCTTCTCTCCATCCCCCAGGTCCTTCACAGAAGAGGAATATAACATTTGAACCATTTGTTCTGGTGAATTATTAGAGGAGTGGAGGCTAACAGCACCTCTGTAAACAATGAGGACTCCCTGCTTCTCGTCAGTGTTGCTCTGGAGCTGTATATTCCATGCAGTTCACATGGTTCCAGCCCCCAAAAGGACTAACAAGCACTCACAAGGTGAAAGGGTGAGAGGGTTGTCGGAGCATGAGGGAAAAGCACTGCGCCGCACCAAGCGTGGCTGGATGTGGAATCAATTTTTCTTGCTGGAGGAGTACACAGGTCCAGACACTCAATATGTGGGCAAGGTAAGCCTTGTGTTTCAAGCATTCTTCACAGGTGATGCATCTGACACCCTGGGTATTTTCTCTCCTTCTCCATAACTGTTTTTCTTTTCATGCAGCTGTGGTACCAGATTCTGATTTCAGTAAGACAATGCATGTCATGGACCAGATCATAGAATCAGTCAAGGTTGGAAGGGACCACAAGGATCATCTAGTTCCAACCCCCCTGCCATGGGCAGGGACAGCCCACACGACATCAGGCTGCCCAGAGCCTCATCCAGCCTGGCCTTAAACACCTCCAGGGACGGGGCCTCAACCACCTCCCTGGACAACCCATTCCAGGGCTTCACCACTCTCATGGGGAAGAACTTCCTCCTCATGTCCAGCCTGAATCTCCCCACCTCCAGCTTCATTCCATTAATGAGATGAGATTCCAGATGAGGCTTCCCTGGTTGTTCAGTTATGGAAGAAATTAAGTAGGTTAGTGAAAGAATAAAGAAAAAAGAAGAAACTGTTCATAGAATCATAGAACTGTCAGGGTTGAAAGGGACCTCAAGGATCAGCCAGTCCCAACCCCCTGCCATGGGCAGGGATACCTCACACTCAAGCATGTTGCTCAAAGACACATCCAGCCTGGCCTTAAAGATATTGAGGTATGAAGCTTCTAGCACCTCCCTGGGCAACCTGTGCCAGTCTCTCACCACCCTCATGGGGAACAACTTCTTAACATCCAACCTGAATCTACCCATTGCTATTTTTGCTCTATCCCCCTAATCCACTACCCAACATCCTGAAAAGTCCCTCCCCAGCTTTCTTGGAGCCCCCTTCAGATACCAGAAGGCTACAATAAGGTCTCCTCAGAGCCTTCTCTTCTGCAGACTGAACAGTCCCAACGCTCTCAGTCTGTCTCCATAGGATAGTTCAGACTAATGTTTTCCAATGTCTTATTGTGTATTGGAGACTTGATAGGGTGCTTGGTGTCACAGTATCACAGTATAACTAAGGTTGGAAGAGACCTCGAGGATCATCGAGTCCAACCTGTCACCACAGACCTCATGACTAGACCATGGCACCAAGTGCCACATCCAATCCCCTCTTGAACACCTCCAGGGATGATGACTCCACCACCTCCCCGGGCAGCACATTCCAATGGTGAACGACTTGCTCAGTGAAGAACTTTCTCCTCACCTCGAGTCTAAACCTCCCCTGGCACAGCTTGAGACTGTGTCCCCTTGTTCTGGTGCAGGTTGCCTGGGAGAAGAGACCAACTCCTTCCTGGCTACAACCTCCTTTCAGGTAGTTGTAGAAGGCAATGAGGTCTCCCCTGAGCCTCCTCTTCTCCAGGCTAAACAACCCCAGCTCCCTCAGCCTCTCCTCACAGGGCTGTGCTCAAGACCCCTCCCCAGCCTTGTTGCCCTTCTCTGGACACGTTCAAGTGTCTCAATGTCCTTCTTAAACTGAGGGGCCCAGAACTGGACACAGGACTCAAGGTGTGGCCTAACCAATGCAGAGTATAGGGGCACAATGTCTTCCCTGCTCCTGCTGGCCACACTATTCCTAATGCTGGCCAGGCATGGTGCCATGGTTTAGTTGTTTAGGTGGGTTGGACTGGTTGATAGGTTGGACGTGATGATCTTGAAGGTATCTTCCAACCTGGTCTGGTCTATTCTATTCTATTCTATTCTATTCTATTCTATTCTATTCTATTCTATTCTTCTATTCTATGTTAGCACTGCACCAATTCCACAAACTATAGACAAGGGAACAGAGAAGTTATGATTCACCTCTCTTTACTAAAACAAAAGTCAAAGAAGCCAAACATAGTAACTCTGAACTCGGCTCTGACCTCCTTTTCCCAACACTACACCCAGGTAATTGTGCGTTCAGTGAAATTAGTTCTGTCTAGAAGTACAGGAAATGAGAGCAAATTATCCTGTTGCTAGATCTGCTTGGCAGCATGTAAAATAGAAAGGGTTCTTGTAGACAAAGGGAAGTTCAAACCAGAGGGAACTAACAGCTTAAAGAGATTTCTAAGTGAAAAAAAATAATAATAATTGCTTGGAAGTATTTTTTGAGTAAACTTGCAATAAAGGCATACAATAAGGCACACACTAATAGAGAGTGGCCTTGAGAGCAGCCCTGAAGAAAAGGACATGGGGGTGCTGATGGAGAAGCTCAACAGGAGCCAGCAGTGAGCACCCAGAAAGCCAACCATGTCCTGGGTTGCAGCAAGAGAAGCAGAGCCAGCAGGTCGAAACAGGGGATTCTCCCCCTCTCCTCCGCTCTGCTGAGACCTCTCCTGGAGTACTGCATCCAGTTCTGGAGCCCCTATTGCAGGAAGGATCTGGAGGTGCTGGAAGGTGTCCAGAGAATGGCTGTGAGGATGAGCAGAGGGCTGGAGCTGCTCTGCTCTGAAGACAGACTGAGAGAGCAGGGGCTGTTCAGTCTGGAGAAGCGAAGGCTCTGGGGAGACCTAATTGTGGCCTTCCAGTATCTGAAGGGGGCTGCAAGAAAGCTGGGGAGGGACTTTTTAGGGTGTCAGGGAGGGATAGAACTGGGGGGGATGGAACAAAACTAGAAATGGGTAGATTGAGATTGGATGTGAGGAAGAAGTTGTTCCCCATGAGGGTGGTGAGAGCCTGGCACAGGTTGCCCAGGGAGGTGGTGGAAGCCTCCTGCCTGGAGGTGTTTGCAGCCAGGCTGGAGGTGGCTGTGAGCAACCTGCTGTGGTGTGAGGTGTCCCTGCCCATGGCAGGGGGGTTGGAACTGGCTGAGCCTTGAGGTCCCTTCCAGCTCTAACAATTTTGTGATTCTTTGATCTCTATAGCTGTAGTAGTTCTACCTAGAGTCACAGAAATATTGTATCTTATTTATTTTATTTTATGTTATTTTTATCTTATTTTATCTTATTTTATTTTATTTTAGCTTGTTTTATGTTATTTTATTTTATGTTATTTTCATTTTATTTTATCTTATTTTATCTTATTTTATTTTATTTTATCTTATTTTATTTTATGTTATTTTCATTTTATTTTATCTTATTTTATCTTATTTTATTTTATTTTATCTTATTTTATTTTATGTTATTTTCATTTTATTTTATCTTATTTTATCTTATTTTATTTTATGTTAGTTTCATTTTATTTTATCTTATTTTATTTTATTTTATTTTATTTTTATTTTATTTTATTTTATTTTATTTTATCTTATTTTATCTTATTTTATTTTATTTTATGTTAGTTTCATTTTATTTTATCTTATTTTATCTTATTTTATTTTATTTTATTTTACTTTATGTTATTTTTATTTTATTTTATCTTACTTTATTTTATTTTATTTTATTTTATTTTATTTCTATTTTATTTTGTCTTATTTTAAATAGAAAGCTGCCATGGAGGAGAAGTCAGTATGAAACAGAAGAGTTAATTCCTGTTCAAGCCCCGTTGCTATAGATGAATGGACTCTGAACCATCTCTGCCATTCCAGATCTCAGATAAATTAAGCTTACATCAAGACTGTCATCACCACCTCTGCTTCACACAAGCAGTGCCTCCGTGGTGCATTGCAACAGATGCAAACTTTCTCTGCAGTTATTCCCAACTTAGTGAAAGCCTTTGGACCTCATCACCACAGAGCTAAGTCTAAAGGAGGCAAACAAATGGGTCTGCAGCAGTTGGATCTGGGATGATTATCAGTTCCTTACAACTCAGATAACATGCTGACATTTATTTTTTTTTCACATTTCACTGCAAAATTTTGTTGAGAAGCTCTGACAGAGAGGTCAGCATTGCAGATGGGAGTCACCCCAAACACTACCCTGGGCTCCAAAGAGATGGAGTTGTACTGAAGCAACAAACTCCATGTGGTTGTGTTAATTTTAGAGCTGTTTAGTGACATGACAAAATGCTCACAGTTGCATCCTCAGCCACAGGGACCTGGAGGTGCTCATGGACAAGCAGCTGAAGAGGAGCCAGCAGTGTGCCCAGGTGGCCAAGACAGCCAAAGGCATCCTGGCTGGGATTAGAAAAGCTGTGTCCAGCAGGAGCAGGGAGGGGATTGTCCCCTGGCACTCAGCTCTGGTGAAGTCACACCTTGAGTATTGTGCTCAGCTTTGGGTACCTGAACACTAGAGAGATGTGGAGGTGCTGGAGCCAGGGTAAAGGAGGGCAACAGAGATGACGAAAGGCCTGGAGAATAAATCTGATGAAGAGAGACTGAAGAAGCTGAGGATAGTTAGTTTGGGAAAGAGGAGGCTGAGGGGAGACCTCATTGCTCTCTACAACTATCTGAAAGGAGGTTGTGGAGAGGTTGGTGCTGGTCTCTTCTCACAGGAAATTAGTGATAGAACAAGAGAGAATGGCCTCAAGCTGCCACTGGGTAGGTTTAGACTGGACAGTAGGAAAAAGTTTTTCCCATCAAGAGTGGTCAGGGATTGGAATATGCTGCCCAGGGGTGTGGTGGAGCAACCAAGCCTGGTTTCAAGGTGGTTCAAATGTGGTGCCTGGGGCTCTGGTTTAGAGGTGAACTTTGTAGGATAGGGTTATCAGTTGGACTTGGTGATCCTGAGGGTCTTTTCCAACCTGAATGTTTCTGTGATTCTGGAATATAAAACCACAGTAAATCCATCTGAGTTAGCTCAGATTATATGGCATGCAGCACCAACAGGGAGCTACCACAGCAAGAAGTGAACTAAGGGACTTCCTTTGTTTGTTTTGGTTTGGTTTTGTGTTTGGTTTGGGGTTATTTAATTATTTTTTAAAGAAAAAGCAGCCACTTTTTTAGACCAAAGTTACTCTGAGAAAGGCTTACATCTCAGGCTCAGTATTCTCCTGCTCCAAGCAATGGTAATTAGCAAACTGCTACGTGTGAAGAGAGAGCACTTTCATTCCAACCCATGGGGATTAGTTCATAGCAAGTATTCTTATCCAGTCCCTCTTTAATATGTGTGTGCACAGGCAGACCTATTACTGCTGTGGAATAATAAATGCTGTACTAATATTTAAACAAACTGAACTACCAAACTGTATCAGAAGGCAGACTTCTAAAGGATCACTGCCATAATACTGTAAAAAGTTTACACACTCTAGTTCAACATTCACATTTCAGCCTGCCAGGTCACTGGGCTTTGCTTTTGTTTCCTCTGTTGATGGTTTGTTTTGCCTTCAGTGCAATTGCCTTGAGTGTCCCAGCAGGGAGCTGGGGTTGCTTAGCCTGGAGAAGAGGAGGCTCAGGGGAGACCTTCTTGCTCTCTGCAACTCCCTGAAGGGAGGTTGTAGCCAGGTGTGGGTTGGTCTCTTCTCCCAGACAACCAGCACCAGAACAAGAGGACACAGTCTCAAGCTGTGCTAGGGGAGGTTTAGGCTGGATGTTAGGAAGAAATTCTACACACAGAGAGTGATTGCCCATTAGAATATGCTGCCCAGGGAGGTGGTGGAGTCACCATCACTGGAGGTGTTTAGGAGGAGACTTGATAGGGTGCTTGGTGCCATGGTTTAGTTGATTAGGTGGTGTTGGATAATAGGTTGGATGTGATGATCTTGAAGGTATCTTCCAACTTATTCTATTCTATTCTATTCTATTCTATTCTATTCTATTCTATTCTATTCTATTCTATTCTATTCTATTCTATTCCATTCCATTCCATTCCATTCCATTCCATTCCATTCCATTCCATTCCATTCCATTCCAAGCTATTCTATTCTGTTATTGGCGGTGGGGTAGGACCACTTGGCATGCCATAAAGGGGTAACATTTATTCATTAAGAAGGCTGAGAGAGTTATCCTGTGACAACTCCTTAGCCTGAAGAAGAGGAGGTTCAGGCTGGATGTTAGGAAGAAATTCTTCCCAGAAAGAGAGATTGGCCATTGGAATGTACTGCCCAGGCAGGTGGTGGAGTCACCAACACTGGAAGTGTTTAAAAAGAGCCTGGATGAGGCACTTGTTGCCATGGTTTAGATGATGAGATGGTGTTGGTTGCTAGGTTGGACTCAATGATCTCTGAGGTCTTTCCCAATCTGGTTAATTCTCTATTCTTGACCATAGATTAATGAACTACAGAACTTAGCCCAGAGTGTTTGTGTGGCCACAGCAAACATCTGACCATAGCTCTGTGTTTCTATAGCTGATAAGAGATCACAGGTTCTTCTTTTGTTTGATATTCAGCAGAGTGCTAAATTGAACGATTCCATTGGCTAAACTAACAGATTTTTCACTTTCTAGAAGGCTGCAACATGTAATGATTGCTGCAGTAGGCAGGATTTGATGTATCAGGCACGTACAGGAAGACTAGCTGTTCATGACAGTTGCTTGTTGACAGCTCCTCTGTTTCTCTTCAGGGTGACTATTCATAAACCTTCCTCTGACAGACAAGATGTTGCACAATACCACCCTCTGATGCAGTCAAATTGCCCTTTCTAAGCCACGTATTGATTTGTTCTGATGGGTTTTGCACTCTTTTCATCACCAGACTGGCAGGTACCATTAAGCCAGAATATACTCCAAACACTCCCTCCCTTCAGAGCCGCTCCCATAATGTGATCAATGCAATAAATATACAACAACATGAAAGGAATCTGGTGGAATACATTTCCCCCCCCCCCCACCATCCTCCCACCTTTTCATGCACGATAAATGATTGCCTGATAACAGATAATGATAGGTCTGAAGATTGCCACCAGTCTAATCTCTTCCTACAGACTCCAAGCTTCAAGGCAGAGAAATGCCAGCCTGGGAAGTTGTAATGGGAAGATAGGACTCCTCTATGAATAACAAGTACCTACTGTGGCAGGTTCCTCAGCCAGACAGCTCTTTGAGGCAGACTTTCTTGGGTCTTTATTTTTTTGCATAAGGGCTTTTAAGCTTTGAAAAGCCAGTTTGTCTTCAAATGGAAAATGATATTTTAAATGGCAACTGGAAGATACCACTGGATACAGGAGGGAACTCCATTCTCTGTGCCCACTTTCTTCTTTAAACCAGATGGCTTTATTTCAAGCCTTGCTTTTCATGAGCTTGTCAACACCCTCAGTCCCTGCAAAGTCCACAGAAGCCTCTACTATGGAGTTCCAAGACCTGTTGACCTTGGATGTGGCATTTGAAGCCATGGTTTAGTTAGTCATGAGGTGTTAGGTATTAGGGAATAGGTTGGACTTGATGACCTCTGAGGTCTTTTCCAACATGGTTGATTCTATGACCTGGCCCACCACTCCCTGAGTGCTCTGAACACACCCAGAAGTTCTTTGGGGAAAAGGGAGCTGTGGCTAAGCAAAGCAAACATCATCATGAGCAATAAACTAGACTCCAAACAGGAACTTTTTCTGAGGGAGGGTAATTGTTTCCACTCTTGAGAGGAGAACCATGCAGGGAGAAAGTGGAAAGGGAAAAGGGGTGTGAGGCACTGGCACAGGTTGCTGAGGGAGGTGGTAGAAGCCTCATCCTTGGAAGTTTTGAAGGCCAGGCTGGATGTGGCTGTGAGCAACCTGCTGTAGTGTGAGGTGTCCCTGCCCATGGCAAGGGGGTTGGAACTGGATGATCCTTGAGGTCCCTTCCAACCCTAACAATTCTATGATAAGGAAATTACTAGTATTTTGCCTTTATTGGATTGTTTCCTATTGGCCTTAAAAGTAGCTGGGCAATGTTTAAGCTTCCTGGATTTGTGCTGTGGATGAAGTTGTCAGTTGTGTTCAATTCTCACAAATTATCTTTCAAATCCTCCTTTTTTTTCCCCATGAAGCACAAAGGCCTTGGAGAGATGCAGAGTTGACAGCTTTCTGCTTTTTTTTGTCTTGGAAATCATTGGATGCTTGAGAGCCTGTCTCAGGAAAGCAGTGGGGAAGACAAAAAGCAGAAGGGAAAAGGGGAAAATACAGGCAAATAAAAGGAATGGAAAGAGTTTGGAATAAACATTTTGAGGGGTTTCTCATGTCTTATGCCTTTGGGTTTGTTCTTGGTTTGTGTGTTGGCTTTGTGCTTGTTTTGAACAGGCAGTTGAGCTGATTTAACATTTGAATTTGAAAGAAAGAAAAAACCAACAACCAACACACCACACAGAGTCCTTGAAACCTAAACAGACAAAGACCAAAAGAGATAATCTGTACTATCCTCCTGCCTTCAGGTGGGATCAGAGTGAACTTTGTGGCAAATGTTTGTTTAGTTTAGCACGAAAACCCTCCAGTCTCAAGCTAATCCTGTCTCTCTGGGTGATCTTTACCTAGTGCTTTACTGTATTGACTGCATTTAAAACCCAAACCTTTTCCTGACATTGAATGTTAATCAACCTTATGACAACATGAACCCAACTTCTTGCCCTGAACATGACAAGAAACTGAGCCTCTTTTCTTTAGCAGCCTTTTATGCAGCTGAAGAAACAGAAGCTGTCAGTTCTCGTGACAGCTGCTCTGTCTGTGCCAGACTATGTCAGCTCACTCTTGTTATTCGTGTGTTTGAAGTCCCTGATCATTGCAATAGTTCTCAGACATTATCATAGAATTCTTAGAGTTGGAAGGGATCTCAAGGATCATCTAGTTCCAACCACCTTGCCATGGGCAGGGACACCTCACACTACAGCAGGTTGCTCACAGCCACCTCCAGCCTGGCTGCAAACACCTCCAGGGATGAGGCATCCAACACCTCCTTGGGCAACCTGTGCCAGGCTCTCACCACCCTCATGGGGAACAACTTCTTCCTAACATCCAATCTCAATCTACCTATTTCTAGTTTTGCTCCATTCCCCCTGGTCCTATCCCTACCTGACACCCCAAAAAGTCCCTTCCCAGCATTCTTGTAGCCCCCCTCAGATACTGGAAGGCCACAAGAAGGTCTCCTCAGAGCCTTCTCTTCTCCAGACTGAACAGCTCCAACTCTCTCAGTCTGTCCTCATAGGAGAGGAGCTCCAGCCCTCTAATCATCTTTGTAGCCCTTCACTGGGCCACACTGTTGTGTTTTGAAACACGATGTCCAAACTGGATTGCACAATTCCACCTTGAGCCTATCATTCACAGGCTCACAGGGTGTTAGGGGTTGAAGGGACCTCTGGAGATCCTTGAGTCCAAACCCCCTTCCAGAGCAGGACCATAGAATCTAGTGCAGGTCACGCAGGAATGCATCCAGATGGGTCTGCAAAGTCTGCAGAGAAGCCTCCACAACCTCTCTGGAGAGTTTTTTTCCAGTGCTCTGTGACCCTTAGAATAAAGAATTTCTTCCTATTGTTTCCATGGAACTTCCTGTGCTGTAGTTTGCATCCATTGCTCCGTGCCCTATCCCAGGGCACAAGTGAGCAGAGCCTCTCCCTTGCTTCCTGACACCCAGCCCTCATGTATCTATAGACAGTTATTAAATCTCCTCATCATTGTGATGTAACACACCAGGTACATCACATTTAAAATGTTTATACTTGGATATGTCCTATATTTGACATTTCAGTTGAAACTACATTAGGTTGCCAAAAATCAGCTGCGATGCTTCCTGCAGAAGAAAACATTGTCCCAGTGTATCTGGTAGAGGCAGCATTTATCCTGCATCATTCCCTTCCCTGAGCCCCCAACCTTCTTTTTGAAGCTGAAAATGAAATGTTTTGAGAGGACATTTTTATTGTTTTCTGATACCAAGAAATTTTGCTTCCATTAGTATTTTTTTTTCCACAAGTTTTCCATTAGAGGCCTTCAGAAAATAAGTCCTCTTTAAACAAGTCAATCATATATTTCTGTGTGCATTGTCTCAAGTGAATGGCAGCAGGGTTGTGTAAATGAGGCTGGGGAGAGGTCTCAAGCACAAGCCCTGTGAGGAGAGGCTGAGGGAGATGGGATTGTTTAGCCTGGAGAAGAGGAGGCTCAGGGGAGACCTTATTGCTGTCTACAACTCCCTGAAGGGAAGCTGCAGCCAGGAAGGGGTTGGTCTCTTCTCCTAGGCAACGAGCACCAGAACAAGAGGACACAGCCTGGATGTGAGGAAGAAATTCTTCCCAGAAAGAGAGATTGGCCATTGGAATGTGCTGCCCAAGGAGGTGGTAGAGTCACTATCGCTGGAGGTGTTTAAGAAAAGCTTGGATGAGGCGCTTGGTGCCATGGTTTAGTTGATGAGATTGTGTTGGGTGATAGGTTGGACTTGATGATCTCTGAGGTCTTTTCCAACCTGATTACTTCTGCATTCTGTATTTGTAGTTGTCATATCTGTATCTGGAGACAGGGATAGTGCAGTGCAGAGCTACAAAAATGATGAAGGAAGGGGAACATCTTCCTTATGAGGAAAGACTTTTGAGCACAAGCCCTATGAGGAGAGGCTGAGGAAGCTGGGATTGTTTAGCTTGGAGAAGAGGAGGCTCAGGGGTGACCTCATTGCCCTCTACAACTACCTGAAAGGTGGTTGTAGCCAGGAAGGGGTTTGTCTCTTCTCTCTAGAAACCAGCACCAGAACAAGAGGACACAGTCTCAAGCTGCACCAGGGGAAGTTTAGGCTGGAGGTGAGGAGAAAGTTCTTCACTGGGAGAGTCATTCGTCATTGGAATGTGCTGCCCAGGGAGATGGTGGAGTCACCATCCCTGGAGGTGTTCAAGAGGGGATTGGACGTGGTACTTGGTGCCATGGTCTAGTCATGAGGTCTATGGTGATAGGTTGGACTCAATGATCTTTGAGGTCTCTTCCAACCTTGGTGATACTGTGATAATGTGACTGAGGGAGCTGAGGGCTCTTTAGCTTGGAGAGGAGGAGCCTGAGGGGCGACCTCATGTTTATAATGCTGTAAAAAGTGGGTGCCAAGAGGCTGGGGCCAGGCTCTGCTGGGTGACAGCACAAGGGGCAGTGGTGGAAGGTGAGCCAGAGGAAGTTCCATGGAAACAGGAGGATACATTTTTCCCTGTGAAGGTGACAGAACCCTGGAGTAGGATGCCCAGGGGGTTTGTGGAGTCTCCCTCTCTGGAGATATTCCAACCCTACCTGGATGTGTTCCTGTGTGATCTGCCCTAGGTGATCCTGCTCTGGCAGGGGGGTTGGACTGGATAAGCTTTTGAGGTCCCTTTGAACCCCTAACATTCTGTGATTCTGTGACCTCTCCTGGCACTTTTTAACTTTTATTAACATATGCCTAGAGATCTGGGGGCTTGAAACTAGAGCAAATATCTGTTGGGAAAAAAAAATGTGCTAACTAAAGAATGCAATAATGTGTTAATTTATGAATGTTGGAACCAAAAAGGTTTTTCATGCCTTATTTTGGCCAGACTCTTTCTTCTTATATCTTTGATCTTTTCTTTCCTTATGCTGCTTTTTATTTTCTCCTCCTGTTTTGAGACATCATTATTTCTGCAGCAGTCATTCAAAGGCAAGGCAAAACTGGAGCTTTAAAAGGAGGAAGACAAAAGGAGGAGGTGTCACTAAATTTCCTTCATTTATTCAGTCTTAAATTACTGATTTTACTTTAAAAGCAGAGATTCTAATGAATGTATGTTATTGAATCTGCTTCAAAAGCTGTGTTTTAGCAGGTAGCACTGAGGTAATAGCTCATGTTAGGCAGAACATGATAAGAATATCAAGAACCAGATATCAGGAAGAAATTCTTTACAGTAAGGGTGGTGAGACACTGCCAACAGGTTGTCCAAGGAGGCTGTGGGTGTCCCCTCGCTGGAGGTGTTCAAGGTTAGGCTGGATGAAACCTGGAGCAGCCTGGCCTAGTGTCTCAGTCCGGAGAGGGAAAGAGCCTCAGTTCTTTTGAATATTACCATGTTGTGAAATTAGAGGCACAAACGGGGCCAAAATATCAACAGCTAGGCTATTGATTACATAAATAAAATGGAAATGAGAAGGGGAGAGGGAGAAGATAGAGAGGGAGAGAGAGAAGAGAGGGAGAGAGAGAAGAGAGAGAGAAGAGGAAAGGATTTATATTACCACACCCCTCACCCCCCCCAAGGCAGTTTGAGTCTGTGGAGGAAAGGTGCTGCAGGAGATGCTGGGTTTGTAGAGAAAGGGTGCTGAGGCTTTGGCTGGAGAAAAGATGTGGTCCTCTGGGCAGCCTCTTCAGCTCCATGAGTTGCAGCAGGCGGGACTTAGACATGGAGAGAGGGTTCAGTCTGCTTCTCCCAGGCTCCACGGCCTCTCTTCCCTGGAGCAGCATTGTCCCGGGCTTTTCCTTCCTCCTCAGCGGCATGCTCCTTCTTCTGTGGTTTTCTTCTTCTAAGCCAGTAGTTGCTCAAGTCTTTTATACAGTTTTTAGTCCTTAGGTATGTGTCCAAGCATTGTCCCTCAGGAATTCAGGGACCAGGAAATCCTCCTTAGGTAAATATCCAGGTATCGTTCCCCAGGAAATCTTTCTGTGCATTTCTGTGTGTTTGGGCAGGGGACTAGATGGGGAGGGCCTCCACCTTCCCCTTCTCCACCTACCTGCCCACACACTCATTACACATCAGGAAACAGGTGGTGAGTCCATTGTCTCACCATCCTCCCTTCCTGGGGGTATCTGATAGCTGGAAATGATCTTGTCCTGAAGGCGTGGTGGCTGGGTCCTTGGGCCATTGTAGGCCAGCGGCAGTCCAGTGTTATCACAACGCAGTCGCAAGGTGATTTGCATCCAGGATTGGTAGACAGGATTCCTACATGATCTTTGCACCTTCCTTCCAGTGGCTCTGCCCAACAACATGTTGTCTGGGCAAGCAGCAAGTGATTTTATCTTTGTTGAGTCACACAAGGAGGGACAAGCTTTAGTCTCCCACACCTAGTGCAAGGTGCCCTTGACAATGGCAGGGGACTTGAAACTAGATGATCTTCAAGGTCCCTTTCAACCCAAGCCATTGTATGGCTCCAAGAAGAGGAGACTCAGGGGTGACCTTATTACTCTCTACAACTACCTGAAGGGAGGTTGTAGACAGACGGATGTTGGTCTCTTCTCCCAGGCAAGCAGTACCAGAACAAGAGGACACAGTCTCAGGCTGCGCCAGGGGAGGTTCAGGCTGGATGTTATAAAAAAGTTCTATACAGAAAGAGTGATTGCACATTGGAATGGGCTGCCTGGGGAGGTGGTGGAGTCGCCATCATTGGAGGTTTTTAGGAGAAGACTTGACGGGGTGCTTGGTGCCGTGGGTTAGTTGTTTGGGCGGTGTTGGATTGGTTGATGGGTTGGATGCGATGATCTTGAAGGTCTCTTCCAACCTGGTTTATTCTATGTATTCTATGTATTCTATGTATAATCTATGAAACTATCCAATAACCCATGAACTTATCCAATAACCCATGAACCCTAACCTTGCCCTAGTTGACTTACTCTTCTTAATGATGTCAGCAACATATGACTGCTTAAGATTTGGCTGAGTTCTTTTGGAAACTTATCATAGTGCTAAGTTAAAAGATGTCTAAGAAACATGCTGGGTTTAGCAGCCTTTAGGTGCTGTACAGAAGGCAGAGGTTCCTCAGAAGATATAAGTGGAGGGCTCTCATCAAACACTGAAAGGACAGGGTACTTGTGTCTTCTCTCATGGTAGCAGGTAGTTTTCAAGCTGACTCTGTAAGAGGAAAAGAGCAAATGCTCTAAATAATTAATCCTTATGGATTAATTGCAAGGAGTGCCTGAAGACACAAGTGATAAAGTCAGACTTCCCACATACTCTAAAGACAAGATTAAACTAAAACTGAGTACATAAAGAACACAATATTGCCTAATTAATTCCAAACTTGTATTTTGAGGCAAGGCAGAACATTATGCCTCAGGATGGAGAAGCTAAGGTTACCACAGAGTTTGGCACTGCAGTGTTGTCAAGAGCCATCTCTGTGGTCATTCATTTGGGCCATAAGTTTCTTCTTCTTCCCAAACTGCTTAGAGTATCATAGAATCAACCAGCTGGGAAAAGACCTCAGGGATCATCAAGTTCAACTTACTACCTAATACCTAAAACCTCCTGGCAACTAAACCATGGCTCCAAGTGCCACATCCAAGCCTTTTGTGAACACCTCCAGGGACGGGGACTCCACCACCTCCCTGGGCAGCACATCCCAGTGGCAAATTTTTCTCTGCTCCAGCTTAACCCTCCCCTGGCACAGCTTGAGACTGTGTCCTTTTCTTCTGGTGCTGCTTGCCTGGGAGAAGAGATCAATCCCCACCTGGATACAACCTCCCTTCAGGGAGTTGGAGAGAGCAAGAAGGTCTCCCCTGAGCCTCCTCTTCTCCAGGCTAAGCAACCCCAGCTCCCTCAGCCTCTCCTCACAGGGCTGTGCTCCAAACCCCTCCCCAGCCTTGTTGCCCTTCTCTGTGCACATTCAAGAGTCTCAATGTTCTTTTACATTGAGAAGCTCAGAACTAGGCACAGGACTCAAGGTGTGGCCTAACCAGTGCTGAGCACAGGGCAGAATGACTTCCCTGCTTCTGCTGGCCACACTGTTCCTGATGCAGGCCAGGATGCCATTGGCCTTCTTGGCCACCTGGGCACGCTGCTGGCTCATGTTCATCCTACTATCAACCACTACCGCCAGGTCCCTCTCTGCCTGGCTGCTCTCAGCCACTCTGTCCCCAGCCTGTAGCCCTGCATGGGGTTGTTGTGGCCAAAGTGCAGCACCTGACACTTGGACTTGTTAAATTCCACCCTGTTGGACTCTGCCCACCTGCCCAGCCTGTCAAGGTCCCTCTCCAGAGCTCTCCTACCTTCTAACAGTAGAAGCTAAGAATAGCCAAGGAAACATACTGAGAGGACATGGATGAACTGGTGTAAGACTAATGGAGGGAGGGCTTCACTGATACGATTTTCTGACCTCTCTTTGCTTTGCATATTAAGAGGGAGCCTACTCTGGACTTTTGTGGTGTACTGAAGGCAGCCAGCAGAGTACAGTGCAATAATATTTCCAGGCCTTAGTAAATTTTTCAGTCTGTATTTACAAGGAGATGCTTATCCAGTTCTCTTAAATAAAGGTTGGGAAAATAAACTCACACTTTGTATATATATATTACACCTTTAGCAGGCTGGAAGCCATGCACCAGGTTTACATGCAGCTGGATTTTTCATTTATCTTGCATCAGACTTTTTTTCAGCTCCTTCTTGTCACAATGTGAAGCCTACTCCCAAGCACCACTCAGATGAGATAAATTACTGCATCTGCCAGCTCTCACCTCTCAGATTAATCTGCTATGTGCAGGAAAGAAACAAAAAATCAAAGATGATGGAGCTGTTAGCTGCTTTCAGGTCTTCAAAGATATTTGGAAGGACCAGAGGGTGAGAGCAACCTCAGTAAACAACTGATATTTGGGCTTAGAGACTGAGATAGAGATAATCCCAAGGCTGCTTGGTTAGTGACTCCGTTGGCTGCCAACACTCTGATGTTAAAAATCATACAATCATAAATCTGTCAGGGCTGGAAGGGAACTCAAAGATCATCCAGTTCCAACCACCCCTGCCATGGGCATGGACACCTCACAGTAGATCAGGCTGCTCACAGCCACATCCAGCCTGGCCTTCAAAACCTCCAGGGATGAGGCTTCTACCACCTCCCTGGGCAAGCTGTGCCAGTCTCTCACCACCTTCATGGGGAACAACTTCTTCCTAACATCCAATCTCAATCTACCCATCTCTAGTTTTGCTCCATTCCCCCTGGTCCTATCCCTACCTGACACCCTAAAAAGTCCCTTCCCAGCTTTCTTGTAGCCCCCTTCAGATACTGGATGGCCACAAGAAGGTCTCCTTGGAGCCTTCTCCTCTAAATAGCCCGAACTCTCTAACTCTGTATCCACAGGTAGGGTGCTCCAGCCTTAAGACAACACCATATGAGGCAAAACAGTGTTCCCTTCAGGGAACACTGACATTGAGTGGGGTCTGAGCACAAGGCAGAAAACCCCCCATAGGGGCTAGACTGCCAACCCGGCCTTGGACATTCCAGCTGTCAAAGCTCCAGTTCCCCTGTGTCCCTACTGCTGGTCTAAACTAGGCTGAAGAGCTGAGTGGTGGGAGTGAGAGGTATGTGGATGTCATAAAATCAATAAGGCCTCATCTCTGGAGGTTTTTAAGGGCAGGCTGGATGTGGCTCTGAGCAACCTAATCTGGAGAGGAGAGGAGACTCAAGGAGACTTGAGGAGAGAAGACTCGAGGAGAGGAGACTTGAGGAGAGGAGACTCAGGGAGACTTGAGGAGAAGAGACTCAAGGAGAGGAGAGGAGACTCAAGAAGAGGAGACTCAAGGAGACTCGAGGAGAGGAGACTCGAGGACAGAAGAGAAGAGAAGAGAAGAGAAGAGAAGAGAAGAGAAGAGAAGAGAAGAGAAGAGAAGAGAAGAGAAGAGAAGAGAAGAGAAGAGAAGAGAAGAGAAGAGAAGAGAAGAGAAGAGAAGAGAAGAGAAGAGAAGAGAAGAGAAGAGAAGAGAAGGGAAGAGAAGGGAAGAGAAGGGAAGAGAAGGGAGAATTAACCAGGTTGGAAAGGACCTTTGAGATCATCAAGTCCAATCTATCACTCAACACCACCTAATCAACTAAACCATGGCACCAAGTGCCTCATCCAGTCTCCTCCTAAACACTTCCAGTGAGTGTGAGGTGTCCCTGCCCATGGCAGGGGGTTTGGAACTGGATGATCCTGGAGGTCCCTTCAAACCCTGACAATTCTATGATTCTATATTGAGAACAAATTTGATTCTAGTAAAAAAAGAAACCAAAGCAGCCCAGTTCTGATTTAAAACTTCTCTGCATCTTCAGTGAAATTAACACTACTATATCACACTGCTGGAACTGCTGCCATGACTGATGCAAGCTTTAGAAATGGGGCTTTTCTGATCCTTTTTAAGAAGCACATGTGATGAATAAACACTGTCAGATACCAGGAGATAGCAGAGCACTGAATTTTCCAGTACAACTGGGTCAGGTAGCTGACTGATAGGACTGACTTAACAAATGAAATGCAAAACATAGAAAGTATTTGCTCTCCTTGTCTCTCCACCCAGTAGTGCAGCATTTGCATTTCAAATGCTGAGATGGATGGCATTTTGCATCAATAATTTAAAGAAAGGGAGGAAAAACTGACTCCACCTTCTGTGTAACACAAGTGGCTAGAAGGGATAGCTATGAATAGCTAATTAAGGCCTGCATTAATTTGATATAAACAAATACTGTGGAGAAGAAAGTGGAGGTGAAGAGCAATTTGGTATGGAATCATGTATTTCTGTGTGCATTGTCTCAAGTGAATGGAAGCAGGGTTGTGTAAATGAGGCTGGTGAGAGGTCTCAAGCACAGGCCCTGTGAGGAGAGGATGAGGGAGCTGGGGTTGCTTAGCCTGGAGAAGAGGAGGCTCAGGGGAAACCTTCTTGCTGTCTACAACTACCTGAAGGGAGGCTGTAGCCAGGTGAGGATTGGTTTCTTCTCCCAGGCAACCTGGGATAGAACAAGAGGACACAGTCTCAAGCTGCACCAGGGTAGGTTTAGGCTGGATGTTAGGATGAAATTTTAGTTGTTTAGGTGGGTTGGATTGGTTGATGGGTTGGACACCATGATCTGAAGGTCTCTTCCAACCTGGTCTGGTCTATTCTATCCTATCCTATCCTATCCTATCCTATCCTATCCTATCCTATCCTATCCTATCCTATCCTAAATTCTTCCCAACAAGAGAGATTGGCCATTGGAATGTGCTGCCCAGGGATGTGGTGGAGTCACCATCACTGGAAGTGTTCAAAAAGGGATTGGAGGTGGCCCTCGGTGCCATGGTTTAGTAGTCATGAGGTGTTGGGTGACAGGTTGGACTTGATGATCTTTGAGGTCATTTCCAACCTTAATGATTTTATGATTCTATGAAAGCCAAATGAATAATAAAAGGTCTTTTAACTGTCTCTGTTAAGTTTTACAGCACAGGAAAATGCATTCCTCTCTGTACAGGCTAATAATTGCCAAGTGGATGAGGTCACAGTCTGATCCCCACCCATTCCATATGAAAACAATGGAGTAAATTATAATTCCATGCATAAAGGCATGAAGTGAAGGGCAAAACGTGACTGTATCCCAGAAGGAATCCTTTAGCCTTTCGAAAATCACTGTTCCTGGATGGAAACAAGAATGACCCATTCTGGTTTCATTCTCTCAGAAGCAATGCAATTAGCTGTCTTTGTTCTTCAGGTGGCTAAAGCTGGGGTAACTTCAAAGTGTGTGGAAAAAAAAAAGAAACCCAGAGTTTAAAAGAATTTTATGCTTCCAAGATGCTGTGAGGATATGTATATAACATTGAATAGAACATTGTTTTCTCCTCAGCAGAAAGACTTGTGGTGATCTCTGTGATGAGGGTAAAAGCTATAAGGAAAACCAAACATTTATGTTGAAGATGTCTTCCTCTGCGACCTGAGCTGCATTGCATGGTCCTGCTCTGGAGGAGGAGTTGATGATCTCTTTGGGTCCCTTCCAGCCTCTCACATCCTGTGCAACACTTTTGCCTTCTTCATCATAGAATCATATAATTTTCAGGGTTGGAAGGGACCACAAGGATCATCCAGTTCCAACCTGCAAAGGGCAGGGACACCTCACACTACAGCAGGTTGCTCAGAGCCAAACCTAAAGTGTCCTTAAAAGCTTCCAGGGATGGGGTTTCTACCACCTCCCTGGGCAACCTGTGCCAGTTTCTCACCACCATCATGGGGATCAACTTCTTCCTAACATCCAATTTGAATCTACCCATTTACAGTTTTGTTCCATTCCCCCTGGTCCTATCACTCCCTGACATCTTAAAAAGTCCCTCCCCAGCTTTCTTGAAGGTCCTCTTATGATACTGGAAGGCTACAATAAGGTCTACTCAGAGCCTTCTCTTCTCCACCACCTCCCTGGGCAGTCCATTCCAGTCTCTAATTCCCCTTTCCATCAGGAAGTGCTTCCTAACATCCAACCTAAACCTCCCCTGGCACGGCTTCAGGCCATGTCCTTCTGTCTTGTCACAAGTTGCCTGGGAGCAGAGCCTGACCCCCACCTTACTGCAACTTCCATTCAGGTAGTTGTAGAATGTGAGAAGGTCTCCCCTGAGCCTCCTCAGGCTGAGGGAGCTGGGGTTGCTTAGCCTAGAGAAGAGGAGGCTCAGGGGAGACCTTATTGCTGTCTACAGCTACCTGAAGGGTGGTGGTAGACAGGAGGGGGTTGGTCTCTTCTACCAGGCAACCAGCACCAGAACAAGAGGACACAGTCTCAAGCTGCACCAGGGGAAGTTTAGGCTGGAGATGAGGACAAAGTTCTTCACCAAGAGAGTTGTTAGCTGTTGGGATGTGCTGCCCAGGGAGGTGGTGGAGTCCCCATCCCTGGAGGTGTTCAAGAGGGGATTGGATGCGGCACTTGGTGCCATGGTTTAGTCATGAGGTCTTGGGTGACAGGTTGGACTTGATGATCTTTGAGGTCTTTTCCAACCTTGGTGATTCTGTGATTCCAGGCTGAACATCCCCAGCTCCCTCAGCCTCTCCTCATCAGACTTTCCCTCCAGTCTCTTCCCCAGTCTCATTGCTCTCCTCTGGACCTGCTCAGCACCTTAAGATCTGTCTTGCAGTGAGGAGCCCAGAGCTGACCCCTACCTTACTCCAACTTCCCTTCAGGTAGTTGTAGGGTGTGATTTCAGCAAAGGATTTAGATAGTCAGTAGGAAGGATTCCTGTTCCCCAAATAAGAAATTATGGTGGGTTTTTTTCTTATACAGTTAATAGAAGATTAGCTTTGAGGCACAGACTTTTGTCTGCTGAGCCAGATGCAAACACTTTGACTATCCATGTTGTTAAACCAAAATTAGTTTAAGTAATGTTTTATGCACCTCCTCCTGGGCTACTTTTCCATTAATGTTTGCTCTGAGGATGAAAATTAAAAGCAAACAAAAGCAGACAGCCAAACAAAAAAAAAAAACCCAAACACCACCACAACAACAAAACAACTCAAAAATAGCCCAAACCCCAAACCCACCAAAAACCCCAAACCAAATTAAACAACTAATGCAAAACTAAGTTACCAAAATCCCTCTTGAATAACTCCTGCCTTGTTTAATGTCTCCACATGAAAGTCACTTCATCTGATCAGCTTGCAGATTCAGCCACTAAATGAGACATACCCTTGATGAAGCAACACTGTTGGTCTCCAGGGCTGTTTGCTTGGTTTGGGTCTTATGCTTCGGCTTCCTGAGGCACTACCTCTCTTTCATGGTGTTTTCATCTGAAGCCCAAGGCAGATTTATCCTGGCTGTCCTCTAAACCACAGCCTTCATGCTTAATTAGACAGGCTTAATCAGCCTGTGGTTTATGAAGAACCCAAAGCTCATCTCAAGCCCTCTCCAGATGACAGTGCACTTAAGAAGTTCTGTTGTGTGAGGAAAATAATTGTTTTGCTAGCTATTACAGCCAGCACCTTGACTTTGCCATCATTACCGTGATGACCTTAGCTATTTAGAATCATAGAATCACAGAATTGGCAGGGTCTCAAGGATCAGCCAGTTCCAACATCCCCTGCCATGGGCAGGGACACCTCACACTACAGCAGGTTGCTCACAGCCACACCCAGCCTGGCCTGAAAAACCTCCAGGGATGAGGCTGCCACCACCTCCCTGGGCAACCTGTGCCAGGCTCTCACCACCCTCATGGGGAACAACTTCTTCCTAACAGCCAATCTCAATCTACCCACTTCTAGTTTTGTTCCATTCTCCCTGGTCCTATCACTCCCTGACACCCTCAAAAGTCCCTCCCCACCCTTCTTGCAGCCCCCTTCAGATACTGGAAGGCCACAATTAGGTCTCCCCAGAGCCTTCTCTTCTCCAGACTGAACAGCCCCAAATCCCTCAGTCTGTCCTCATAGCAGAGCAGCTCCAGCCCTCTACTCATCCTCGTGGCCCTTCTCTGGACACCTTCCAGCACCTCCAGATGCTTCCTGGAACAGAGGCTCCAGAACTGGACACAGTGTTCCAGGTGGGGTCTCAGCAGAGCAGAGCAGAGGGGGAGAATAGAATAGGATAGGATAGGATAGGATAGGATAGGATAGGATAGGATAGGATAGGATAGGATAGAATAGACCAGGCTGGAAGAGACCTTCAAGATCATCACATCCAACCTATCATCCAACACCACCTAATCAACTAACCCATGACACCAAGCACCCCATCAAGTCTCCTCCTGAACACCTCCAGGGATGGTGACTCCACCACCTCCTAGGGCAGCCCATTCCAATGGGCAATCACTCTCTCTGTGTAAAACTTCCTCCTAACCACCAGCCTAAACCTCCCCTGGTGCAGCCTGAGACTGTGTCCTCTTGTTCTGGTACTGGTTGCCTGGGAGAAGAGATCAACCTCTGCCTGTCTACAACCTCCCTTCAGGTAGTTGTAGAGAGCAATAAGGTCACCCCTGAGCTTCCTCTTCTCCAGGCTAAGCAACCCCAGCTCCTTTCCTTGGAACAGTAGCTTCACTACTGCCAATCAGCAGTAGCAAAGGATCTTTGTGTTCCATCGAGTCAAGCAATGACCTTGCCTGTCTTCCACCAGTGGTCTTTTGGAAGGTTACATTTAGCTAAATGTTTGAGGTGTTTAAAGAGGCACCATTTAAGAACCACATTCTGAAAGGAGCACTGAGGAATAATAACATATTTCTCCTTGTGAGGCATGTAGGGTATCCACTAAATATTTAGTTTCTCAGTTTGCAAAGCAGGATCTTAGGAGCAAATACACCTTTGAAATTTGTGATTTGAATACAGAACACAGAATTAGCCAGGCTGGAAAAGACCTTCAAGATCATCAAGTCCAACCTATCACCCAACACCATCTAAGCAACTCAACCATGGCACTAAATGCCTCATCCAGGCTCTTTTTAAACACTTCCAGTGATGGTGTCTCCACCTCCTCCCTGGGCAGCACATTCCAGTTGCCTCTTGTCATCTGTGACTTTCTGAGAAACACTATCTTGACCTATCTAAAAGTGTATGTAGATACACTTATATATGCACATACAATGGTGATGGATTTCCCACCTGCTGCAGGGATTGATTAAAGTGGCAAAGCCTAATGTTACAATATGATAATTTCTGACCCATGGAAATAATTGATGGCCATGGTCACTGTCTGTAAGCCTGTATCTCATGTTATGATACAGCCAAAGGACAGAGTCTGGCAAACCATAGAAAGGAAGATTGGTTCTTTACATCAGGCTGAAAACCAGCAACCCAGCTGTTGGTTTAAGAGAATGGAACAAGGAGAAAAACAGTGAAATTCTACGTGCCTGGCAACCCAATTCTTTGTGCAGAAGTAAGAATGCAACCACTTTTCCAGAAGTCTCTACAACCTAACATGGAATCAAAGAATCATAGAATTGTCAGGATAGGAAGGGACCTCAAGGATCAGCCAGTTCCAATCCCCCTGCCATGGGCAGGGACACCTCACACTACAGCAGGTTGCCCACAGCCACATCCAGCCTGGCCTTCAAAACCTCCAGGGATGAGGCTTCTACCACCTCCCTGGGCAACCTGTGCCACTCTCTCACCACCCTCATACTGATGAACTTCTTCCTAACATCCAATCTGAATCTACCCACTTCTAGTTTTGCTCCATTCCCCCCAGTCCTATCTCTCCCTGACACCCTCAAAAGTCCCTCCTCAGCTTTCCGGTAGCCCCCTTCAGATACTGGAAGGCCCCAGTTAGAGCACAGCATATGTAGAAGGCCATGGAAGTGAAAATAAACTCCAGGAAAACAAGATCTGTTTTACTAAACTGAAGAAATTCCATTCCATTCCATTCCATTCCATTCCATTCCATTCCATTCCATTCCATTCCATTTTATTCTATCCTATACTATCCTACCCTACCCTACCCTACCTTACCCTACCCTATCCTATCCTACCCTACCCTATCCTATCCTATCCTATCCTATCCTATCCTATCCTATCCTATCCTATCCTATCCTATCCTATCCTACCCTATCCTATGATTCTATATGCAAGGGATGAAAGCTCTCATTTCAGGACTCCTCCCTAGCTGCAGGGAGATGTACGTGGAGGGAATGAATTCCCCTGTACTGAGTTTGTATCAGCAGAACCAAATGGCTACTACAAATTCTGCTGAACCTTCCCTGCATGGAAACCAGGTTTACCCTCACCTACTAAGTCAAAATCAGCCCCTGCAGTGGATGCCAGCAGTGCTTTCCAGAGCATCATTCTCTGGAGAATTTGTAACAATAGACAGCTGAACACGAGAACCAGATGCTGGCAAATGGAAGATAAGAAAAGTAAATGTCATCTGCCGTGTTTAATAGGCAGTCACTCAGGTTGCCATCACACCCAGAGTTGGGGGCTGCTTAATTAAGAAGTTTGTGCTGATGTCACAAATTCAAGGCAGGTAAACAGGCTGCCAGTTGGCACGTACCGAAAACTTCCTGATTAAACACACAGGAGCAGAAAATTACAGCCAGGCAGGTACTGCGCTGCTGCAATCCACTCTGAAGGACTGCTGCAGCTACTAAGAAATCTTCAGCCTTTTTAATTAGCTAAGATGCTAATGAAGGAGGAAATGATGGAGCTGGTGGTGGCAGCCCCCTTTTAATTCCCGCAGAGGTCTGAAATCCAAGCACTGGCCCCAAATCCTACCTGCCACCAGCACTCTGTGAGGCATTAGGATCTGCTGGGATGCTTCTAGTTCTTATTTCAAGTACACTTCTTGCATTTTCTGGTAAAATTATTTTTTTGGAGCTTTTTTTCCCCACTCTTCATTTAGGAAAGGGTCACTTTGGACACACCTGAAGAGCTTATCACAGTCTCACAGTACGTTAGAGGTTGGAAGAGACCTCCAGAGATCATTGGGTCCAACCCCCCCTTGCCAAAGCAGGGTCACCCAGGGTAGTATTGCTTACTACTTATGGTTATTGCCTGCAAATTTGAGAAGACATAAGCAGATTTGAAAGAATCACACTAAATTTGACATTTACTGATGTTTTATTTATCAAATGAGAATCACAGATTTGTCAGGGTAGGAAGGGACCTCAAGGATCTTCCAGTTCCAACCCCCCTGCCATGGGCAGGGACACCTCACACTACAGCAGATTGCTCACAGCCACATCCAGCCTGGCCTGAAAAACCTCCAGGGAGGAGGCTTCCACCACCTCCCTGGGCAACCTGTGCCAGGCTCTCACCACCCTCATGGGGAACAACTTCCTAAAATCCAACCTGAATCTCCCCATTTCTAGTTTTGTTCTATTCCCCCCAGTCCTACCACTTCCTGACCCCCTCAAAAGTCCCTCCCCAGCTTTCTTGTATCCCCCTTCAGATACTGGAAGGCCACAATTAGGTCTCCTCAGAGCCTTCTCTTCTCCAGACTGAACAGCCCCAACTCCCTCAGTCTGTCCTCAGAGCAGAGCAGCTCCAGCCCTCTGCTCATCCTCATGGCCCTTCTCTGGACACCTTTCAGCATGTTCATTTCTTTCCTGTAACAGGGGCTCCAGAACTGGATGCAGTACACCAGATGGGGTCTCACCAGACGGGAGGCTCACCTCCCTCCCTTTGCTGATACCTTCTCCACTGTATATTGTAACAGCAGTTTTGAGAGAAATGATGAATTAGCATTGGATACACTAAGAATGCACAGCAAATAAATTGCTTCCCCAAAAACCAGGCAGTTCTGTGTTCTAACCACCATATGCTGATAAATATTTAGTGCTACACGAGGGTGAAGTGTAACTAAAGGAGCAAAGCACTTAATTTGGAGGGAATAGAATCATGTTGCAGAACTCTGAGATAATGTGGTGTTTGCCTATTCATTTGCTTGTTGGAAATTAGAGTAATAGGAACCCATGTAAATTCATGGCAAGGCTTCTTTTGAGAACATCAAGATCTCAATTATCACATCACATAAAAATTCAGTTTCACAGAACTGGATAGGGAGGCTTATTTGAGATGCAAACTTTTTCCTATGTAGGGGAAGAAAAAAGATTGGGAGAACATGTATAATTATGCCCACATTTGTAAGATGTACATGGCTTCAGAAACAGCTAATTGTCACTGCCATAACCAATGTCTTTGTCTCTAATGATCCTCAGCAAGTGTTGCATAGAGGTGAACTATAAAGTGGGGAAAAGTCAAACAAATCAAAAGACTCAGCAGTGCATCCTTTAAGCTTTTAGCCTGGAGAAGAGGAGGCTCAGGGGAGACTTTATTGCTCTCTACAACTTCTTGAAGGGAGGTTGTAGCCAGGTGGGGGCTGGTCTCTTCTCCCAGGCAACCAGCACCAGAACAAGAGGACACAGTCTCAAGCTGCACCAGGGGAGGTTTAGGCTGGATGTTAGGAAGAAGTTCTTCCCAGAAAGAGAGATTGGCCATTGGAATGTGCTGCCCAGGGAGGTGGTGGAGTCACCAGCACTGGAAGTCCTTAGGAAGAGCCTGGATGAGGCACTTGGTGCCATGGTTGAGGTGCTTAGATGGTGTTGGGTGATAGGTTGGACTTGATGATCTCAAAAGTCTTTTCCAACCTGGTTAGTTCTATTCTATTCTATTCTATTCTATTCTATTCTATGTTGAGGTGGAACTTCTTGTGCTATATTTTATATCCATTGTCCCTTGTCCTATCACAGGGCACAAGTAGCAGAGGCTGTCTCTGACCCTTCCTTCCTGACCCCCAGCCCTCAGATATTATAAACACTTATTAAATCCCCTCTCTCAGTCTTCTCCTCTCCACACCACAAAGCCCCAGGTCTCTAAGGCTTTCCTCATAAGGCAATGCCCCAGTTACAGTGTTCAACTGGAGGAAAAGTCAAAAGGAAAGTGAAGACATCTCACAGAATGCACCACCATCACCCTTTTGTGCAAATGGAGTAACACAATCAATCACCCTTTATACAAAGGAAGCAATAAAATTATGCAGAAGCTCAGCTACAAAGCATGGAAATGAATGCTGGCAGGGATCAAGAAATAAGGAAACAAGGAAAGAAGTGGAATAAAAGAGCTCTAGCTGGCTCTAGTGACTATTAATACCTAATATCACCACTGATACTGAACAATTTTTTCTCAGGTGGATCATGTACTATGTTATTCTACCCAGAAAAAGAAACAACTGTTATAATAATAATAATAAAAGCAGAAATTCTTTCTGCCCACATTTAAAACCAGAACACTCTAGTGTCCAATCTGTGGCCAGATGTGACTGCAAGCAGGCTTCTGAGGAAAATATACTGAAGATGCTCATAAAAAGGAGCCATGGGGCCCTGCATATTAAATTAGAGGAATAAACTTCTGGAAACAAGAAGAATGTTATGTGAACATTTCTAGTGCCTGGGCCAGCTTCAGTGCCTTGCTTTTGGCTTTGGTCTTAATCCCTTTATCATAGAGATGCTGTATGGCAGACTAATCAGTGTGTGGTAAGTTCACAGGGATACAATTTTGGACTGTTACGAAGAGGTGGAGTAGGAAAGGGGATGAAAAACCCCACTCAAGGCTCTGAAAATCCAGCTCCCAGCGTCCTTGAAAGTTTTCTCCTGCATGGAGAGGACTAGAAGGAAGTATTTGAGGTAAAATGTTCCTTAATAAAACCAAACAACACCAAACACAACCAAACACAACCCAAACACAAGAGGAGAGCAGCTGCCAGTGAAGACTGAGGCAAAAAGTTCTTCACAGAAAGAGTGGTTTGCCCTTGGGATGTGCTGCCCAGGGAGGTGGTGGAGTCACCAGCACTGGAGGTGTTTAGGAAGAGACTGGATGAGGCACTTGGTGCCATGGTTGAGTTGATCAGATGGTGTTGGGTGACAGGTTGGACTTGATGTCATCTCAAAGGTCTTTTCCAACCTTGCTTATTCCATTCCATTCCATTCCATTCCATTCCATTCCATTCCATTCCATTCCATTCCATTCCATTCCATTCTAACCAAATCAAACAAAACCAAACAAAACCAAAACCAAACCCACAAAGAATGCAACTAGAAACTCAAGCTGTCTAAACCAGAACATTTATAGGTGATTTTTGGAAGTCCAAAAGCTGGAATAGTAGAATCACAGAAGGAAAAGCTTTGGAAGGGACCCTCCAAGCTCATTCTGACCAACCACCTACAGTGAGCAGGGACATCTGCAACTTGATCAGGTTGCTCAGGGCCTCATCAAGTTTGGCCTTGAATGTCTCCAGGGATGGAGCCTCCACCACTTCTCTGGGCAATGTATTCCAGTATTTCACCACCCTCATGGTAAAGAACTTAATGATCTCAAAGGTCTTTTCCAACCTGGTTAATTCTATTCTATTCTAACGTCCATATATCCTCCTAATATCCTTATACTTCTTTTCCTCTATGTTATTACAAGGTAACTGCTTGCCTTATCAGCAATCAATAAATGCTGTTTTCAATCAGTAAGTGTTGTTTTACATACACAAACTCAACACTCTCTGTCATCTTCCAGAAGGAGACTTCAGGCAGTTTCTGGGCAGACTATCCAAACTAAACCTTTTATTTGGTATTGTTTTTTGTTTAAGTTGGTCATTTCTATTCTATTCTGTTCTATTCTATTCTATTCTATTCTATTCTATTCTGTTCTATTCTATTCTATTCTATTCTATTCTATTCTATTCTATTCTATTCTATTCTATTCTATTCTATTCGTCTCAGGCTATGCCAGGGGAGGTTCAGGCTGGATGCTAGGAAAAAGTTCTATACAGAAAGAGTGATTGCCCATTGGAATGGGCTGCCTGGGGAGGTGGTAGAGTCGCCATCACTGGAGGTTTTCAGGAGGAGACTTGATGGGGTGCTTGGTGCCGTGGGTTAGTTGCTTGGGTGGTGTTGGATTGGTTGATGGGTTGGACGTGATGATCTGAAGGTATCTTCCAACGTGGTTTATTCTATGTATTTCTATGTATTTAAAATACTGCTCCAATATCTTCTGCACCCCTCTGTGTCCTTATGAGTGTGTTTAGAGCTGTGGTTTGTGTATGACTGAGCCTCAAATCTCCATTTTCTTCCAACAGTGAACCAGAAGATAACCACTACCGACCCCAATTACAGTCAAAAACTGTACAGACTTATTATATATATGTATGCTGAATTATGTGGGCTGCAATAACAATGCCTGTATTTATAGAATTCTTCTTTTCTGCCTCCCTGAAGCTGCACACTGACCAAGATAAAGGAGATGGGAATTTAAAGTACATATTAACAGGAGATGGTGCTGGCAGCCTGTTCGTCATAGACGAGAACACAGGAGATATTCACGCCGCCAAGAGGCTGGACAGGGAAGAGAAGTCCCTCTATGTGCTCCGTGCCAAGGCCATAGACAGAAAAACGGGGAGGCAAGTGGAGCCAGAGTCAGAATTCATCATTAAAATCCATGACATCAACGACAATGAGCCAAAGTTCACCCAGGACGTCTACACCGCCAGTGTTCCGGAGATGTCTGCAGTTGGTAGGTAAAAAGCTGTCCTTACCTAAAATGCAAGCAGGTCTGAGCTGTGTGGTGTGGAGTGCAATGGCTTGGAATTTTACCCCCACGGTAACAAAAGCTCGGCTCACTCCCTCAGGAAAGCAAATGGCAGCTGCATTTGCAAGCATTAACTGCACCCTACAGTGGGCTGCAATGAATAGGTACAAATACAGAGGATTTGCAACAGTATACAGGTAGCTGCAATCAGAAAACAGCACAGAAACCCCCCTGAACCCCCTGCTGGGATCCCAAAAAGGAGTAGGGAGAACTGCTCCTCTCTCCCCTAACCTCCCCCCTCCTCCCCTTCTTGGTGCCATGGTTTAGTTGATTAGATGGTGTTGGGTGATAGGTTGGACTTGATGATCCCTAAGGTTTCTTCCAACCTGGTCTATCCTAATTCCAATTCTAACTCTAATTCTAATTCTATTTCTAATTCTGATTCTAACTCTAACTCTAACTCTAATTCTAATTCTAATTCTAATTCTGATGAGGGAATCTGATACCTGCATTTCTGAATGAACCTCTTAGGTCCTCTAGCAACATATCTGGAGGTGGGAGGTGTGAGAGGAGGAAAAAAGATAATAGTTTGGACTTGATGACCTTGAAGGTCTATTCCAACCTATCCTATCCTATCCTATCCTATCCTATCCTATCCTATCCTATCCTATCCTATCCTATCCTATCCTATTCTAATCTAATCTATTCTAATGTATAACTCTGCAGCTAACTTTTAAAGGCATAGCCTAGAACTGTCACAAGTTGATTTGCAACTTATAATTGCCATGGTTTGACATGAGTGCCTTGCCTTTAAGAGCCATAAAGCTGAGGACCCCCAGGAGGTCCAGAGCGCCTAGGGGTGGACAGGAAACTGTAATCTTTTGTTGTTTCATTCCCACAAGCTCTGCATCTCTATAAAACCAGACAGCACAAGCTGGTCCTACCTCTTCTTCTTCCTCTCTCTCCTCTCCCTTCCTGGATGGCTCCCTTAGCTTTGCTAATGCATGGGAGCTGGGTCTGCAGTGGCTTGGCTGGGGCCTGGAGTGGCTTGGCTGGGGCCAGGAGCTGGTGAGATGAAGTTTTTCTGCATCATATGGGTTTGGTAAAGGAGGGGGAGTAGAGAGCCATAGTGGGGAAAGAATTTGAGGCCTGGATTTTTGGCCTGGTTTGGTGGAGTTTAGGGAAAGCTTTGGCTTAATGGGGCTCTGTGTTAAGCCCAGACTATGGTATTCGTGTATTTTGTATGCTTTGCACTGTAGCATGGAGTTTATGAATAGCACTTCCATTGGAACTTCCAATAATATTCTCATTTCTCTCCAATCCTGTATTGGAGTTTAGTTGTTTTGGGAAGAGTTAAGCCCAGCTGAGAGTGCTAAGCCCAGACTATGGGCTTTTGTGTGTTTTATATGCTTGCACTGTAGCATGGAGATAATGAATAGCACTTCCATTGGAACTTCCAATAATATTCTCATATCTCTCCAATCCTGTATTGGAGTTTAGCTGTTTTGAGAAGAGTTAAGCCCAGCTGAGAGTGTTAAGCCCAGACTATGGCTTTTGTGTGTTTTATATGCTTGCACTGTAGCATGGAGTTAATGAATAGCACTTCCATTGGAACTTCCAATAATATTCTCCTTTCTATCCAGTCCTGTATGGAGTTTAGCTGCCTTGAGAAGAGTTAGAGAGCCTGGCTCACTCCTTAAACTGAGACAGTAATTTATTATTTGAGATATTGAATACTGGCTTCTGTCAGTATTCATAGAACAGCTTGGGGTCTTTTTACCACTAATGTATCAGAAATTATTATTTGTTTCTGCTTTGATTTCAACTACCTTCAATTTATAATCTTTTTTGTACAATGCAAGCTCCTCTTTATTCTTTTCACTCTATTTAAGCCCACCAAAACCATTAAGGAAGGTAGCACATGTAGTTATCTTATCACTTACTGCACAGTTTTGCTGTGGCTGACAGGACCGCTTGGATCTAAATGTATCCTCTTTGCATTTCTAAGGTCTGATTTACCAAAACTTTCCATACCTTCAGCCACAAAAAAGTTCAAGCAGGTAAGTAGAGAAAGCAATTAATCTACCAAGGTGAGGCAAGGTGTTCCTACAAACCTAAACCTTACTGTTGGGATTCTCTGGATTAGTAGGTTTGACATTTTTTATGGTCTTTCTTTCTTCCTTCCTTCCTTCCTTCCTTCCTTCCTTCCTTCCTTCCTTCCTTCCTTCCTTCCTTCCTTCCTTCCTTCCTTCCTTCCTTCCTTCCTTCCTTCCTTCCTTCCTTTCTTTCTTTCTTTCTTTCTTTCTTTCTTTCTTTCTTTCTTTCTTTCTTTCTTTCTTTCTTTCTTTCTTTCTTTCTTTCTTTCTTTCTTTCTTTCTTTCTTTCTTTCTTTCTTTCTTTCTTTCTTTCTTTCTTTCTTTCTTTCTTTATTTCTTTCTTTCTTCTTTTCTTTCTTTCTTTCTTTCTTTCTTTCTTTCTTTCTTTCTTTCTTTCTTTCTTTCTTTCTTTCTTTCTTTCTTCCTTTCTTTCTTCCTTCCTTTCTTCCTTTCTTTCTTCCTTTCTTCCTTTCTTCCTTTCTCCCTTTCTTCCTTTCTCCCTTTCTTCCTTTCTTTTTTCCTTTCTTTCCTCCTTTCTTCCTTCCTTTGTTCCTTCCTTCATTTCTATCTTCCTTTTCTTTCTTTCTTCCATTCTCTCTTTCTCTTTATTGATCTTCTTTCTTTCTCTTTCTTTTTCCTTTTTCTTTCTTTCTTTCTTGCTTGCTTGCTTTCTTTGTCTCCTTCCTTTCTTCCTTCCTTCATTTCTCCCTTTCTTTCTTCCTTCATTTCTTCCTTTCTTTCTTCCTTCCTATCTTCCTTTTCTTGCTTTCTTCCATCCTCTCTCTCTTTATTTCTCTTCTCTCTTTCTTTTTCTTTCTTTCCTTTCTTTCTTTTTCTTTCTTTCTTGCTTGCTTTCTTGCTTGCTTGCTTGCTTGCTTGTTTTCTTGCTTGCTTTCTTCTTTGTCTCCTTCCTTTCTTTCTTCCTTCATTTCTTCCTTTCTTTCTTCCTTCCTATCTTCCTTTTCTTTCTTCCATTCTCTCTTTCTCTTTATTTCTCTTCTCTCTTTCTTTCTTTCTTTCTTTCTTTCTTTCTTTCTTTCTTTCTTTCTTTCTTTCTTTCTTTCTTTCTTTCTTTCTTTCTTTCTTTCTTTCTTTCTTTCTTTCTTTCTTTCTTTCTTTCTTTCTTTCTTTCTTTCTTTCTTTCTTTCTTTCTTTCTTTCTTTCTTTCTTTCTTTCTTTCTTTCTTTCTTTCTTTCTTTCTTTCTTCTTTCTTTCTTTCTTTCTTTTTCTTTCTTTCCCTCCCTCCCTTCCGTCCTTCCTTCCTTCCTCCCTCCCTTCTTCCTTCCCTCCTTCCTTCCTTCCTCTCTTTCTTTCTCACTGTTTCTCTCTCATTAGTTATTTTATATTATTTTTATTTTTAGTATTCTTTCTATGTCATTCTTTTATATTAATTCTTCAGAAGATGGTGAGCTGTTCTTTTTCCACATGGTCTTGTCCGCTTGGGTTTTTATAACATTCCAAGCACATGAACTCTCTCCCTCAAGAAACATCTCTTTTTATTTGGGGGTGGGGGGGAGGGGGAATAATTATTTTCCTTCCTGGATAAAAACTTACAGCTAGTCACAACTGCTGCATTTTGAACTAAAAATACAGGGTGGCAGCAGAAGAGGGGTGAAAAAGAATATATAGCATTAAAGGAAAACAATTCTCTGAGATTTGTTCAAATAATTTAAAGCAATAAGTAATGTGCACGGCACACTTTCATCAGAACTTAGCATGATTACCTAAGTGCTCCCCTCCATTAAAGCAGAGAGAGTCTCTCTGATGAGGAAGTGTGAAAGACCTAGGCTATGGCAAAGAACTGACACGGAGATCCTCCAGAGTTATTTACTCATCACAAATTACTCTGATGGCTTGCAAAATCAGCCCTGGATGATGGCATTGCTGAGAGAGACAATAAAGCACCAATCAACATTGGTGACTAATATCTATCTTTTCAAAATATTACCCAGAGGCTAATCATTATCTCTGGAAGCAGTGGCAGAACTATAATGGTCTCTGGTTTAGAACTCTCTCATATATTCATGACAAGGGAATACCTGCACTGCTATGTCTAATGCAGAGAGCCCAAGAATGGTTCTTGTAAAGACACATGGAAAACAGAGAAATCCTTTTCCATTTGGAATTTGATTTGCTGATAAACATGGAAGTGAACTTGATGATGGTGCACCTGTCATATTTAAGTTGAAATGTGTTTATAAGGAGGGACTAGATAGGATAGAAAGCGTGGTGCCCATGCTTAACCTTATCACTTAGTCCAATTTCACTGCAGTTGATAGAGAAGCACAAACAAAAGAGAACAGAATAAGGTCTGCTGCCTGTTAAGTCTATGTTAAGTCTATGAATTGTCTATAATTGATGAAGATTATCATAGAATCATAGAATCAATAAGGTTGGAAAAGACCTCAGAGATCAAGTCCAAGTACTTGCCTTGCTGACTTTAATGAGTAAGGCTACACTTATTTATTTCTTTATGTTTATTTCTTTCACTTTCAACAACTGTAGCATGCAGCTGATGAGTATTTCACAACATACTTTTAATCTGTGAATTGATCCTGTTAAGAGAAGCTGATTAAAGCTAGCACTCATTTCTTTGTGCTTAACTCCTACTTTCCAGATTTTATGGCTCTAATCAAAGGCATCTCCTGGTTCAGAGCTTCTACATAATAAGATCTGTATCATGCACAAGAACAAAGGACCACATTTTTAATGGTTCCATTTATAATGTATAATTTTTTTCCCTATTAAATCACTTTTATTGCAAATACAGTCAGAATAAATGGCTTTCTCTTCAGCTGAAGAGTGAAGTTTGGTAGAATGACATTATATATGAAATAGAAGTATGGCCATTGTCAACACAGGCATAGAAAAGGAGGGGACTTGATGGGGTGCTTGGTGCCATGGTTGAGTTGATCAGATGGTGTTGGGTGATAGGTTGGACTTGATGATCTCAAAGGTCTCTTCCAACCTGGTTAATTCCATTCCATTCCATTCCATTCCATTCCATTCCATTCCATTCTATTCTATTCTATTCTATTCTATTCTATTCTATTCTATTCCATTCCACTCCATTCCATTCCACTCCATTCCATTCCACTCCATTCCATTCCACTCTAATCTAAACTTGCCCCCCCCCCCCCAAATGCCTTCTCTTTAACAGCTAACCTAAGGCATAGAGAATACAGAATACAGAATTAAGCAGGTTGGAAAAGACCTTTGAGATCATTGAGCCCAAGCTATCACCCAATACCATCTAATCAACTCAACCATGGCACCAAGTGCCTCATCCAGGCTCTTCTTAAACACCTCCAGTGATGGTGACTCCACCACCTCCCTGGGCAGCACAATCCAAAGGCCAATTTCTCTTTCTGGGAAGAATTCCTTCCTCACACCCAGCTTAAACCTCTCCTGGCCCACCTTGAGACTGTGTCTTGAGAATCATAGAATGGGTTAGGTTAGAAGAGACCTTAGAGGTCATCTGCTTCAACTTCCCTGCCATGAGTAGGGACACCTCTCAACTGGATTCAGCTGCTGAAGGCCTTGTCCAGCCTGGCCTTGAACACCCCCAAGGAGGAGGCATCCACACCATCCCTGGGCAGCCCATTCCAGAATTTCAGCACCCTCATGCTGAAGTACTTCCTTAGGTCCAGTGTAGCCCCACTTTTCCTCACCTTAAAACCATTACCTCTTTTTCTTTCACTCAACACCCATGTGGAAAGTCTCTCTGCAGCTTTCCTGTAGGAATGCCTGCACATAAGAGAGAAAGAGTGTAAAAAGAGAGATGAAACTGCAGTCAAACACACGGGGTAACATGCATTAGTACTGCTGGTTTTATTGCCATGCTGTTGTCTGTGAGTTCAGTAGGATAAATCATAGAACCAGAGAATGTTGCGGGTGGGAAGGGACCTCAAAAGCTCATCCAGTCCAATCCCCCTGCCAGAGCAGGATTGCCTGGAGCAGATCAGACAGGAACACATCCAGGTGAGATTTGAATATCTCCACAGAGGGAGATTTCTGCATGAATTGTGCAATGAGTGTATCAGAAGTTCCATTATTTTTCACTGTTTCTGGGCTATCTCCTGGCGTTCTGCAAACACCACAACTGCTGCTGGGTTGGAGTTAGGCTGCACTCTGATGTCTAGTGATAGAAGAGAGAAGAGGAGGCTCAGGGGAGACCTCATTGCTCTCTACAACTACCTGAAGGGAGATTGCAGCCAGGTGGGGGTTGGTCTCTTCTCCCAGGTAAGCAGCAACAGAACAAGAGGACACAGTCTCAAGATGTGCCAGGGAAGGTTCAGGCTGGATGTTAGGAAGAAATTCTTCCCAGCAAGAGAGACTGGCCATTGGAATTTTCTGCCCAGGGAGGTGGTGGAGTCACCATCACTGGAGATATTTAGGAAGAGCCTGGATGAGGCACTTGGTGCCATGGTTTAGTTGATTGGATGGTGTTGGGTGATAGGTTGGACTTGATGATCTCAAAGGTCACTTCCAACTGGGTCAATTCAATTCAATTCAATTCAATTCAATTCAATTCAATTCAATTCAATTCAATTCTATTCTGTTCTGTTCTGTTCTGTTCTGTTCTGTTTTGTTCTATTCTATTCTATTCTATTCTCTTCAAGAAAAGCCTGGATCAGGCACTTAGTGCCATGGCCTAGTTGATTGGATAGGGCTGGGTGATAGGTTGGACTGGATGATCTTGGAGGTCTCTTCCAGCCTGGTTGATTCTATGATTCTATGACAGCTTTAGTGGCATCACATTTTCAGGACCACAAAACCTCAGGCACATGTTCCTGAAGAACAGTTTGTCATTTTGAATAGGAAACTCTTGCAAGAAGAAGTAGGTCTTATGGTTAAAAAAACCAAACAACAAGCAACACAACAAATCAAGAAGAACCAACAAACAGCCAAAAACTGAACCAAGTGCTGTAATCATGTTTTCTATTTTTGAATTGGCTTACAGTAAGCATTAATCTACAGATGTGTGCAAATGACTAAGGAGAGGCAGCTCTCATCTCCCACATTTCAGCAGGAAATCATTATATTTTCCCCTCTGCATCTTTTCTCTGGTTTCAGATGCTTAGATATATATAAAGCCCCCAAAGCTATGAATGCCTGTCTCGACTTTACCCCCAAAGCTTATGAAAGCCACTTTGCCAGCTTTGCAAAGCTCCTGAATGATAATTATTGCCATATACTCCCTCTGAGATGAATTATTGAGTTAGCTTTAAGAGAAAGATCTATTTCAAATAAATATTTTATCTGCAGGTTCATATTTTATGTCCTGCAGTTAAAATGCAGCAGTAGAATCTCTGTTAGCCAAGCTAAACACCATGTCAGATACCCAGCCGCTAGAACAGGCCTGGAATTTCTGCTTGCCTTCGCCACCATAACTCAAGAATGTCTCAACCTCTATAACTCAGAATCTGCAGAGGGCTCCCTTTTATTACATGCAATGCTTTAAGCCTTTCAAACTTTATGCCTTTTATTATTTTCAGAGAAAAAAAATAGCACAGAATCACAGAACTTCAGGGACTGGAACGGACCTCAAAAGATCATAGAATCAATAAGGTCGGAAAAGAACTCAGAGATCTTCAAGTCCAACCTGTCACCCAGCACCTCCTAACTAACTAAACCATAGCTTCAAGAGACACATCCACCTCTAGGGATGAGGATTCCACCACTTCCCTGGGCAGCACATTTCAATGGCCAATCTCTCTTGCTGGGAAGAACTTTCTCCTCATCTTCAGCCTAAACCTTCCCTGGTGCAGCTTGAGTCTGTGTCCTCTTGTTCTGGTGCTGGTTGCCTGGGAAAAGAGACCAACCCCCACCTCATTACAACCTCCCTTCAGGTAGTTGTAGAGAGCAAGAAGGTCTCCCCTGAGCCTCCTCTTCTACAGGCTCAACAACCCCAGCTCCCTCAGCCTCAGATCATCCAGTCCAGCCCCCCTGCCAGAGCAGGATCACCTACATCAGAATAGAATAGAATAGAATAGAATAGAATAGAATAGAATAGAATAGAATAGAATAGACCAGGTCGGAAGAGACTTTCAAGATCATTGTGTCCAACCCATCAACCAATCCAACCCACCTAAATAATTAACCCATGGCACCAAGCACCCCATCAAGTCTCCTCCTGAACACCTCCAGTGATGGTGACTCCACCACCTCCCTGGGCAGCACATTCCAATGGGCAATCACTCTCTCTGTATAGAACTTCTTCCTAACATCCAACCTAAACCTCCCCTGGTGCAGCCTGAGACTGTGTCCTCTTGTTCGGGTTCTGGCTGCCTGGGAGAAGAGACCAACCTCCACCTGTCTACAACCTCCCTTCAGGTAGTTGTAGACAGCAATAAGGTCACCCCTGAGTCTCCTCCTCTCCAGGCTAAGCAACCCCATCTCCCTCAGCCTCTCCTCAAGATCACAAAATCCACACTCCCTTTCCATAACAAAGATGGAAACAGAAAGCAAGGGTTCAATAATACTTAATAATAATGCACCAAGTTTATTGAGGATTATATAATTATGGTGTATATTACATATTATTTACATATTATATATTCAATAGTTGTTGTCATAGATTTTTTTTTTGTTAATATATTAATATATCTGTTAATATATTAATACATATTAGGGTTCCCTGCCCAAGGCAGGGAGGTTGGAATTAGATGATCCTTGAGGCCCCTTCCAACCCTAACCAATTCTATGATTCTATATAATTCAGTTAGTAATTAATTTGACATTATATAATTGCAGTAAAGATTGAGAGTTTAATAGTATATAGTTGCAGCACAGATTGTATTAATACTTTAATAATTTAATGCTATTAAATTAAGTTCACAACATTAATAGTCATTAATAATATAATATTATATAAGTGTAGCATAGATCGTACCAATAATTTAATAAGTTAATGCTGTTAAAGTAATAACTTAATAATATTAATAATTATTAATACTACCTGAAGAGAGGTGGTGGACAGGTGGAGGTTGGTCTCTTCTCCCAGACAGCCAGCACCAGAACAAGAGGACACAGTCTCCAGCTGCACCAGAGGAGGTTTAGGCTGGAGGTTAGGGAGATATTCTACACAGAAAGAGAGACTGGCCATTGGGATGTGCTGCCCAGGGAGGTGCTGGAGTCACCATCACTGGAGGTGTTTAGGAAGAGACTTGATAGGGTGCTTGGTTCCATGGTTTAGTTGATTAGGTGGTGTTGGATGATAGGTTGGACACCATGGTCTTGAAGGTCTCTTCCAACCTGGTCTATTCTACTTTACTCTACTCTACTCTACTCTATTCTACTCTATGCTATTCTATTCTACTCTACTCTATTCTATTCTATTCTATATAATTGTAGTTTAGATTACATATTCTTTATATCTTACATATTTAATTGTTGTGGCAATCTATATTCTCCATACACAATTAATAACTAGCCATGAAGGTTAATAATTGAATATTATATTATAGTATATATAAGATATTGTTTATATATTATATCATTTTAGTGGCTATAACATGTATAATCTTCCTGCATATAATTAATAATCAGCCATGAAGATTAATATCTTATTATTGTGTGATGGTAGTTTAGATTAGATATCATTTATATCATATTTAGCAGCATTTTTATCTTATTCATTATTATATAATTAATAATAAGCCATCAAGGTGAAAAAAGCAAAAGGTGAAAAAAGCAAAACTCCTTTTGTTATTACACATTCCCATTGGAATGTGCTGCCCAGGGAGGTGGTGGAGTCACCATCACTGGGGGTGTTTAAGAAGAGCCTGGATGAGGCACTTGGTGCCATGGTTGAGTTGATCAGATGGTGTTGGGTGATAGGCTGGACTTGATGATCTCAAAGGTCTTTTCCAACCTGGTTAATTCTATTCTATTCTATTCTATTCTATCCTATCCTATCCTATCCTACCCTATCCTATCCTACCCTATCCTATCCTATCCTACCCTAAACACTTTAAAATACAAACCTAGCTCTTCAATTTGCTGCCTTTTGGGGATTTGCCAGTTTTGGCTATTAAGTGACTTAACCTTTCCCTGCATGGACTTTATTTGATGATTAATGCACATAATCTCTGTAAAATTCAAATGTCCATTTACAGCTATTTTTTTTTCCCCTCTGACATTTCTTCTGTGTTTGGCTAGATACAGGATATTCTATGCAGTTGTGGTGGGTTGAAATTACATCACCACCAGCCAGCCCCCAACTAATTTGGAGAAACCTCCCCCAGTATAAAATTGCCAGACCAGCTCTGCTTGGGATGGAAGCAAACAAAGCTACTTGGGGGTGCTGGTGGAGGAGAAGCTCATCATGAGACAGCAGTGAGCACTTGCAGCCCAGAAAGCCAATCCCAGCCTGGGCTGCATCAAGAGAAGCACAGCCAGCAGGGAGAGGGAGGTGATTCTCCCCCTCTGCTCCACTCTGCTGAGACTCCACCTGCAGCACTGTGTCTAGTTCTGGAGCCTCTATTACAGGAAGGACCTGGAGGTGCTGGAGCATGTCCAGAGAAGGGTAGTGAGGACAATTGGAGGGCTGGAGCCCTGACAAGATTCAAAGCACTGCTTCTGAAGACCTCAAATCATTCACAAATTTAAGATTTAGAGAGCATTTTAGCACTCTGGATAAGAAGGTCTCAAGCTGCAGCCAGGATGAGTGGTGCTCTTTTTCCTCTTTTGGTCTCTCTGCTCCTAGTTGTGCTGCCTTACATTATCCCTTACCCACTGTCCCTCTAAACCTGAAAGGAGAAAAGTTTAAGGAGCTAAATAATCATAAAAATGGATTGCTCAAGGTCAATGGTCTCTTTCTGCTGCTATTTTCCCCTGGGTCAGACCACGTGAAGTTACAGATAATGCCAGGGAAGTGACAGCAGCATACAAAGTATTGCAGGGAAAAGCAGGAGAGAGCCTTTCATCCATCAGTTTCTAACACCAGCTAAAAATGTCGTTTGACAGATTTTTCTACACATTGACCATAACAGTGGCACTGCTACAGACTGGGGACAAAGTGGTGGAGAGCAGCCAGGCAGAAAAGGACCTGGGGGTAGTGGTTAACAGTAGGCTGAATGTGAGCCAGCAGTGTGCCCAGGTGGCCAAGAAGGCCAACGGCATCCTGGCCTGCATCAGGAATAGTGTGGCCAGCAGGAGCAGGGAAGTCATTCTGCTCTGTGCTCAGCACTGCTTAGGCCACACCTTGAGTCCTGTGTCTAGTTCTGGACTCCTCAGTTTAAGGACGTTGAGATACTTGAACAAGGACAACGAGGCTGGGGAAGGGGTCTGGAGCACAGCCCTGTGAGGAGAGGCTGAGGGAGCTGGGGGTGTTCAGCCTGGAGAAGAGGAAGCTCAGGGGAGACCTTCTTGCTGTCTACAACTTCCTGAAGGGAGGTTGTAGCCAGGTGGGGGTTGGTCTCTGACATTCTATGAAATGTGTTCAGCTACTGCAGCAACAGAGAGCACAGCACCCTTGGAGCGACAATCTTCTTGCCCAGTGGAATTGTCAAGCCTGGACTCTGTTAAATGCAGCTCTTTTACACTATGCAATACTGTTTGTCTGGCTACTTTACTGCAACCATTTTTTTTCTTTCCTATTCTCTATGTACACACAAAACAAAACAAAGCAAAACAAAACAAAACCCAGAGGACCTGACCTCTCTCGATTAGAGTTTGAATATAGCATTAAGAGCCCCTGACTCATCCTTACACTAAGCATTGTTTGATGTAGCCATTTTCCTTCCTTTTATTTCAGTAGATGCTCAGCTGTAACACTATAATCTCTGAACAAAGGCATAATGGGCCTGAATGCTGTGCATCAGCACTTTTGCTCACACTGCAGTGTGGTACAATGGGCTACGTTCTGCCTTGTTAGAGCCGCTGTCCTTCAGAGATTATGTCAAGCCAAGGTCCTTTCATCTTCCAGGGCTTCACATAGAATCACAGAATTGTTAGGGTTGGAAGGGACCTCAAGGATCAGCCAGTTCCAACCCCCCTGCCATGGGCAGGGACATACATAGAATACACAGAATACATAGAATAAAGCAGGTTGGACACCTCACACTACAGCAGGTTGCTCACAGCCACATCCAGCCTGGCCTTCAAAACCTCCAGGCATGAGGCTTCCACCACCTCCCTGGGCAACCTGTGCCAGGCTCTCACCACCCTCATGGGGAACAACTTCTTCTTAACATCCAGTCTGAATCTATCCATTTCTAGTTTGTTTTTTTGTTCCATTCCCCCTAGTCCTATCATTCCCTAACACACTAAAAAGTCCCTCCCCAGCTTTCTTGTAGGCCCTCTTAAGATACTACAAGGTCATAACAATCTCTCCTCTGAGCCTTCTCTTTTCTGGACTGAACAGCCCCAACTCCTTTAGTCTGCCCTCATAGCACAGCAGCTCCAGCCCTCTGCTCATCCTCATGGCCCTTCTCTGGACACCTCCCAGCACCTCCAGATCCTTCCTGTAAGAGAGGCTCCAGAACTGGACACAGGACTCCAGGTGTGGTCTCAGCAGAGTGGAGCAGAGGGGGAGAATCACCTCCCTCAACCTGCTGGCTATGCTTCTCTTGCTGCAGCCCAGGCTCTGCTTGGCTCTCTGGGCTGCAAGTTCTCACTGCTGGCTCCTGTTGAGCTTCTCCTCCACCAGCACCCCCAGGTCCTTTTCTTCAGGGCTGCATTCAAGCCAGTTCCTGCCCAGCCTATATGGGTGCTTGGGATTTCTCTGTCCCAGCTGCAGCCTAGTCTAGGCTAAAGTCACATATAAAAGAGCAAAGTTGAATTTGCAGTTCCCTATTCCTCAGGCTTCCTAGGTAGAGTTGCCTTCCAGTCCAAATATAAGAGTTGTATCTCAGCCTTACTTCTTCCTACCCTTTCTATGGGAAGTAGTTTGTAGTGATGTAGCCCAACTGACGCAGTAATGAGATCACTGGTGGCGAGTTCTACCTGTTCCTAAACTTCTTAGGCTTGAGTAGTGCCTTATGACTGCTCCTACTTTATTATTTCTCCAGTGTTTTGCCTAAGCACAGGCTGCTATCAAAGAGAAAAAAAACACTCTCAACAAATGAAGTGGCTTAATTCCTCTCAGCATTTCTGTAGCACACTTAGAATTTCATTTGTGCCTTCAGGAGGGGCATCTCCATCATATGTCTGCATTAAAATAATCCTTGGAGCCACACTGCCTGAGCAAACTAACTATCTGGGCATCTTCTGTGGGCTCTCAGCTGAACAAAATTCCTCGGTTTGCCTCCAGAGGTTTGCCAGATCCCTCCCAAATCTTTTGAGCTTGCAAAGTAATCCACTTGTAAAATCTTCCTTCCATGAATAAACTTGATGAACAGCAGGTTGTCATTGTGCTCGAAAACAGGAAGCAAGCACAAGAGCTTTTCCTTTAGGGAGATGAAGCCCTTCCTGCCTCTCCACTTCCCCCAGCTGGTCTTCTATTTCTGACTACGATGCAGCCTCTCTGCTTTGAGTGGAGCTCACTCTGGAGCAGAGCTGGAGGCACTCACACACACGAAAGGTGTCTGGAAGAATCAGAACTTTCCAATAACTGCCAATTTTGACAAGAGCTGACTTGAGAAAGAAGCAGAAAGGAAGTTGTCTGATGCTCTAAAGCACATCTTGGGTCAGCACTTGTGCATTTAATTATTTTTTTTTTCATTACCAAATGCCTTTTTGAAACCCTTGTGTGAGAAGGCCAATGTCTAAAACCAAAGGCCTGATCTTTCTCTTTGAGACACAAAGGCAACACAATAGGCAAACTCTGTGAAAGAGGGATTGAGAACTCACCAAAATGAAAGAGAAAGAGGGAAAGAGAGAGAAGGAGAAAGAGAGAGAGGGGGAGAGAGAAAATGAGAGCAAAAGAGAGAGAAAAAGAGAGAGGAAGAGGAGAGAGAGAGAAAGGGAAGGAAGGGAAGGAAGAGAAAGAACAGAGGGAGGAAGCAAGTAATGAATTAATTTGGAAGGAAAAGAAAGGAAGTGACAGGAAGGGAGAGGGAGAGGGAAATAGAGAAAGAAAGGGAGAGAGAGAAAGAGAGAGGAAGAAAGGGAAAGGGAGAAAGGGAAGGAGAGAAAGGGAAAAAGAGAAAGGGAGAAAGAGAGGAAAAGAGGAAGAGAGGAAGGAGAATAAAGTAAAATATGCCCCTTGAGAACTCTGAGATTTAGTTCCCATTTCTGCTGGTTGGATGGGGTTGAAGTTCACTTTGTTTTGCAGAACAGTAATCTCATCACTCCTGAGACTGCTACTGCAGTCTCTCTCACATCTTCTCTGTCATCTTTCACAGCAGTTTGCTCATGTGGTGTGTTTGATCTTGGCTGGCTACCAGGTGCCCACTTAGCTGCTCTCTAATTCCTCCCCCTTCATGGGACATGGGGAGAAAATAAGATGGAAAAGCTCCTGGGTTGAAATAAATACAGGATTGTCACTTACCAATTACCATTAAGGGCCAAACAGGCTTGGTTTGGGAAAATGAATGTAATTTATTACCCATTAAAAACAGAGTGGGATGGTGAGGAACAAAGAACAAAGCTAAAACACCTTACCCCCCCCCCTCCCCCCCCAACTCTTCCCAGGCTCTAATTCACTCCTTCGCTTTCTACTCCTGTTGGCACCTGTGGAATTATCTCAGAGAGCTTCCTCATTTCTAACCTAATAGCCTAATTTGTGTTTTAAATCATCCTGGTTTCTACTGCTAAGTGCAGGTAAAAGGCTGCTGGTGAGGTAATCTAGACTATAAATAAACAAATCAATGAAAACCTCCACATTCAGTGGGTACAGTTCAGGTGGGCATGATGATAAGGCATAGCTGTCTTTAATTAGAAGGATGCAAAGTAGTTTTGTCTCTTTACCAATTACTTCATCATTAGGGCTGAGTTAGTTGCTGTATTTCATTGCCTTTCTTGGTTCTCATAAACCCCTGTGTTTGTGCTAAGATTCAGTTTAGAGCTGTTTGCAGGATGGGTTCCATGGATGGAACATTCAGTGGATAAAGAACTGGCTTGAGGGCTGCACCCAAAGGGTGGCTGTCAATGTGTCCATGTCTAAGTGGAGGCCAGTGACAAGTGGAGTCCCACAGGGATCAGCACTGGCACCAGGCTTGTTTAAGATACTTGTTGGTACCATGGACAGCGGCATTGAGTGCACCCCCGGCGGGTTTGTGACAACATCGAGCTGTGCGGTGCAGCAGACACAGGCTGGAGGGAAGGGATCCATCCAGAGGGACCTGGACAGGCTGCAGGGCTGAGCCCATGACAATCTCATGAGGTTCAATAGGACCAAGGGCAAGGTCCTGCAGCTGGGTCAGGGCAATGCCAGACACTGATAGAAGCTGGGCAGGGACTGGCTGGAGAGCAGCCCTGAAGAAAAGGACCTGGGGGTGCTGATAGAGGAAAAACTCAAGAGGAGCCAGCAGTGAGCACTTGCAGCCCAGTGAGCCAAGCAGAGCCCAGGCTGCATCAAGAGAAGCATAGCCAGCAGGTCGAGGGAAGTGATTCTCCCTCTCTACTCTACTCTGCTGAGACCACACCTGGAGCACTGTGTCCAGTTCTGGAGCCCCTAGTACAGGAAGGATCTGAAGTGCTGAAGTGAGTCCAGAGAAGGGCCACAAAGAAGTGCAGAGGGCTGGAGCTGCTCTGCTATGAGGGCAGACTGAGAGAGTTGGGGTTGTTCTGTCTGGAGAGGAGAAGGCTCCCAGGAGACCTAATTGTGGCCTTCCAGTATCTGAAGGGGACTCCAAGAAAGCTGGGAAGGGACTTTCTAGGGTGTCAGGTAGGGATAGGAGCAGGGGGAATGGAAAAATAAAATAGAAATGGGTAGATTGAGATTGGATGTTAGGAAGAAGTTGTTCCCCATGAGGGTGGTGAAAGCCTGGCACAGGTTGCCCAGGGAGGTGGTGGAAGCCTCATCCCTGGAGGTTTTGAAGGCCAGGTTGGATGTGGCTGTGAGCAACTTGCTCTAATGTGGTGTGTCCCTGTCCCTGGCAGGGGGGTTGGGACTGGAGGATCCTTGAGGTCCCTTCCAACTCTAACAATTTTATGATTTTATGATTTTGTAAGGCATAGCTGTCTTTAATTAGAAGGATGCAAATTAGTTTTGTCTCTTTACCAATTGCTTCATCATTAGGCCTGAGTTAGTTGCTGTATTTCACTGCCTTTCTTGGTTCTCATAAACCTCTGTGTTTATGTTGAGATTCAGTTTAGAGCTGTTTGATACCAGAGATAACAATAATTGTGGGGACTCCAACCCTGGAAGTGCTCAAAACCAGGTCAAGTCCTTGAGCACCCTAGTCTAGTAGAAGATGTCCCTGCTCATGGCAGGGGGATTGGAACTGGATGCTCTTTAAGGTCCCTTCCAACCATTCTATGATCCTCTGACTCTATAATACTTGGTTTAATTTTGGACCAAAAGCTAAGAGCAGTGTTTTTCCTCATACAGAAACACTACACAAGCACTGCCCATAGTCTGTGAGGCTCTTCCCTCACGACACAGCAGACTGTTGGCAGAGGAGAGAGCAAACTCCCTTCTGACAATGATTTTTCTGAGGATATAGATTTATCAATCAGTGTTCAAGATTGTGCTATTGGTTTACCAGGAAGCTTTAAGGTCCTTTCCAACCATTCTATGATTCTCTGACTCTGTGATACTTGGTTTAATTGTGGACCAAAAGCTAAGAGCAGTGTTTTTCTTCACATGAAGGCACTGCACAAACACTGCCTCTAGTTTGTGAGGCTCCTGCCTTGTGACACAGCAGACTGTTGGCAGAGAGGAGAGTGAACTCCATTCTGACAACGATTTTTCTGAGGATAAAGATTTGTTGATCAGTGCTCAAGGTTGTGCTATTGGTTTGCCAGGAAGCTGCAGGGTTTATACCACTTTATTTCCACCACACTACATGATTTGAGAGAGGCAACAATAACATCAATACTTGGCAAACTGCAATGAGATCTCATTCTGTGCAAGATCCACTGGAATTATCTGCTGGTGATCTCTAAAGTTTCTGTAGGGTTACAGCTTCTGTACTCTCCTCTGCAATCACATTTACATAGAATCAAAGAGTGGCTTAGGTTGGAAGGGTCCTCAGAGATCGTCTACTCCAACCTCCCTGCCATGAGCAGGGATGTCTCACAACTAGACTCAGCTGCTCAAGGCCTCATCCAACTTGGCCTTGAACACAACCAGAGAGGAGGCATCCACAACCTCCCTGGCCAACCTATTCCAGAGTCTCACCAGCCTCATACTGAAGAACTCTTCCCTAAGATTCAGTCTAACCCCACTCTCCTTCAGCTTCAAACCATTCCCCTTTGTCCTGTCTCTGGAAGCCCTTATGAAAAGTCCCTCTCCAGTTTTCCTGCAGGATCTCTTCAGGTATTAGAAGGCAGCTCTAAGGTCTCCCCAGAGTCCTCTTCTCTTCTCCTCTCTTCTCCTCTCCTCTCTTCTCCTCTCCTCTCCTCTCCTCTCCTCTCTTCTCTTCTCTTCTCTTCTCTTCTCTTCTCTTCTCTTCTCTTCTCTTCTCTTCTCTTCTCTTCTCTTCTCTTCTCTTCTCTTCTCTTCTCTTCTCTTCTCTTCTCTTCTCTTCTCTTCTCTTCCCTTCCCTTCCCTTCCCTTCCCTTCCCTTCCCTTCCCTTCCCTTCCCTTCTCTTCTCTTCTCTTCTCTTCTCTTCTCTTCTCTTCTCTTCTCTTCTCTTCTCTTCTCTTCTCTTCTCTTCTCTTCTCTTCTCTTCTCTTCTCTTCTCTTCTCTTCTCTTCTCTTCTCTTCTCTTCTCTTCTCTTCTCTTCTCTTCTCTTCTCTTCTCTTCTCTTCTCTTCTCTTCTCTTCTCTTCTCTTCTCTTCTCTTCTCTTCTCTTCTCTTCTCTTCTCTTATCTCTTCTCTCTCTCCTCTCTCCTCTCTCCTCTCTCCCCTCTCCTTTCTCAACAACTCCAGCTCCCTCAGCCTATCCTCATACCAGAGGTGCTCCAGCCCTTGGACCATCTTTGTGGCTCTCCTCTGGAACTGTCTGAACAGCTCTCTGTCCTTGTGCCAGGGACAACAGTACTGGAAGGCAAGATGCACATTCCAATGAGACAAAGGCAGATACTCCCCAAAAGACTGCACTAAACTCTGTAATCTTTCCTTTAAATAAATAAATAGTTTAAAATAACAAAACAAACAAACACAAAAATCATTCTCAAACCAGCCTTCAATTTTACTTTTTAATCAAAACAATACAGGAGGGAAAGGAAGTTAAAGTGCGTTCAGTTTTTGTGACCACACTCAAACTGTGTGCCAGTCCCAAGACAGGGCTTAGCTCTAGAGGACACAGTGGTTAAGTTTTCCTGATGGAGACATTTAAGGATTAGTTAAGTGAAATGTGGGATGAAGAGGAACATTTCCCCTGATTCTCAACTCCCAGATGGCACACAGTGTAAGCACATGATCCTGCTGGTGACTTCTTTTGCTTTTTATAGGCTACTAAATGGCACTGACTCTCCTTTCCCCTTTACTTTTGAGGGGATTCAAGTTGTTTGCTCTTTTGGTGTTGTTGTTTTTTTTTTTTATGTTGTTGTTGCAGAGTTGAAACAAATTTGATAGGATTCATGGAACATCAAACTTCTAAAGAAGTGTCTCCAGTTTTCACCCTGACTAGCAGGTCTGCTGGACACTGTTAGCAGAAAAATTGCTCTGATATATTCACTTCTTCAAGATCACCTTTACAGAATCATAGAATGGTTGGAAGGGAGCTCCAAAGCTCATCCAGTCCAACCCCCTCTGCACTCAGCAGGGACATCTTCAACTAGACCAGGTCGCCCACAGCCCCATCACCTTGAATATCTCCAGGGATGGGGCCACAACCACCTCCCTGGGCAACCTGTTCCAGTGTTCCACCACCCTCCTGGTGCAGAATTTGTTCCTAACATCCAGTCTCAATCTTCTTTTGTCTAGTTTGAGGCCATTGCCCCTCATCCTGTCACTGCAGGCTCTCTCCATCCTTCTTCTAAGCCCCCTTCAGGTACTGAAAGACTTCTATTAGGTCTCCCTGGAGCCTCCTCTTCTACAAGCTGAACACTCCCAGCTCCCTCAGCCTGTCTTTCTGCCAGACATGTTCCAACTCCCTGATCATTTTTGTGGCCTTCCTCTAGACCTTCTCCATCAGGCCCATGTCCTTCCTCTCTTGAGGGTTCCATCCTCGTAGGTCCTCTTTGGCGAATAGAAGTTTGCTATTAGGTCTCAACAGAGCCTTTTCTTCTCCAGGCTAAAGCCGAGCTTGGCACACAGATGACCTCTAACTGTTTAAGCAGGCAAAAAGTACTCTGGATTGCTCATGGCAACAATAAAAAAATGCTCTGCAGAGTTTGATAGATTGTGACAAAACATTTTTACAACTTGGCTCTGCTGGGTTGGTGCAGAGAAAGGAGAATTCCTCCCCTCCTGTCATGCTCTTAAGATAACCTGAAACAGTGGGAATTGTCACTATTATGTAGGTAAAACTATTATGTGCAAAGCAATATTTCAGAGTGTGAGAGAAGAGATGCATTTAACAAGACCTAATTACATGTACTCTCATAAATCTCTTCTGATTGCTCTGGATTCCTACTTTCCCCCATCCATCTTCTGCACTTGAAGAGTGACAGCAGCGATGATTCACTTCGGTTCCATTAGTCACAGGTAAATGAGCAGCTTCTAAATTTACAGCCAGGCAAGACACTTGACTGCAAGTTATCTGGGAGAACTTCATTCTGGAGGCACTGCAGGTGAAGGGGAAAACAGGGTAGGGAATCACAGAATCACAGAAACATTCAGGTTGGAAAAGAGCCTCAGGATCACCAAGGCCAACCCAGAACCCTGCTCTACAAGGCTCACCCCTAAACCATAGCCCCAAGCACCGCATCCAAAACACCTTCAAACACAGCCAGGCTTGGGGACTACACCACCTCCCTGGGCAGCACATTCCAATCCCTGACCACTCTGCATGAGAAAAAACTTTTCCTAGTGTCCAGTCTAAACTTACCCAGTAGCAGCTTGAGGCCATTCCCTCTTGTTCTATCTTCAATTACCTGTGAGAAGAGACCAGCACCAGCCTTTCTACAACCTACTTTCAGGTATCTGTAAACAGCAATGAGGTCTCCCCTCAGCCTCCTCTTTTCCAAACTAACCATCCCCACCTCCTTCAGTTGCTCTCCATCAGATTTATTCTCCAGGCCCTTCACAGCTTCCTTGCCCTCCTCTGTCCTGGCTCCAGCACCTCCACATCTCTCTTGCATTGAGGTGCCCAAAAATGGTTGCAATACACAAGGAGTGGCCTCATCAGAGCTGAGTCCCAGGGGACAATCCCCTCCCTGCTCCTGCTGGACACAGCTTTTCTAATCCCAGCCAGGATGCCAGGGTTTAGAGTGGCTGGAGAGCAGCCAGGCAGAAAGGGATCTGAGGGTAATAGTTGACAGTAGGCTGAACATGAGCCAGCAGTATGCCCAGGTGGCCAAGAAGGCCAATGGCATCCTGGCCTGGATCAGGAACAGTGTGGCCAGCAGGAGCAGGGAAGTCATTGTGCCCCTGTGCTCAGCACTGCTCAGGCCACACCTTGAGTCCTGTGTCCAGTTCTGGGCTCCTCAGTTTAGGAAAGATGTTGAGCTGCTGGAAGGTGTCCAGAGAAGGGCAACAAAGCTGGGGAGGGGTCTGGAGCATAGCCCTGTGAGGAGAGGCTGAGGGAGCTGGGGTTGCTTAGCCTGGAGAAGAGGAGGCTCAGGGCAGACCTTCTTGCTCTCTACAACTCTCTGAAGGGAGGTTCTAGCCAGGAGGGGGTTGGTCTCTTCTCCCAGGCAGCCAGCAGCAGAACAAGAGGACACAGTCTCAAGCTGTGCTAGGGGAGGTTCAGGCTGGATGTGAGGAAGAAATTGTTCCCAGCAAGAGAGATTGGCCATTGGAATGTGCTGCCCAGGGAGGTGGTGGAGTCCCCATCACTGGGCGTGTTTAAAATCATTCTGGATGAGGCACTTGGTGCCATGGTTGAGTTGCTTAGATGGTGTTGGGTGATAGGTTGGGCTTGCTGATCTCGAAGGTCTTTTCCATCCTGGTTAATTCTATGATTCTGTGATAATATATTATCAATTAAGTGGACAGTGCTCACAAGACTTCTTACCTGTAAGGAAACTGAGGGCATTAAAAGTAACCATCCAGGGTAAAGAGCCCCTCCTCTAGGGCAGCTTTCTATCCTTGGCAAGACATTAAGGACCTTTACACTTCCAGCTATTGGGCTGCCTACATTCAGGCAGACATTTGTCAGCTCTGGATAGTGTTAGCAAAATGCATCCTGACACCTTGAAAATTGCTTGGAAACAAAAGCTTGCAAGGAAGAGTTTTGTCAGTTTGTGTGTCTCACAGGAAAGTCTTTAGAGAAGCTTCCTTTTGCTTCTAATCCATAAATTACAGCTTAGAGTGCTCTTAATTCCATGTAGCCTATATTCTCCTCCTTGTGATCACAGGGCATGAGTAAGCCACTTGCATACAAAATGCTGGGGGATGAGGGGGGGAAATGTAGTCATTGTTTAGTGGCAAAGAGGTGCCAGTTCTGTGGATAACTCTGGTCAACAGAGAAAGGAAATCCTGAATTTTTCCTGGCAAAATTAAGCCAATTTGAAAAGGGATCTCAAAAGCCAGGTAGGAAGTGATTTTTCTTCTTGTTGTTGGGTTTTATTCAGTCTGACTTCATCTATTTGGAGGCAGAAAATGAGTAGGAGAAAATTTGTATTAGGTTAATCTGCTGAGCAAGACAAATTAAGGAATCATAATGGTTCCTTTCACTCAGGCAGCTACTTAACAGCTTCATCAGAGGTCCAGGTATCACCAGAGCACAACCTTTCAACCTGTGTGATGAGCACAAGGACAACAACTCAGTTTTGTGTTGGGTTTCAAAGTTGGGTCAATCCCTAAGCATTCCCTCAAGTTTAACTCTTAAGTGATAAATGATTTGCTGCTGTTGTTGTTTTAGTCATGAGGAAGATGAGACTATCATAGAATCATAGAATTGTTAGGGTTGGAAAGGACCTCAAGGATCATCAAGGAGCCCTGTGAGGAGAGGCTGAGGGAGCTGGGGGTGTTTAGCCTGGAGAAGAGGAGGCTCAGGGGAGACCTTCTTGCTCTCCACAACCTGAAAGGAAGCTGTAGTCAGCTGGGGATTGGTCTCTTTTCCCAGGCAACCAGCAGCAGAACAAGAGGACACAGTCTCAAGCTGTGCCAGGGGAAGTTTAGGCTGGAGGGGAGGAGAAAGTTCTTCCCAGCAAGAGAGATTGGCCATTGGAATGTGCTGCCCAGGGAGGTGGTGGAGTCCTCATCCCTGGAGGTGTTCAAAACAGGATTGGATGTGGCACTTGGAGCCATGGCTTAGTTGTCAGGATGTGCTAAGTATTAAATAATAGTTTGGACTTGATGATCTCTGATCTCTCTATTGATTCTATGATTCTATACTTCTATGATTCCATGCTTTAGAATCATCATAGAATCAATAAGGTTGGAAAAGACCTCAAAGATCATCAAGTCCAACCTATCATCCAAGACCTCATGACTACTAAACCATGGCTCCAAGTGCCACATTCAATCCTTTTGAACACCTCCAGGGCCGGTGACTCCACCACCTCCCTGGGCAGCACATCCCAATGGCCAAATAGTTCTTCACAGAAAGAGTTTCTCCTCACTTTCTTCTATGATACTGTGATTCTATGACATTCAAGGTAAGAGTAGCTTTAGCAGGACAAAAAAAAGATTGCTGTAAAATCCAAGGTATTTTGTTAGATGGGAAATGTGAGGAAAGAGTAAAAAAAGCTGCTAAAAGATATCAATCCCCACCAAAAGTGAATCCTGCCAGAGCCTTGTTGGTTCTATGATTCTATGATCCAGTTCCAACCCCCCTGCCATGTGCAGGGATGCCATTTGTCATTTGCTTGGGGTAGGGTAACAATGAATTCCTCCACCAACTGCTGCTTGGTTTCATTTGTTTTACCTGGATACTGAAACTACTGCGTGTGGTTGACAAGAATGAGGTCAAATCTGATGAGCTTCCTTGATTGGTACCCCTTTAGGTACATCTGTTCTTCAAGTGACAGCCACAGATGCTGATGATGCCAACTATGGGAACAGTGCCAAAGTGGTGTACAGCATTCTCCAGGGACAGCCATATTTCTCAGTGGATCCAGAAACAGGTTAGTAACCCATCCAGCCTTGCATTGTTGCAATGACAGAGACAGGATGGAGGGATCAAGGAGCTTAATATTGGCATTGATATATTGGAACAGCCTTTTTTCTTTGCTAAATGGGCACAGGAAACAAAATGAAAGCTTCTTCTGTTAAAATAAGAGCATTACAGAACTGCTTTACCTGGCATGAGAGCACTTCTGGAAGAGGAGTGTTGACTGTAAAGGTCAGCACTTCAGAAAGGGTCTAGAATATTCTAAAGGGTCCAAAGATTCATGAATGGATTAAAGCTTATCTTACACCAATAAGCTTAACTTACACCAACTGCTGGGAATTTCACACAGTCACAGGATCACAGAATTGTCAGGGTTGGAAGGAACCTCAAGGCTCAGCCAGTCCCAACCCCCCTGCCATGGGCAGGGACACCTCACACTACAGCAGGTTGCTCACAGCCACATCCAGCCTGGCCTTAAAAGCCTCCAGGCATGAGGCTTCCACCACCTCCCTGGGCAACCTGTGCCAGTCTCTCACCACCCCCATGGGGAACAACTTCTTCCTAACAGCCAATCTGAATCTACCCACTTGTAGTTTTGCTCCATCCCCTCCCCAGTCCTATCACTCCCTGACACCCTCAAAAGTCCCTCCCCAGCTTTCTTGGAGCCCCCTGCAGATACTGGAAGGCCACAATTAGGTATCCTCAGAGCCTTCTCTTCTCCAGACTGAACAGCCCCAACTCCCTCAGTCTGTCCTCAGAGCAGAGCAGCTCCAGCCCTCTGCTCATCCTCGTGGCCCTTCCCCGGACACAGTCCAGCACCTCCAGATCCTTCCTGTAAGAGGTGCTCCAGAACTGGACACAGTGCTCCAGGTGGAGTCTCACCAGAGTGGAGCAGAGGGGGAGATTCACCTCCCTCGACCTGCTCATTATGCTTCTCTTGATGCAGCCCTGGATGTGATTGACTTTCTGGACTGCAAGTCCTCACTGCTGGCTCCTGTTGAGCTTCTCCTCCCCCAACACCCCCAGATCCTTTTCTTCAGGGCTGCTCTCCAGCCAGTCCCTGCCCAGCCTATAGCAGTGCTTAGGATTGCCCCGACCCAGCTGCAGGACCTTGCCCTTGGTCTTGTTGAGCCTCCTGAGGTCGTCATTGTCTCAGCCCTGCAGCCAGTCCAGGTCCCTCTGGATGGATCCCTTCCCTCCAGCCTGTGTCTGCTGGTGTCTTCAGCAAACCTGCTGGGGGTGCATTCAATGCCACTGTCCATGGTACCCACAAAGAAGCCTTTCTATTTTGAAGCTGTAAAGCATGAATGGAAGCCCTTTGAGCTGTTGTGCAGGAAATCAAGGAAGAGACAGACACAAGGAAAGGGGAAAAAAAAAGAAGCAAAGGTGATCTTGTGTGATCTTTGGATATCTACAGCTCAAATTCTGGGTTACAAAACCCTGATACAACAAGAGCCTCCCTCCAGCTGTCTGACCCTAATGCTCAGAATGCTTAGCAGGCACTGCATGAGCTGCCTCCTGCACCTTACCAACATTGTTCTGAGGTAAGAAAGGCAGAATTCAAGTGCAATTGCACCTAAATTCCCTTAATCCATTAAGCACACTCAAGTGATGGCTCATTTCCTTTGGAGAGAGTTTCTTCTTCTAATGTGAGGGCATTATATATATGTGCATAAAAGAAATGATTAAATATCAGATGGTTATAGTTTTAAAAGGGAGCATAATGATTTTGCCTAGGTTGAAGCATTTCTTTTCCCCCCACCATAGCTTTTCTGATCTCTCTCCATTGCTTCTTTTCTCCTCTGCTCAACACGTCTTTACCAGGCATGAGAAGGGAAACAGGACCAGCACCAGAGAGTTGCTAAGTGATGGCAGCCAGCAGATAGTTTAGGGGAGAGCTGGGCTCTTATCTTTGGTTCTGGGATGGATTCTGGGATTTGATTCTGGGATGTTTTGGTTGGTTGGTTAGTTAATCCAAATTTTTATTCTATTTTTATGTCACATTTCTTAGCAAGCCTCAGAGCATGAGGATGATCAGGGGCCTGGAGCACTGCCTGGGGAGGAGAGGCTGAGGCACCTGGGGCTTTTTAGTCTGAAAAAGAGAAGACTGAGAGGGGATTGAATAAATGTTTATCAATATCTGAGGGCTGGGGGTCAGGAGGGAGGGGACAGGCTCTGCTCACTTGCTCCCTGGGATAGGACAAGGAGCAATGGATGGAAGCTGCAGCACAGGAGGTTCCACCTCAACACAAGGGAGAACTTTTTTCCTGTGAGGGTCACAGAGCACTGGAACAGAGAGGTTGTGGAGTCTCCTTCTCTGAAGACTTTCAAGGCCTGTCTGGATGTGTTCCTGTGTGACCTGAGCTAGATTGTATGGTCCTGCTCTGGCAGAGGGGTTAAACTCAATGATGTCTTTGGGTCCCTTCCAACCCCTGACATCCTGTGAGCCTGTGAATAATTCTGGATCATATGCAGAACCATCAGACTTCAAGGGGATTTCCCCCCCCCTCCCCCCACCTTGTTTTACTCTCCTTCTAGGAGTAGGAGTTTTCCAGGGCTGCTTTTTCTGTTTGGGTTTGGAGGGTTTTTTTCATTGTTTTGGTTTGTTTTGGGTTTTTTTCCATGATATAACAATTTTGATATCAAGAAGAGCTTAAAATAAGAGCCACTTTCTCAGAAAGGAAAAGAAGAGGTGTAAATCCTACAAGCAAAAGAAGGACACTGCATTTAAGAATCCCCTACTTCACAAGAGAAAGCTCTCATCACTTGAACATCTCCAGAGAAGGGCAATGAGGCTGGGGAGAGGTCTGGAGCACAGCCCTGTGAGGAGAGGCTGAAGGAGCTGGGGTTGCTAATGACCTGTGAGAAGAGACCAGCAGCAGCCTCTCCACAACCTCCTTTCAGGTAGTTGTGGATAGCAATGAGGTCTCTCCTCAGCCTCCTCTTTTCCAAACTAACCATCCCCAGCTCCTTCAGGCTCTCTCCATCAGATTTATTCCTCAGGCCCTTCCCAGCTTCCTTGCCCTCCTCTGCCCTGGCTCCAGCACCTCCACATGTCTCTTGCATTGAGGTGCCCAAAAATGGTCACAGTACCCAAGGTGTGGCCTGCCCAAAGCTGAGTGCCAGGGGACAATCCCCTCCCTGCTCCTGCTGGACACAACATTGCTGATCCCAGCCAGGAGGCCTTTGGCTTTCTTGGCTACCTGAGCACACTGCTGGCTCCTCTTCAGCTGCTTGGCCATGAGCACCCCCAGGTCCCTTCCTGCCAGCAGTCCCTTCCTGACACACTGCCCTATGCCTGGAGCCTTGCTTGGGGTTGTTGTGCCTCGAGTGCAGGCCCTGGCACTTGGCCTTGTTGAAGCTCATCCCATCAATGCTGGCCATGGATCCAATCTACCCAAGTCCCTCTGCAGATCCTCCCTACCCTCATGAAGATCAACATTCCCACCTAACTTGGTGTTCTCTGCAAACTTACTGATGGCACACTCACCACAATGCCTCACAACTCTTGTTACACTTATTTCCATTCCTATTTTTGCTGGTTTATTTTTTTTTCCCTTAAACTCACATTAAATCAGCCATAGATTGAAAGGCTTACTGCAGTATACCTTGGCTTTATGACTGTGGATTAACATCTGCACAGTGGATCCCACGTAAATCCATTTAAAGACTCTGAGATTAAAGTGAGTGGTGCTTAGCCTGGAGAAGAGGAGGCTCAGGGGAGACCTTCTTGCTCTCTCCAACTCCCTGAAGGGAGGTCATAGCCAGGTGGGGGTTGGTCTCTTCTCCCAGGCAACCTGTGACAGAACAAGAGGACACAGTCTCAAGCTGCGCTGAGGAGGTTTAGGCTGGAGGTGAGGAGAAAGTTCTTCCCAGAAAGAGTAATTGACCATTGGAAAGTGCTGCCCAGGGAGGTGGTGGAGTCACCATCCCTGAAGGTGTTCAAGAAAGGCTTGGATGTGGCCCTTGGAGCCATGGTTTAGTTAGTGTGTCCAGAGAAGGGCAACAAGGCTGATGAGAGGCCTTGAGCACAGCCCTGTGAGGAGAGGCTGAGGGAGCTGGGGTTGCTTAGCCTGGAGAAGAGGAGGCTCAGGGGAGACCTCATTGCCCTCTACAACTACCTGAAAAGTGGTTGTAGCCAGGAAGGGGTTGGTCTCTTCTCCCAGGCAAGCATCATCAGAACAAGAGGACACAGTCTCAAGCTGTGCCAGGGGAGGTTTAGACTCGAGGTGAGGAGAAAGTTCTTCACCAAGCGAGTCGTTGGTCATTGGAATGTGCTGCCCAGGGAGGTGGTGGAGTCCCCATCCCTGGAGGGGTTCAAGAGGGGATTGGATGTGGCACTTGGTGCCATGGTCTACTCATGAGGTCTGTGGTGACAGGTTGGACTCGATGATCCTCGAGGTCTCTTCCAACCTTGATGATCCTGTGATCCTGTGATAGTTGTCAGGAGGTGTTAGGTATTAGGGAATAGGTTGGACTTGATGATCTCTGGGGTCTTTTCTAACCTGGATGATTCTGTGATTCTATGGTTCTATGATTATATGATTCCTTTCCTTCACCTCACTGTCTCTTCCTCTTCTTCTTTCTGTTTGTTTGGTTGTTTTTTTGTTCTTGTTGTTTGTTTTTTTTTTCCCTTTCTTTTTCTCTTTTCTCCAAGGCATAATCAGGACTGCTTTACCAGAGATGAGCAGAGAAAACAGAGAACAGTACCAAGTGGTCATCCAGGCCAAAGACATGGGAGGACAGATGGGAGGCCTGTCAGGGACCACCACGGTGAACATCACCCTGACTGATGTCAATGACAATCCGCCTCGCTTCCCCCAGAGTATGGAGCTTCTAACAGTTCTCTTCTTACCCAAGGAACCTCTCTAAAAAGAGCTCTTTCACTCTCACCATCTGGGATCTTCATTTCTCCTTTGCTGTTTTAATAGCATAAAGGTTGGCCCACTGCTGTGCTTGTTTATGTGGCAGGCACACGAAGGCAAAAGGGAATTCCTGCTTCCATGTTTGCAACGGCAAAATGGTTCTTGGAGTGAGAAACTTACTTCCCACCCTTGCTCTGCTTACAGGAATGTGAGCTGTAAAAACACCTAGGCTAACTGCAGGGACTCAACAGCCTTCAGAGGAGCTCAATTGCAAAATAAAGAGTTTGTGTTTTAAAGACACTCTTCATAGGATCATAGAGTCATGGAACATGGATTCGTAGGACACAAAGTGATAGACTGATAGACTCATACAATCACTGAATCATAGAATGGTTTGGGTTGGAAGGAACCTCCAAAGGTCATCTAGCCCAACCTCCTCTGCAGTCAGCAGGGATCAGGTTGCACAGAGCCCTGTATAGCCTCACCTTGAGTATCTCCAGGAATGGGGCCACAACCACCACCCTGGGCAACCTCTTCCAGTGTTCCACTACTCTCCTGGGGCAGAAATTTTTCCTGACATCCAATCTAAATCTGCTCTTCTCCAGTTTGAAGCCATTGCCCCTTGTCCTATCACTGCAGACCTTTGTAAACAGTTTCTCCCTATCCTTCTTGTAGTCCCATTCAGTTATTGAAAGGCTGCAATTAGTTCTCCCTGGAGCCTTCTCTTCTCCAGGCTGAACACCCCCAGCTCCCTCAGCCTGTCCTCATAGCAGAGCTGCTCCAAACCCCTGATCATTTTTGTGACCCTCCTCTGGCTCTGCTCCCTCAGCTCCATGTCCTTCCTGTGTTGAGGGCTCCAGAGCTGGACACAGTACTGCAAGTGAGGTCTCACCAGGGCAGAGCAAAGAGGCAGAATCACCTCTCTCAATCTGATGCAGCCCCCTTAGTTCTCATGTTTAGACAAACAAAGAGGTCAGCAAATTTCTGATGTACTGTCTTGTATAGAGCTGGTCTGAAGATTTGAGCTGCTGGAAGTCTAAGCAGTGAATTAAGGTACTTGTAGTCTGTGTTGAGCTCTTAATGTTGAATGTTTTTGATAGTCCAGACTAGTCTGACACAATGAAGGGGGTCTAAAATATCCCTGTAGAATGAAAAATGGCAAACAGCTGAAGGTTGCACAGTACAGAAAACTTCACAGTATCTTAGTACAGATCTTTTCATGCCAGGCAAGGCCAGACATGAAGTCCCAAACTGTTACAACCAGGGTCTGATAACTGTTTGATAGGATGCAGACAGAAAAAAATGTGCAGCTTCAGATCAGTGCCTGCTGGAAAAAAAGGTCCCCATTATAAAATCTGAATTCATAGAATTCATAGCATCCCAGAATGGTTAGGGTTGGAAGGGACCTCAAGGATCAGCCAGTTCCAACCCCCCTGCCATGGGCAGGGACACCTCACACTACAGCAGGTTGCTCACAGCCACATCCAGCCTGGCTGCAAACACCTCCAGGGATGAGGCTTGCACCACCTCCCTGGGCAGCCTGTGCCAGGCTTTCATGGGGAACAATTTCTTCCTAACATCCAATCTCAATCTACCCATTTCTATTTTATTTTTCCATTCCCCCTGCTCCTATCCTTCCCTGACACCCTCAAAAGTCCCTCCCCAGCTTTCTTGGAGCCCCCTTCAGATACTGGAAGGCCACAATTAATTCTCCCCAGAGCCTCCTCTTCTCCAGACTGAACAGCCCCAACTCCCTCAGTCTGTCCTCATGGCAGAGCAGCTCCAGCCCTCTGCTCATCCTCGTGGCCCTTCTCTGGACACCTTCCAGCACCTCCAGATCCTTCCTGGCACAGAGGCTCCAGAACTGGACCCAGTGCTCCAGGTGGGGTCTGAGCAGAGCAGTGCAGAGGGGGAGAATCACCTCCCTTGACCTGCTGGCTATGCTCTCTTGCTGCAGCCCAGGATGTGATTTGCTCTCTGGGCTGCAAATGCTCACTGCTGGCTCCTGTTGAGCTTCTCCTCCACCAGCACCCCCAGGTCCTTTTCTTCAGGGCTGCTCTCAATTGCTTGTTAGCTGCTGGCACTGTTAAAGGACCTGACTGGGTCTCTTTACAAATCCCCCAAGGACTGAACAAGCAGAGCTGATTTAGGAAACACTTTCCTGGACTTGAAGAAACTTGAAAAGTGCTTCAGTATCATGGCAATAAGTACAGACAGAATGGTTTAAATAGGTCATCCTGGCACAGACTTCAAGAAACATTAGAAAAGTCTGACTAGGGGAGAAAGGATTCCTGAAATTGCATAGCACATTTCTATCTCTATTTATGATGACAAATTGTCTTTCAAAAAGGCAGGGGAGGGGAAGCACTGCAGCCCTCATAAAGAAAATATCATTTGAAACCACACTTGGAGTTTACTTGCTGAGAACCACCTTCACATGCCAAATTCAAACAGCAATTTTTACTAACCTTCCTGTTTGACTTCAGGAAGCAATACTGCTTAAGCTTATATAAGCATGATACAGTCCATAATATCTTGGCAAATCATAGAAACACAGAATTGTCAGGGTTGGAAGGGACCTCAAGGATTATTTAGTTCCAATCCCCCTGCCATGGGCAGGGACGCCTCATGCTACAGCAGGTTGCTCACAGCCACATCCAGCCTGGCCTTCAAACCTTCCAGGCATGAGATTTCCATCACCTTCCTGGGCAACCTGTGCCAGGCTCTCACCACCCTCATGGGCAACAACTTCTTCCTGATATCCAAACTCAATCTATCCATTCCTATTTTATTTTTCCATTCCCCCTGGTCCTATTTCTCCCTGACACCCTATAAAGTCCCTCCCCAGCTTTCATGTAGCCCCCTTCAGATACTGCAAGGCCACAATTAGGTCTCCTTGGAGCCTTCTCCTCTCCAAACTGAACAGCCCCAACTCCCTCAGTCTGTCCTCAGGGCAGAGCAGCTCCAGCCCTCTGCTCATCCTCATGGCCCTTCTCTGGACACCTTCCAGCACCTCCAGATTCTTCTGTGATAAGGGCTCCAGACCTGGACACAGAGCTCCAGGTGAGGGTCCACTCCCCTTTCTTCCCCTCCCCTCTCCTCCCCTCCCCTCTGCTCGAATCTCCCCTCTTCATTTCTCCCCTCCTCTCCTCTCCTCTCCATAATGTGAGGCAACAACAAGTGAAAACGTGGCCTGAAGCAGAGAGTAAATTGCAAATGCAAGCAACAGGAGTTAATGTCAAGATCTAAAGAGAGATTTCTTAGAAGGGCAGAAGAAAGGGAAATGGCCAAGCACACTGTGGAGTGCTGGTTGTTCAGCCTGCACGAAGGGCCAGCTTTTCTGCTTTGCTTCCTGCAAGGCATCATGGGCAGTTAAAAGACATAGGCATGCTTCAATTGAATTTAAATGCCACCATTATGAAAATCTCCCAGCTTCTGTACCTTAAACCAGATCAGCCATCTCTCATGCCAGAGCAAAAGCTCCTGCTGTGTAGCATTCCACCCAGCACCACAAAAAAGAAGGAATGCTTTCAGGTGCAAAAAGCACTCAAGGGAGTGTTTCTCCTGGAAGGAGTCATAAGTAGCATGATTAAATCTGTTCTTCTAGAGCATTTCTGGCCCCAGAATTGTTCTGAATATGAACAAGCCTTCAAACTTGTGGCTCAGCTGCCAGGCATTCAAACTTTCAACCCATTTCCAGGCTGGCTTAAGGGCCAGCCCAGCCCTACCAACTGACAAGCAATAGTATGTGTTTTTAGTCTGGGTGGATTGCAGCCAAACAGCCTGCTGCTGAGTTTTCACTTAGAACCTTGCATTTGCAGCAGCAAATACAATTTAGCACCCAGCTTTAGCTTTCATTATGTGACATGGCCATACAAAACAGAAGGTGTTTGCTGTGACTCTTTTGTACTTGGTACAAACGTGGATGGAAGCTCATTCAGCACTCAGGGGTTTTGTCTATTCCCTGTACCTGAAAGGCAATTTAAGGGCCCTTTAGGTGCCTGGAAAGAAAGCAAAGGACATGGAAATACAGGAATTTGGCTGGTTGCAAGAATCATAGTTGACTGTACCTCACTCAAAACTCAATACAATTAATTCAAGCTGCTACTGGAACCCTTCAAATAAGGACTGTGCACTTTATCAGGGGGCAGCTTTGTCACATTTAAGGTATTTTTTCTGTGTTCTTACTTCACACAACAAATCAATTTATGTGAGAAAAATGTTCAAAACAGACATCAGATCTGCAGCCCTCGACACAGGAAGGACATGGAGCTGTTGGAGCAGGTCCAGAGGAGGGCCACAAAAATGATCGGGGGTTGGAGCACCTCTGCTGCGAGGACAGGCTGAGGGAGCTGGGGGTGTTCAGCCTGGAGAAGAGAAGGCTCCAGGGAGACCTAACAGCAGCCTGCCAGGACCTGAAGGGGGCCTGGATAAAGGATGGAGAGAGACTGTTTGCAAAAGCCTGCAGTGACAGGATGAGAGACAGTGGCTTCAAACTGGAGAAGAGCAGATTTAGATTGCATGTGAGGAGCAAGTCATGCACCATGAGGGTGATGGGCCACTGGAACAGGTTGCCCAGGGTGGCAGTTGGGGCCACATGCCTGGAAATATTCAAGGTGAGGCTGGACAGGGCTCTGGGCAACCTCATCTAGTTGAGGCTGTCCCTGCTGACTGCAGAGGAGGTTGGGCTGGGTGACCTTTGGAGGTCCCTTCCAGCCCAGCCCATTCTACGGTTCTAAGATTCTCTGATTCAGTGCTTCTGTGATTCTGGAACACCACATGTGAAATGCTGGTTGTCTATCTGATTATATATACTTTTAAAAGAGTTTCCTCCTGGCAAATTACTGAGAACACAGATTGGGAAATATTTGTGCCTTGCTAGTGATGAAAGGTCTGCACTGCCTAGTTCTGACTGCTCAATATAACCACCTGACACCTTTACCTGCAACAGAATGACTTCATAATCAGATGTTTTTATCACAAATGTTGTCAGAGAAATACATCTAAATTCACTTTTCATACAGGTGGGCAAAATTAAAATGTCTGTGTAATCAGAATTGTTTCTAGCAAGCCCTGATTATAAAAACATTAAATGAAGCCAACCATTGAAAACTCACTAAAAGGATGCTCAGAGTAAATAAAAGACAACCTGAATGCATCTGCATTTCAATTAACTCCAGCAATTAACTTGAACATGTATCCAAATTCTCTTTGCAATGACAGAATCACAGACTTATTGAAGCAGGAATAGACCTCTGAAAATCATCCATCCCAGCCTATGACCTAACACCGCCACACCAACCAGAGCATGGCACTGAGCACCACATCCAATCTTTCCTTAAACACCTCCAGGGATGGCAACTCCACCAGCTCCCTGGGCAGTCCATTCCAGTCTTTAATTCCCTTTCCATCAGGAAGTGCTTCCTAACATCCAACCTAAACCTCCCCTGGCACAGCTTCAGGCCATGCCCTCTCCTCTTGTCACAAGTTGCCTGGGAGCAGAGCCTCACCCCCACCCTTCTCCAACTTCCCTTCAGGTAGTTGGAGAGTGTGAGAAGTCTCTCCATCCTTCTTGTAGTCCCATTCAAGTATTTCAAGACCACTATTAGGTCTCCCTGGATCCTCCTCTTCTCCAAGCTGAACACCCCCAGCTCCCTCAGCCTCTCCTCATCAGACTTCCCCTCCAGTCCCTTCCCCAGTCTCATTGCTCTCCTCTGCACCCACTCCAGCACCTCAAGATCTTTCTTGCAGTGAGGCTCCAGAGCTGCACACAGTGCTCGAGGTGAGGTCTCCACAGTGCCAAGTACAGGACAGAATTCCATCCCCAGTCCTGCTGGCTACACTATTCCTGACCCAAGCCAAGAAGCCATTGGCCTTTGGTGCCACCTGGGCACACTGCTGGCTCACGCTCAGCCAGTTATCAGCCATGACTCTTTAGCATATATTGCCAATAACAGATGACTGAATGAACCACTTTTTCCACACAGAACACCTGCAAGTCCTGAACATATTTTTCAGAAGGATTTTTTAGCCTATTCTATTTTAGTCCCTTTCCAAAATCCACATTAGTGTCTACAGTCTTCTGTGTTGAGAATACTAAACAAAAACTCCTAATACTTCTGAATATTTCTGGAACACTTCTAGAATGCTAAGAGAAAAATAAATACAATCACTGTTAACTGGCTGACTAATCCCAGGCACCAATATAGGCTGGGCAGGGACTGGCTTGAGAGCAGCCCTGAAGAAAAGGACCTGGGGGTGCAGGTGGAGGAGAAGCTCCACATGAGCCAGCAGTGAGCACTTGCAGCCCAGAGAGCCAAGCAGAGCCTGGGCTGCAGCAAGAGAAGTGTGGCCAGCAGGGCCAGGAAGGGGATTCTGCCCCTCTGCTCCACTCTGCTGAGACCACAGCTGCAGCTCTGGGGCTAGTTCTGGAGCCTCTGTGCCAGGAAGGCTCTGGAGGTGCTGGAAGGTGTCCAGAGAAGGGCCACGAGGATGAGCAGAGGGCTGGAGCTGCTCTGCTGTGAGGATAGACTGAGGGATTTGGGGCTGCTCAGTCTGGAGAAGAGAAGGCTCTGAGAAGACCTAATTGTGGCCTTGCAGTGTCTGAAGGGGGCTCCAAGAAAGCTGGAGAGGGACTTTTGAGGGTGTCAGGGAGGGATAGGACTAGAGGGTAATGGGAAAGCTGGGTAGATTGAGATTGGATGTTAGGAAGAAGTTGTTCCCCATGAGGGTGGTGAGAGCCTGGCACAGGTTGCCCAGGGAGGTGGTGGAAGCCTCATAAAACCCTGGAGGTGTTTGCAGCCAGGCTGGATGTGGCTGTGAGCAACCTGCTGTAGTGTGAGGTGTCCCTGCCCATGGCAGGGGGGTTGGAACTGGCTGATCCTTGAGGTCCCTTCTAACCCTAGCAATTCTATGATTCTACAATTCTACATTTCTATGATTCTATGACTCTATGCTTCTATGACTCTATGATTCTATGACTCTATGCTTCTATGACTCTATGAATCTATGCTTCTATGACTCTATGATTCTATGACTATGATTCTCATTCTAATCAGTGTCAGAACCTCATTGTTGACCTTCTCCCTTGTAGCTAAAGAATGGAGGGGGGGGTGGGATAGGAAAAGAAAGAAACCCATGAAAATGAGAGAACTAAATGGCTCTGAAGAATCACCTAAGATCTGGAATTTTTGTGGCAATTTGTCAATCAATTCCAAGCTCCCTTTTAAAGTCTATGATGATGACTAACAGCATTTCTCTTAATGTGTTTCAAACTTCAAGCTGCTTAAAGGAAAACAGAATCTAAGTGGAACTGAAGGTGTCTGTTATTCAGAAGAACAAAAGCTTCTCAAACCCATAAATTCTTCTTTCCCCTTTTCCCAGGCACCTACCAGTTCAGCTCTCCTGAGTCTGCACAACCTGGGACCCCTCTTGGAAGAATTAAAGCTAATGACCCTGATGTGGGTGAAAATGCAGAGACTGAGTACAGCATCTCCAGCGGGGACGGATCAGACGTGTTTGATATCGTCACTGACAGGAAGACTCAGGAAGGGATTATAATTGTCAAAAAGGTTTATTTTTCCTCCCTTTCTTTGATCTGTACTTGGCTCTCCAGGTGTTATGGTGATTTGTCTTTTTGCCAGGGGAAGCAAGGAGAGATCTCACTAGAGGGGTCAGGCAGCCAAAGAGTTGTTGTATTAGTTTTGCTCTTCTCTTCCTTCAGCAGGTATCTGCTATTTTCAAGTCTCGAGGGAAATTTGCTGGCATGTCACTTCACATAAAGCAATATTTCAGGGGCTGTTGTCTGTTCAATATATAGACACTCACACACACAGTACTTTCAAATTAGGGCTGTGAGAACCTGGAGGGGCTCAGTTCACAGTGGGTTTCGTCAGCTGAATGCTGCAATAAGGCTCGCAAGGGCTGGAGGCTCACCTGAAGTTTGATGAACTTACGTCTCCAAAGCTCAAGTGCCCAACAATCACACATGTCCAGTACCTAAAATCCATCTTGGTTTAAATCCAACCTGAGTGAATCATACCTTGTTATGCATTCTGTCAATGGAAGTCCAAAGAGCCAGGACTTGGGCAGAAATTTAATTCAAGATACCATCTCTGACAGACCTATTGTCTCTCTTTTAGTGCTTGGGCTGTTAAACTCAAGACTATTTTTGGTTCTATTCCTCCTGAATCTATCAGAAACAATTAGCTGATGTCTGCATCTATGTCTGGAAACATTTCTATGTGTGCATGCATGTGTATGCGTGCACATGTGAAGAGAAGAGAAGAGAAGAGAAGAGAAGAGAAGAGAAGAGAAGAGAAGAGAAGAGAAGAGAAGAGAAGAGAAGAGAAGAGAAGAGAAGAGAAGAGAAGAGAAGAGAAGAGAAGAGAAGAGAAGAGAAGAGAAGAGAAGAGAAGAGAAGAGAAGAGAAGAGAAAAGAGAAGAGAATTAACCAGGCTGGAAGAGACCTTTGAGAACATCAAGCCCAACCTATCACCCAACACTAAACCATGGCACCAAGCACCCCATCCAGTCTCTTCCTAAACACCTTTGGAATGGGCTGCCCAGGGAGGTGGTGGAGTCACCATCCCTGGAGGTGTTCAAGAGGAGATTGGACGTGGCACTTGGTACCGTGGTTTAGTAGTCATGAGGTCTGTTGTGACAGGTTGGACTTGATGATCCTCGAGGTCTCTTCCAACCTTAGTGATACTGTGATACCTCCAGGGATGGTGACTCCACCACCTCCCTGGGCAGCCCATTCCAATGGCCAATCTTTTCTTCCTAACATCCATCCTAAACCTCCCCTGGCGCAGCTTGAGACTGTGTCTCCTTGTTCTGGTGCTGTATTTATCCATATGGATAGTTATGATATAAACATCACCTAGACTGGAAATCAGATGGCATAGTCTCTCTTTTCACTCTAGGACCATGGAGGAGCTGTGAGTTACATAGAATATAGAATACATAGAATACATAGAATAAACCAGGTTGGAAAAGACCTTCAAGATCATTGTGTCCAACCCATCAACCAATCCAACACCACCTAAACAACTCCTTTCTTTGCCTGGAGGTGTTCAAAAAGGGATTGGATGTGGCACTTGGTGCCATGGTTTAGTAGTCCTGTGGTCTTGCGAGACTGGTTGGACTTGATGATCTTTGAGCTCTTTTCCAACCTTGTTGATTCTATTCTATGATTTGAAGTATGTGAAGGTAGGTGGTAACCAGGAAGGAGTAAATAAAAAGACAATAGGGCAGAGAGCATTTGAGATCTGGGATAACAGTTCTTGATCCTTCCAGTGAGATGAGACAAATAAGCCCCTTTAGCAACTCCTACTTGTGGTTTGAATCCAACTTCCTTGTTTCTTTATTTATCTACAGACTGATTCCTCCTGGTTTTCCAGGAACTGGAACAAGCAGTAGGCTGAGAGATCAGAATTGCCTCGCTGCCCTCAAATATTCCTTAGTTTTCTTACACCTGGAGCAAGTCCTAACATACTCCATCTTCTCCATGAAGCATTACATTTCAGAGCTTTGGGACTAAAGCTGCCTACAGTTCTTGGTCATGGTTATAAAACTGATCCCCAGTTCTTATAGAGTGACACATTCATTATTATGTATTATTATTGTTATTATTAGTATCATTATTATCATCATCATCATTATTCTTTTCATTTTCATTATTATTATCATTATTATTGTATTTGAATCGTTTTTATTATTATTATTGCCGTGGTTGCTGCTGTTATTTTTATTATTGCTGTTATTATCATCATTATTATTACATTTTAATTATTTTCATGATTACTGTGGTTGCTGCTGTTATTATTGTTGCTGCTCTTATTATTGTTGTACTTGCTGTTATTGTTATTATTGCTGTCATTGTTATCATCATTATTACAACTGTATCTTAATTCTTTTCCTTATTATTGTTGTTGTGGCTGTTGTTATTGCTAATATTATTACCATTATTATCATCATTATCATATCAGATTATATCATTATGATCATTATCATGGTGATTCTATGATAAGAATCATAGGAATAATAGCAATAATTGATTCCCTGATTCTGTGATGCTGCACCATGATCCTGTGATAATAATCCTAGCAATCAGGATTCTATGGCAGTAGCAGTAATAACAATAATAATAATAGATGCTGTGCATTAGATGATAATAATGATAATAATAACAATAATAGTGTCTATGATATTAATGATAATAACAATACGTTCAGCAACCCCATGCAGAGCTACAGGCTGGGGTCAGAGTGGCTGGAGAGCAGCCAGGTAGAGAGGGACCTGGGGGTGCTGGTTGATGGTAGGCTGAACATGGGCCAGCAGTGTGCCCAGGCAGCCAAGAAGGCCAATGGCATCCTGGCCTGCATCAGGAACAGTGTGGCCAGCAGGAGCAGGGAGGTCATTCTGCCCCTGTACACTGCACTGGTTAGGCCACACCTCAAGTACTGTGTCCAGTTCTGGGCTCCTCAGTTTAGGAAGGAGGTTGACTTGCTGGAGCATGTCCAGAGAAGGGCAACGAAGTTGGTGAGGGGCTTGGAACACAGCCCTGTGAGGAGAGGCTGAGGGAGCTGGGGTTGCTTAGCCTGGAGAAGAGGAGACTCAGGGGTGACCTTATTGCTGTCTACAACTACCTGAAGGGAGGTTGTAGCCAGGTGGGGGTTGGTCTCTTCTCCCAGGCAGCCAGTACCAGAACAAGAGGACACAGTCTCAGGCTGCACCACGGGAGGTTTAGGCTGGATGTTAGGAAGAAATTCCACACAGAGAGAGTGATTGCCCATTGGAATGGGCTGCCTGGGGAGGTGGTGGAGTCGCCATCATTGGAGGTGTTCAGGAGGAGACTTGATGGGGTGCTTGGTGCCATGGGTTAGTTATTTAGGTGGT